>NW_025999942.1:12763781-12794472 GCF_001458135.2 Marmota marmota marmota | reverse complement strand
CTGATCCTGCAGGTAACTGCACTGTCACAGCCCACAAGGCCACCACAGCCAGGCCTACCTCCTGATGCCAACACCCTCCCAGCCATTGGGAATAGACCATGACCCTTCTCCTCCCTGGGACCCCAGCCCATCAGTGGCTTCCCAGCTCTCCCACCATGCAGGGAACACAAGCTGGTAGAGGCGGACACAGCAGGGAAGTCCACCTGAGCACCAAACCAGAAACCCACATCTTTGTTGGCCCCAGCTACCAAAGGAATGCAGGAGACCAGAATGCCAGTGCTGGCCAATCGGCAGAGACCTCAGAGCCTATGCAAGCCAATCAGCATAGAGCTCAGCACCCCTATGGGCTAGTCAGCAGAGAGCTCAGTGCCAGCCAATCAGCAGACAGCCAAGTGCCACTGTGGACCAATCTACAGACAGCAAGGTGCCAGTGTGGACCAATCATCAGAGAACTGTCATCCTGAACCAATCAGAAAAAACCCAACACTAGGCAAGTCACTGGGAGAGAGTCCAGCACCAGGTGGGCTATCAGGAAAGAGGCTCTGAGCCCCATGTGGCCCCTTCCCAGGCTCAGGGACAGGTCACAGTGGGGAGGAGGAGGAGATGGGGGAAGGACAGATGGATATGCAGGATTCCAAAGGACCCAAGCAAGGGCTTCTGGAGCTCTGGGCCCAGCAAGTAGACTCGGGCAGGTAGAGGGAGCCCCTGCCCCTACAGGACATGGTCTCCAGTATCAAGCAATCCCTAGTGCCCAACTCCACCCAGAGCTTGGCCACAGATGCTGAGGTCCAAGGTCAGGAAGGACATAGGCCTCACAGAGCCTAGGCTGCCACAGGTGCCCTAAAGTTACCACCCTCCCTCCATTCACCCAACCCCAGCAGCACCCACCTGTGACGTCCAGGCGGAAGGAGACCCTCTGGCCCCCGGCCTCGCAGCTGTACTCCCCAGCGTCCACCTTGCCCGCCTGCTGCACCACCAGCTGCCGCCTGCAGCCAGAGGCCTCCACGCGTACCTGGGAGCTCTGGCTCAGCTTTTTCCCATCCTTGTACCATGTCACCTCTGTCTGGGCCTGGGCCACCTCGCAGCTCAGAGTGGCACTGGCCCCCATCTCAGCCTTCACCTCACTGTGTGCCAGCTGCTCTTTAGCAAACACCACCTTGGGCTCTGGGGACAGAGGGGAGGGACACACAGGTCAGGGACTCTGTCTATGGCAGGAAGCCACCTGGGGAAGGACATCTGGCTGGAGAGTTGAGGACAGACCCTTCTGCAGGCCACACTAGCTCGTGCCCTGGAGAAGCCCAGCACCCTTAGCACAAGGGACCACAGTGTGTGACACAGCCTGCCCCTGCTGCATGGGGCTGTTCCAGGTGGGAACACTGTGACAGCTCCCTGCACAGGCTCCTCCAGGGAGGAACTTCAGGGCCTGATGCTGCACCTGCCCCTCAGTGACCAGGAAGAGTCTCCCCAGGACCATGCTGGGTGTGTGTCTCTTGGCAGGTCCTGGGAGGGCCCAACTGCTGCCTGCTCTGAACTGTGGGCTGCTCCTCAGGGAGCCTAGGCCACTGTGGCTCCTGTGCCCACTGAGGCTGCACAAAGCCAAGCATCTGTGACAGTTGCTGGTGCTTTAGGTGTCTGCTCAAGTCTTCTGCCCACTTATCGTGCGGCCCTTCTGTCTTCATTGGAGGTGCTCATGTGTGGGGGTGGTAGAGAGTTGGCTCTTATTTCTTTTGTGATTTCTCAAGGCCTCCGTGCCCTGTTCTGTCTCGCAGGTGTCTTCCTAGGAGCCATGGATTCAGTTATGTTTCATTCAAATAACTTTCTCTTGCCCCAGGGTTAGGGATGAAGTTGGGTAGGCACCTGCCCCCGAAGTCTCCATCAACTGTGCGACACACAAGGTGTCTGTGGCTTCAGCTCATGAAGCCCTGACCCCCTGGAACATATGGACCATACCCAGTGTCATTTCATCTTTCCACGCATTCAAATGGTCCAGTCACTATGAAAACATCATCTTTCTCTACCTCTCACACAAACGCAAGGCAGAAAGAAACAGGAGAGGGCTGGCAATGGCAGGCCTGGTTCTGAGTGCCAAGCAGTGGCTCTGTCTTGACCCCTGGCCTGTATGGAAATGTCCTGTCCACCTCATAGCCTCTCAGTGCCTTTCTGTCCCCTCCAGTGTGTGGTTGCTGCACTTGTCCTTTGTCTCCCACTGGCCCTGCCCCCACATGACCCTTGTTTAGATTTTGATTATTAGTAAATGTCTTTGATTTTTTAAATTAATTTCTATTCATTTATTTAGCCCTGTTGACTGTCATAAAAAAATTAATTATGCCCCCAAACCTTAAGATCCTTATTAGAGGTAGAACTAGGAATGTGACCGGTTTGATGCGTTGTGAATTATCTGAAGTTTCACTTCTGCTGTCACCTGTGCATGTAGGTAAAGACGTGTTTTCTGCCCGTTGCATCTATATGATGACCGTGCCCAGCGGCACCTCCAACCCCGCAGTTCTGTTGGCTCCTCAACTGATGATCATCACCCGTGAACTCATTTCTACACTCTTACACCTATGCTGTCCACTTTTCTTTCCCCCTGCTCCTGGACAAAGGTGCTGGACAAAGGTGGTGAAAGTGATGGTGGCCTTCCAGGCGCCCCCGACAGGTGCCCTGGTGTTCTGCACCCATCTTCAGCTGAAGAAAGCTCCACTCAACCAGGCTAAGTGCGTCCACTGATCTCTAGATTTATAATGTTCGACTTGGTCCAGCACCTTAGCTGGGAAAGCTGTGCTGGAGCTGGTGCTTCCAGGCTGCCCTCCTGCCTGCTGCTGAGGGGCTGGCCAGTGCTCCACGTCTATCCTCCAGAGTCTGGTGGCTGGTCTGTGCACTGACCCTCACTTTCCTTGTCAGGTTCTGGCCCTGCTGCCCCGTGCTCAGCTTAAAATGACTCACAGAGGCGTCTCCTTGCTCCACTCGTGACGGCAATTTCCACACGTGTGGAATAATTGTTTCCATTAGTATCTCATATATTTTACCAGAAAATTATCAGGCTTAGATCTGGTCACTAATTCCATTTATCTAGAAGCCATAGGAGGACTTCAGATTTCTGTACTTTCTATGTCTATTTTCACTGTTTACTAAGAATAAGCCAAATGACCAAGCCTGTCAATCTGTCATCAGAGAGCACACTCCTGGAAGCCACAGGAACCAGAGCTGGCGCTACCTACAGGTTAGCTGGCCCTGCAGCCCACCCACCCTGGGACCCTAGAGAGAGGAAGATCACTGAGCTTCTCAGGCTTCTCCACCAAGGCCCGCACACTCCAACCACAGAAGGTGGGCAGCTGCTCGGCCGCTAACGCACTGCAGAGCCTGCTACTGTGGCAGAAGCTGCTCGCTCCTTCTTGTTCCTACATTTCTGCAGGGCAGCTCTGACCTAGTATGGCAATGAAAACTGTAGACAGCACCTGGCATAAGCACCATCAGCCTCAGTGCCAATACCTGGTCCCTCTGGAAACAAGCAACAATGAGGTCCCTTGATGTCACTGCACATAGGAAACAAGATAAAACAGCTCCAGGCCCATGGGAGGAAGGGTCCAAACCAAGAAATCGACCATGAACAGCTCACTCTTGTAGCACCTTAGAGCATGACCTACAGCCAAACTTCCACCTCATTAAAGTTCCGCAATATACAAGTCTCCCTCTGACCAGAGCCAGGTGACACTCGTCCTGAGAGGAAGAGCTCACACACTCAGGTGACAGACATCTTGGAACTCAGGAACCCAAGCACAGACAGAGCCAGAGTCCCAGACACCAAGGAGCACCAGGAAGATGCTGGGTGCTAGGAGGCATGGCCAAGGGTCACTCCATGAGACACCATGTGCACAGCCCTGGGCCCTCTCCCACCTGGCCCACTAGGGCTCCCAGCAAGCACTGGGGACAGGCGACATTGGGAAACTAGACAAAAGAAAGCCACAAACACAGGCAAAAGATCTGCCAAGGTCAAACGCCCTACTCATTGTCACCTTCGTGCAGGTTAACTTGGAACTCAGAGGACTCACCTGTGACATCCAGATGGAAGGAGACCCTCTGGCCCCCAGCCTCGCAGCTGTAATCCCCAGCGTCCGCCTTGCCCGCCTGCTGCAACACCAGCTGCCGCCTGCAGCCAGAGGACTCCACGCGCACCTGGGAGTTCTGGCTTAGCTTCTTCCCATCCTTGTACCACGTCACCTCTGTCTGGGACTGGGCCACCTCACAGCTCAGGGTAGCGCTGGCCCCCGCCTGGGCCTTCACCTCACTGTGTGTCGGCTGCCCCTTGGCAAACACAGCCTTGGGCTCTGGGGACAGAGGGAAAGGACACACAGGTCGGGACTCCAGAACAGACTCAGCCCTGTCTCACAGCCTGAGCCCACCCCAGGGATGGCCAAGCAGAGTGTCCATCATGAGCAGAACATTGCATGGTCATACCTAAGTTCTATCCTACACATGACCCAAGCTGCAAACTCCAAGGCTGATGGGTGGACAGCTGGGCAGCCTGTCCTCATTAGAGCCCTAAGCACTTCCTGATCTACCCTGATCCTGCAGGTAACTGCACTGTCACAGCCCACAAGGCCACCACAGCCAGGCCTACCTCCTGATGCCAACACCCTCCCAGCCATTGGGAATAGACCATGACCCTTCTCCTCCCTGGGACCCCAGCCCATCAGTGGCTTCCCAGCTCTCCCACCATGCAGGGAACACAAGCTGGTAGAGGCGGACACAGCAGGGAAGTCCACCTGAGCACCAAACCAGAAACCCACATCTTTGTTGGCCCCAGCTACCAAAGGAATGCAGGAGACCAGAATGCCAGTGCTGGCCAATCGGCAGAGACCTCAGAGCCTATGCAAGCCAATCAGCATAGAGCTCAGCACCCCTATGGGCTAGTCAGCAGAGAGCTCAGTGCCAGTGTGGACCAATCAAGAGAGACCCCTGCACCAGGCAGGGGGGAGAGCCCAGCACCAAGTAAGCCATCAAGAGAGAGGCTGTAAGCCCCATGTGGTCCCTTCCCAGGCTCAAGGACAGGTCACAGTGGGGAGAGGGAGGAGATGGGGGAAGGAGAGATGGACATGCAGGATTCCAAAGGGCCCAAGCAAGGGCTTCTGGAGCTCTGGGCCCAGCAAGTAGGCACAGGCAGGTAGAGGGAGCCCCTGCCCCTGCAGGACATGCTCCCCAGCCACAAACAACCCCAGTGCCCAACTCCACCCAGAGCTGGCCACAGATGCTGAGGCCCAAGGTCAGGAAAGACACAGGCCTCACAGAGCCTAGGCTGCCACAGGTGCCCTAGAGTTACCACCCTCCCTCCATTCACCCAACCCCAGCAGCACCCACCTGTGATGTCCAGGCGGAAGGAGACCTTCTGGCCCCCTGCCTCGCAGCTGTACTCCGCAGCATCCGCCTTGCCCGCCTGCTGCACCACCAGCTGCCGCCTGCAGCCAGAGGCCTCCACGCGCACCTGGGAGCTCTGGCTCAGCTTCTTCCCATCCTTGTACCATGTCACCTCTGTCTGGGCCTGGGCCACCTCACAGCTCAGAGTGGCACTCGCCCCCGCCTGGGCCTTCACCTCACTGCGTGCCGGCTGTCCCTTGGCAAACACAGCCTTGGGCTCTGGGGATAGAGGGGAGGGACGCACAGATCAGGGACACAGTACTGTTATCAACCCATCTGACAGGACTAAAGCTTCAAGCTCCGTGAACTGGGTCCTCAACGAAGAGACATCATGTGTCCACTCCCATCAGGCTTGTGTTCACAGAGCATTTCCTGTCTCAGAGGTCAACTTCTCGTGTTGGCCATGTCCTGAGCCAAGCGCGGTCTGAAGCTGGAGGGAAGAGGCTGGACCATCAACTCCTGGTCCCTGGTTCACTGTCTGCCTCGGGACAGTAGCTGCATTGGCAGGTCCTGGCTGTTCATTATCACACTCCAGGCTGACACACCTTTGTCCTCTACAAACCAATTGTGCCTTTCACTTCAGTGTGAGCCCACATCAAGGTGTTGGCTGCACAACCTCAGGTGTTCCCATTTCCACCCAACCAGAACACACCAACTAACTACCCAGGGGCTACCCACACAGAAGAACGGGGGCAGCCGCTGCTCTGACCCCTGTAACATGCTGCCAGGGCCTGGCCTCTGGTTGTACAAGGACCAAGTCAGTTGTGCACGTGTAGCAGCAGCACACATGGTGGTCCCGTGGGACCTCACGGCACCCCACTGACAGCCTTTCTCAGAGCAGGCCCACAGCTGAGCATGCTAGGGTTGGTCTCCTTCCTCCAGCACAGTGTCTGTGAGAACCGCCACGTGGCCGCACAGGCAATGGTCTCTGTGCTGGGACAGAGTTGTGCTGCACAGCGCCTTGAGGGATTCCCTTACTCTTGGGGCTTGTTGGGGCTTTTTCCAGGACGGGGATACAATGAGGAAGGCTGCTGTGGACGTCCATGGCAGCACAGGATGTGCATGGCCTTAGGAGACCTCTCAAACAGGGCACCAAGTGGCACTCTCAGCAGTGCGGGCAGCTCCCATCTCCAACCTCCCACAACCTCGAGGGTCTTGAACTGTGTACGTCCCACTCCAACTGAATCATATGCCCCCTCACAGCACTAGTTTCCATCCCTGTCCATTTCGGCATGTAAATATGCTGAAGAGAGTCCACCCGGTGGATGTGGTGTTCACTGACTCACTGGTCTCCACGGCTACCATTTGTGGAGAACTCAGCAGCCACAGAAAACTGCAAACCTCAGCAGATGCTGCCCCAGTCAGACAGAAGGCTGTGCTCCCACAGCACTTTCAGAAGGGGAAGACAAAGGCAGATAAACCATGGACACCAGGACACACTCTCCGTGAGATCAGTCAGGGCGCCATGCTGGAGGAGGGGACTGAGCAGGAGGACACACACTCTGTGAGATAAGTCAGGGCACCATGCAAGTAAAAAGACAAATATGCTAAGCAAAATTAGCCAATCATGAAGAACCAAAGGCCAAGGAGGAGGGGACTGAGCAGGAGGTCCCACACTCTGTGAGACTGGTCAGGACGCCATGCTGGAGGAGGGGACTGAGCAGGAGGACACACTCTGTGAGATCAGTCAGGACGCCATGCTGGAGGAGAGGACCGAGCAGGAGGACACACTCTCCATGAGATCAGTCAGGATGCGATGCTGGAGGAGGGGACCAAGCAGGAGGTCCCACACTCCGTGAAATTGGTCAGGACGCCATGCTGGAGGAGGGGACTGAGCAGGAGGTCCCACACTCTGTGAGATCAGTGAGTGCCCTAAATTGGAGGAGAAGACTGGTGGTGCAGATGCAGAGCCAGGGAACACCATGGTCAGAGTGATATTTGGGGACCCTCAGCCCTGGTGAGTGCCAAGGATCATCCTGCAGCAACAAACATGGCATGAGCAGGAAGGTGGACATGTGCACCTAGCAGTGTGCTTCAGAGCAGTCCAAGGAGTCTGGGTATGAGGAGGCAAAGTCCTGAGGGAGGTATTCTCAGAGGTGTGCTCACACTGGGCCCCTGTTTGTCCTTGCTTCTATGACAGAACAGTGAAAACCCATGCAAAGGGCCAGCTGCAGTGCAGCTCTAAGAAAGAAGGGAGCCAAAGATGCAGGGACTTCTCACACAAATAGAATAAATCTGAGATTGAGGAGCCAAGCCCCCAAGGAAAAGAGCAGTAGAGAATGAAGCCCACTTTTGAGTCATTTCCAATCCAGACTCTGAGGAGTTTGAAGCTGCATGGCGGCAGGAGGCTACAGAGCTGTCATGGTTTGTTTTGTATTGCTAAAATATATGGCTGAGGCCAGATGTTAGAAAAGAAAAGATTATGTAGCTAAGACCTGCAGGTCCAAGGCTATGGTGTGGCACTGCTGTAGCTCTAAGGAGGCCTCATGGCATCCCAATAGCAAGAGTATGTGAGGTGTCATTGAGGTACCAGGATTCTTAAAACAACCCTTTCTCACAAGAACCAATGCATCCCAAACATCTTGCCCAACACCTGCAGGTAAGTAATGATCTGGTCACAAAACTGAAAGCCATGACCTGACCTCCTCCACGAGACAGTGTTCATCCGTTCATGAGGGTGGAGCCATCTCATAACAGACCCACCACCTCAAAACACCAGTGCACTAGGTACCAAGCCCACACACAGACATCCGAGATACAACACATCTGAACTACAGCAGAAGAGAAGCAGAAAGCCTCTGACAGTTAGTGTGAACATTTCAGCATCTTGCTTTCCTAAAGAAACAATGGTTACAGCTGATGGTAACCTAGGAAAGGGCCATAACAGTACCCTAATCTTTGGAGAAATCCATGCAGGACTATGCCCAGGATCAGGACAAACCAGAGCTAAAAGACCCTGATCAAACTGCAACTCAGCCTCGAGTCAGAGGATTCTGGAATGTGCCCAAATGGGTCAGTGATCCTCTACCTTCCTAGAAGAGCAAAGAGGAATCCTCTCTCTGAAGCAAGACAAAGTCATCCATATTCAACATCATTTCTCATATAATGCCAGTTAATTAAAAATTATTTGACATGCCAGAAACTGGCATAATAATTAGCAAACCTCCCCCACCCCCACCCCCCCACACACAAAATGCCATGCTAGAGGAAAGGTGATCTCAGTTATTACACCTATTGGACAGGCATATAACCATGCTTAGTAGTACTGAAAAAATAAAGATAAGAAAATGAATCAAATCTGGCAACTTACTGGAGATAGAGTTCACTGGCAGAATGTGGGCTTAACATGTATAAGACCCAGGAATTATAGGGTGACTTTCACTACAGAATCTCAAACCTTAGAATCCATAAAAAATTGATGAAGTGGAAATTATGAAGCATAAAATGCAATAACTCAAAGTAAACTCACTTTTGGTGGGACTGACAAACAATTAGATATAGCAGGACATGATATTAGTAAATTGAAAAACAGGTCAAAAGAAAATATCCAGGCTAAAGCAAAGAAAGAAGAATGGATTATGAGGCAAAGAGAAGATATACATGTAAAAAACATGCAAATGTCTAACAGAGCCAAACAGGAGTCCTGAAAGGGGACACACACGGAACAGGACAGCAAAGGCCAAGTACACCCACAGCTGATCAAAGATATAAGCCCACATATTCAAGATGCTCAGCAACCCCAGCTGGGATAAATACAAAGGAAACCATATAAGTTTCATCAAGGTCATGCTGCAGAAAATCAAAATTGAAATGAAAAAGTCAAAAGTAATAGAAGGAAAAAAAATACCTGACTCTCAAAGGAACCATAATAAACCTGATGTGAAAATATTTCAAAGTACAATATGGAAGCCATGACTTGCCCTCCTCCAGGAGATAGTGTTCATCCATTCATGAGGGTGGAGCCACCTCATAACAGACCCACACCTCAAAACAATGGAATGGCCTCTTTAAATAGGAAAAAAGTAACTACTAAGCTCAATTCACAGTAGCTAAACTATGGAATCAACCTAGGTGCCCTTCAACATATAAATGGATAAAAAAAACTATGGCATATATACAAAATGGAATATTACTCAACCTTAAAGAAGAATGAAATGATGTCATTTGTCAGTAAATGGATGAAATTTTATGCTAAGCAAAATTAGCCAATCACAAAGACCCAAAGGCCAAATGTCTTCCCTGATATGCAGATGCTAGTTCACAATAAGGTTGGGAGGGGTGAGGTAATTTGGACTAGACAGAAGGGAATGAAGGGAGAGCAGGCAGTATACAGGTAGAAATGACAGTAGAAACAATCAGACATAAATACCCTTTGTTCATACATGATTACATACAATCAAAAGAATGAGAAGTTTTACGCCATTTATGTAAGATGTGTCAAAATGCATTCTACTGTCATGTATACCTAATTAGAACAAAATAAAAAAAATTAAAAGTCTTCAAAATAAAAAAATATATATGATAAGTGTCTCTTTCAAAAAAAAAAAAAAGTAACTGCTGAACTATAATTTGATACCCAGAGAAAAGATCCCTCAGCATTGAAAGAGATCTTGTTTTCATACAAGCAAAAGGTGGGGACTCTATATCACAGCAGGCCTGCTACATAAATAGGGAAGCTGGAGTTCTTCAAGCACACACACACCCATGATGGTGCAAATCCTTACTAGACAAATCTTAGCCAGTTATAGAGCTTACCTGAGCCTTATCTTAAAATAGGTATAATCATAATCCTTCCACATAGAGTTGTTGTAAAGTGTAAGCAATAAAAAGACAAAACAACAGTCTACAAATTCCAGGTCTTCAGGGTGAATTTCCAGTGGCAGGCCATAGTGGTAGGGAAGCCTTGTGAGAACAGGGGCCAGCAGTAGCACACACCCTAACTTCCTGCACTTATCCCAAGCAACACAAGGAAAAGCCTCAAGAAACCCACCTGTGACGTCCAGGCGGAAGGAGACCTTCTGGCCCCCTGCCTCGCAGCTGTACTCCCCAGCGTCCGCCTTGCCCACCTGCTGCACCACCAACTGCCGCCTGCAGTCAGAGGCCTCCACATGCACCTGGGAGCTCTGGCTCAGCTTCTTCCCATCCTTGTACCACGTCACCTCTGTCTGGGCCTGGGCCACCTCGCAGCTCAGGGTGGCGCTGGCCCCTGCCTGGGCCTTCACCTCACTGTGTGCCAGTTGCCCCTTGGCAAATACAGCCTTGGGCTCTGGGGACAGAGGGAAAGGACACACAGGTCAGGGACTCCAGAACAGACCCAGCCCTGTCTCACAGCCTGAGCCCACCCCAGGGATGGCCGAGCAGAGTGTCCATCATGAGCAGAACATTGCATGGCCATGCCTAAGTTCTATCCTACGCATGACCCAAGCTGCAAACTCCAAGGCTGGTGGGTGGACAGCTGGGCAGTCTGTCCTCATCAGAGCCCTAAGCACTTCCTGACCCACCCTGATCCTGCAGGTAACTGCACTGTCACAGCCCACAAGGCCACCACAGCCAGGCCTACCTCCTGATGCCACCATCCTCCCATCCATTGGGAATAGACCATGACCCTTCTCCTCCCTGGGACCTCAGCCCATCAGTGGCTTCCCAGCTCTACCACTATGCAGGAGGCACAAAAGCAGGGGGAGGCGGACACATAAGCCCCCGGCCTCACAGCTGTACTCCCCGGCGTGCGCCTTGCCCGAACCAAACCAGAAACCCACATCTTTGTTGGCCACAGCTACCAAAGGAATGCAGGAGACCAGACTGCCGGTGCTGGCCCATCAGCAGAGACCTCAGAGCCTGTGCAAGCCAATCAGCAGAGAGTCAAGTGCCAGCCAATCAGCATAGATCTCAGTAACAGTGTGTGCCAGTCAGCAGATAGCTCAGTACCAGATGGGGCAAATTAGCACAGAGCTCAGTGCCAGCCAATCAGCAGACAGCCAAGTGCCACTGTGGACCAATCAGCAGAAAGCCAAGTGCCAGTGTGAACCAATTTGCAGACAGCCAGGTGCCAGTGTGGACCAATCATCAGAGAACCATCATCCTGAGCCAATCAGAAAAAAAACCAGCACCAGGCAGGTCATTGGGAGAGAGCACAGCACCAGGTGGGTTATCAGGAGAGAGGCTCTGAGCCCCTTGTGGCCCCTTCTCAGGCTCAGGGACAGGTCACAGTGGGGAGAGGATGGAGATGGGGGAAGGACAGATGGACATGCAGGATTCCAAAGGGCCCAAGCAAGGGCTTCTGGAGCTCTGGGCCCAGCAAGTAGGCACGAGCAGGTAGAGGGAGCCCCTGCCCCTGTAGGACATGCTCCCCAGCTACAAACAACCCCAGTGCCCAACTCCACCCAGAGCTGGCCACAGATGCTTAGGTCCAAGGTCAGGAAGGACATAGGCCTCACAGAGCCTAGGCTGCCACAGGTGCCCTAGATTTACCACCCTCCCTCTGTTCACCCAGCCCCAGCAGCACCCACCTGTGACGTCCAGGCGGAAGGAGACCTTCTGGCCCCCGGCCTCGCAGCTGTACTCCCCAGCGTCCTCCTTGCCTGCCTGCTGCACCACCAGCTGCCGCCTGCAGCCAGAGGCCTCCACGTGCACCTGGGAGCTCTGGCTCAGCTTCTTCCCATCCTTGAACCATGTCACCTCTGTCTGGGCCTGGGCCACCTCGCAGCTCAGAGTGGCACTGGCCCCCGCCTTGGCCTTCACCTTGCTTTGTGCCTGCTGCCCCTTGGCAAACACAGCCTTGGGCTCTGGGGACAGAGAGTAGGAGAATTCAATTGGTATAAATAAATGAGGGCTCACCTTCTTGTCCTCAAATTCTGGTGCCTGTAGGATCCACTCATTAGCCTAAGTTGGATCTTCTTCCTTATACAATGCACACATTGGTGACTCTTTGGCCATCTTGTGGACGGTAAGCTCTCTGAACTTACTTTCTCTGAACTTGCTTTCTGAAAATTCTTCGTTTACCTCATTTTTGAATGCAGTTGAGCTGGATTTGGGGCTCACGGCTGACCAGTGACCCTTACAACTTGAAACACAATGTCATCATGTCTCTGCTTCTCGTTGCTGCTGGGAATTCCCTCTCAATGAGGAGAAGCTGACGAACACATGTGTAAGGAAGACCCAGCTTCCCGGACCGACAGGCCCACAGAGAATGAACATAACTGTCCCCTCCTCATGTCCGCCACCTGGAAACCCCCATCCTTTCAATGTCAGGTGCTGACATCCCCTCCTGTGTGACAGTTCCACCAGCATCTCTTGTTGTTCATGAAAAGAGGGTTTCCACACTACAGAAGTCCATCATATTGGTGGGATCAGACACACAGACTGGCTGATTGTACCTCTGCCATCTCACACTTTGTCATCTAATAGAGACTTCTGCCTTAAGGACGCCTCTCTGAGATCTCAACACAAGTGTGCAGAGACTCTCAATGCCCTGGACTGGATTTTAAAGTCTTTTCTTTTAAGAAATACAACCACGTCCACCTTATGTATGGTTCTGTTGTCATGTCTGCTGAGATTTGAGGGTATCCCCAAGGTCACATGTGCCCTGTGGGTTGGCAGATGGAGGGCCCACCAAGAGCTGGCCTGGGAACCCCAGGGATGGACAGAGCCCAGGAAGACCTGGGGGAACCTGGGGGGATTCTTGGCTCTGGAGGAGGGTGTCACAGAGAGGTGAGCCCACCACACCTCTCTGGCTCCTGTCTGGGGACGTGACCCCTCCTGCTTACAGGCTTCCCTCACATGGTACCACCTCTGGAACCTCCAGAGCCACAAGCCAACAACCTCCTTCACGAAAATGCACCCTGGCCTCAGGGACCGTTTTGGTGTCAAAGACTAGACAGAAATAATGCCCAAGCCTGTCTTCAGAAAAGGTGCAGGAAAGCCCTGTTTTCCTATCCCTCACCCACCACCCCCGGGGACCTGGTGGCCAGGACAGACAGGACCACAACAGAAGGGCTGGAGACCCCACCATCCTCTTAGACTCAGGACACAGTTATGGACAGGGCTTTTGGGGCAACAGTCAGCCTCCACCCACTGGCTCTTCTCACTACTCCATCCCTCATGCTCAGAGCCAGGCCCACAGGAGAGCGGTCAAGACACCTGTCCCCACACAGCCACTGATCTCTGCCACAGCCCACATATCCACACCCAGGTGGCTCTCCCTTCAGCCTCTGTGGCCTGCCCATTTTCTGTGGCATTGCTGCCCTCCTCTCGCCCTTGGCAGAACTCCTTGGCCCCACAACGCTCTCTGAATCCTGCCTGTTCATCTTCCTCCATGAGTGAGACCCCCTAGCTCCCCAAGAGCGGCTCACATCACCCTCTTCCTACATTGATATCCCACATCTCCCACCACCCACCATTGCCCACCACCCAGTGCCCACGAGGTCCCAGCCAGGCAGCAGCTGCCTCTGTGGGTCCCAGGCAGCCCAGGCTGGCTCCTGGACAGGCCCAGTTCTCTGTCATGGCCAAGAAACACAGGAGGCCTCAGTTGCTCTGTGACCTCCAGCCAAAGGCTTCTGTGCAGCCTTGAGCCGCAGCAGGGCCTTGGACTTACAGGGATGGGGGAACTTTGAGGCTCAGCAGGCAGATGGGGATGGGCCCTGGTTCCTGCACTTCATTGGAGCTGCACACCACGAGCTCACAGTGGATACCAGGGGACCCTCAGCCCTGCTCTCTGTTTGCAGCCCTCTCAGCATTGGTCGCTAACCACACTGCACTTTGTTTTTCACTTGGAACCTAATGAGGACATGACAGGATGGTTCGGGCCGTCCCCAGTGAGGACTGGGAACCACACCTTAGGAAAACTCCATATACTGCACCAGCCGGAGAGATCAGCTCTTGGCCTGACCACTGCCAGGTGGAAACTGCACTGTGTCCTTGAGCAGCCTGGACTCCACTGGGGAGAGAGTCTACACCTCGACCTGCCCCTATCCACAGCCCACCCAGGTGCTCCCTGCCCAGCCTTCAGTCCATCTCGGGGAGCCCCTCCTCCTCAGATCTGCCCCTGTCCACAGCACTCCAAGGTGCACCCTGCCCTGCACCCCACCCTGTCTGCAGTCCACCTTGGTGAGCCCCTCCTCCTCAGACCTGCCCCTGTCCACAGCCCTCCCAGGTGCACCCTGCCCTGCACCCCTCCCTGTCTGCAGTCCACCTCGGAGAGCTTCTCCCCCTGATCTCTGCATGTGCTGGAGCCCAGCTCTGCCCCACCCCTGAAGCTCTCTGCAGCCTGGGTTCCTCTCCATCTCCTGATAGCTGCCTGTCCTTAGACCTGGTCTTTCCAAGTTGCAGCACTGCAAAGCCTCCTGCCTTTCTCCCTGTTAATAGTCTAAGTTGTCACCCTCCTTGCCTACCCCCCAGGAATCACAAGGCCACTCCCTTTCTTGGCCTCTCCAGTTGCTCCAGGGTTTCCCCCAGAAGAAGGGTCACATGCCTTTCAAATGTACTTCCAGTTCCAAACCTGAGTTGGTGTGTTTTCTGTTCTGTAACAAAATGCCTGAGGCGTCACTGTGTGGAGAAAGGAGCTCTATTTCGCTTATTATCACAGCTTTGGAGGTTGAAGTTCCAAGACTGGGCTACTCCTGATGAGGCACCTTGCTATGTCACATTATGGAGGAAGTGTGGAAGTTAGGAAGGCAAAGAGGTTCTGGGGTCAGGCTCGCCCTTCAGGAACAACCCATCTGGAAACAAAATCACCCTGGGAGGCAGTGCTAACCCTCCTGAGGGACACCCTAGTGCCCAGCCACACCCACCACTCCCACACTCAGGAGCCTGGGGACAAACCCCTCCTAAGGATAGCAAAGCTGTCCTCAAAGTCAGGGCACAATGCCCACAGGCACAGCTGGCTCAGAGCACTGGCCTCTCTGGCCAGCAGGAGGGCGACCCCTGCACATACTGGACCCAGGCCCACTCCCTGCAGTTGCCTTCCTGGCCATTGGAGCCCAGATGGAGACCCAGCTGAGTACCTCCCCGCATTCCCTCAGGGCACAGCACCTGGCTAGTGTCACCTCTTCCTGTGACTTCGCAACCACCTCCAACAAACACCTCCAGACCCAACACGCAAGATGCTGTCTCAGGCTGGAACCGGCCACGTCCTGCTGGTTGACAGCCAAAACCAGACACAGCTCTAGTGCAGGGCTTCCCCACGTCCTCCCTCACGTTCAAGGTTCACCTTACGGAGAGTCACAGTGGACCTCAAGGGGAACCCGGACCCTCTGGAACTCCCAACCACTGCGTGTATGTGTGTGTGTGTGTGCGTGCGCGCACACGCGTGCATGACTATTCACAAGTGTGTCTTTAAATGTGTGGATGCACGTGTGTCTAAGTGCCTGCATGACCTCATCAATGAGTGTGTTACTGTGCAGTGTGTGGATGAGGGTGTAGATCTGTGCGTGTGTGTTCGAGTATGTATATGTGTTTAAATGTGCTATGTAAATGCGCACATACTATGTGTGCATATATTCACATGTGCTGTGTACTAGTGTGTGGGTGTGGCATGTGTCTGTTATGTGCCTAGTGTGAGGATAAGGCACGCGTGTGTTATGTGAGCGTGTGTGCAGGCATGTATGGGTGTGTCGGTCTATGTGTCAGGGAGCACATGCAAGTGTACATGTGGCTGTATGTGTGTTGAAGTGTGTGTGTATGCATGTGTGTAAGTGTGTGCATGGCCACCGGATTGCACAATCTAAGGAACGTAAGGCCGGCTGGACATTCAAACACTCCTCCGCAGTATCAGCAAACAGTGACTTCTGAAAACTCTCTCCTCCTCCAAAGCAATGAAAGTACTAGAGGAAAACAACTGGAATTGACCTTTTCAGAACTCTGAAAATTACCCAAAGGACTGCAGAAGTCTGGGGAGTGTGACTCCAGGCAGACAGCTGAGGCTGGAGACAGCCATCGGCTGCCCGGTCTCTGAGGGGCTTGGAGGCGACAGTCGGGCCAGGCAGGGCCGGTGGGGGCACTGCGGAGACCCGTGGCTGTGCTGCTGCCTGAATGCAGAGCCCTGGAAACTCCACTTGCAGGGCTCTCGTGGTCAAGGTCCCCCAGGGAAGCAGCCTTGCCCCCAGGGGGGTTCACTGGACTCTAGGTGGCCAAGGCAGTGGGGAACAGGGAGCAGAAGAGCCGGAGGGGGCCCGGCTGAAAGGCACCTCCACACGCCTGCCACTCACGCCTGGGGAGAGTGGACTGCACCAAGGGCCCCTAAAGACCAAGCACCTGGGCCTCAGGTCACGGCCCAGCCACACGGGAGGGCACACGGCTTCACAGCAAAGCGCAGCCGACACACTCTGGGCTACGGACCTCGAGAGTCTCCCCTCCACCCCGTGGCATTTCAGACCCACAAGATGCGCCAAGAAGCAGGGAAAGCAGCCATGCAAGATCGCCCCTGGACGGCCCCCACCCGCCTCGGCAGCTGTGAAGCCCACCTCAGTCCACCTCCGGGAGCCCCTCCTCCTCAGTCCTGCTCCTGTCCACAGGAGGACCTGAAGGAGACCACTCCAGGGGCCCAGCCTGGGCGGCCCCCTCCCAACTCAGCAGCTGCACCCGAGAGCACTCTAGAGACGTGAAGGCCCAGGTGGACTCACCCAGAGGGCATCCGCACAAAGAAAGTGCTTTTTAAAGGAACTAATAGATTTGAAAAGTACAAAAGATGAAGTTATAAAAACACTGCGAGAAGTTCCACATGGCCCATCTGAGCAGGCAGCAGGCACCAGGGCACAGGCGGCACAGGAGCCAGGGCGCAGGCGCCCGGGCAGCGGGCCTGGGGAGCAGGTTTCCACCCTTCACACACAGGACCAGGAACAGCTCCACCCAGCCTAGAGGCTCTTCTGCATTACCCAGCAGTCTGGAAGCAGGTGGGAACCAGCTGAGACACACGCCTGGGGAGGCCCCGTGTAGACCGTTTAAAACCCCACAAACAACAGTAAAGGCAACAGCCTGGCTTAAAAGCAGGCAGAGAGATCAAGGTGCATCTCAGTGGTAGAGTTTGCCTAGTGAGCACAGAGCCCTGGGTTCCATTCCCAGCACCACTTCAAAACCAATTAACAAACAAAAAAACAGGCAAAGAGAGCATTCAAGAAGATTTTTTCTTCAAAGAAAATAGCCAATTAGCAAATGAAAGAAAATGTGGCATATATACATAATGGAGTATTACCCAGCCATAAAGAAGAACAACTTGGGCTGGGGTTGTGGCTCAGTGATAGAGAGATCACCAAGCATCTGTGAGGCCCTGGGTTGGATCCTCAGCATCACATAAAGATAAATAAATAAAGGCATTGTGTCCATCTACAACTAAAAAATATTTTTAAAAAAGAACAACTTGACATTCGCCAGTAAATGGATGGATCTAGACACGTCATGCTAAGTGAAAGAAGCCAGTCCCCAAAACCAAAAGTCAGACCTTTTCTCTGATATGTGGAAGCTAACCCACAATAAGTGAGGAGAGGGAGATTAAGAAACAACAGAATAGAAGCCCAGTGGAGTAGACAAGGGGCGAAGGGGAGGGAGGAGAACTGGGGCAAGGAAAGACAGTGGCTGAACCTGACGAACCTTCTTGTGTGCATGTGTGGACATAACACGAGAGTCTCACCTTCCTGTCACCCACAAGAAACTGACTTAGAAACAACCGTAGGTCAACGGCAGAAAGATCAAGAGCAGAAGTTCGAGGGGAAAGAGAGGCGCTGGGACTGAAGAGCAAGAGGGATACCACCCTTTCATATTCATGTCAAAATGGACTCACTGTCGTGTGTGACTAAAAAGGACCGTAAAATAAAATAAAGATGCTCAGTGTCATTAGTCAGTAAGGAAATGCACACTGAAGCACAAGAAACACCACTTCTCACCCAGTGATGGGAAGGCTGTCCGGCAGACAAACAGGCAGACAGCAAGAAGCCTTGGCAACCCGGGGTCCACTCAGCCCGCAGCCCCTCTCTCTTCCCTGGAGGCTGACCCTGCCTTGGTCTTTCAGGGACCAGCCCTGGGCTGCCAGTCAGCAGTGGGCTCAGCAGCGAGCAAGACACAGCCCCTCAGAGACTCCAGGGCCTCAGGAGCGGACACCAGGAACCGGCAGAGACCAAACACACATCTCATACCACCACGAGCTCTTCCTGGCCAGACGGGAAGGAAGGGACAGGAGCTCAGCTCCAACAGCAGCCGGGCTAACCTCTGGCAAGGAAACAGGGCCATGGACCAGACCACCACCAAAGAAACCAAGTTCCTCCCACAACTTGGAAGAGGAACCAGCAGAATGAACCAGCCAGAGACACAAAGCACAGGACCCAGCCACAACATGCCCAGAACTGACAGAATTGTGCGCCACTAAATTCGTGCCATTTTAATCCACTATGTTTGTGACAATTTATTACACAGCACTGGTGTGCACGTGATCACGCACGCACACACACACACACACACAAACACACACACAAAACTTCATACATACTCATTCCATATTCTTTCTGCTTTTAATGTTAAATGTGATGGCTGGAGCTGTAAAAGCCATCTTGCAACCATAAGACAGCAAGTATCCACCCTCCCCCTGCCCCGAAAAAAAAAAAAAAATTCACAGTGGTAAAAAATTAACATGTAAGTCCTTGGAATAGACTGTCAAAACGTCTCCAATGGGTCTAGCCTCCCTGAGTCCACAGCCTCTACAATGGGATATGTTTCTCCCATCCCAACAGTCTACTCTGTGTCCTTGGGATTAGGCTGGCATTAAGCTTCTCTGACCAACATAACCATACAAAGTAACATTCTGACCTGCGGAAGGTGGAAGTTTATGAGCTTTGTGGCTCTTCCTGAGCCTGGAGTCAGTCCAGCCAAGGCAGAAAGAAACCAGGGCTCTCCACAGAGAACCCCACCCAGGATGAGAGCTGCTGGGCAGCAGTGACCAGAGGGAGACAGGGCTGCAGACACAGAAACGGCCAGCCATGCCACAGGGGGAAAGAAGTCCCTGTGCAGCGAGCCATTCCACCACAGCCCAACGGAGAGCACCTGTGTTAGGCCAGGGGGACCTGCCACCACAGGCCTAGGTGACCACCATGGCTTTGCTCCAACTGGTGTTCTGGGCCTCTGAGGTTCAGGGTGACCAGTTACTCGGCAGGAGAGGACGAGTTCACACAGGCCCTGGATGGTCCATGATGAGGATATCCCTCCACGCCCATCCCATGTTGTGACCAAAGTGCTTTCATCAACTCACCTGTGACGTCCAGGCGGAAGGAGACCCTCTGGCCCCCAGCCTCGCAGCTGTACTCCCCGGCGGCCGCCTTGCCCGCCTGCTGCAACACCAGCTGCCGCCTGCAGCCAGAGGCCTCCACATGCACCTGGGAGCTCTGGCTCAGCTTCTTTCCATCCTTGTACCACGTCACCTCTGTCTGGGACTGGGCCACCTCACAGCTCAGAGTGGCACTCGTCCCCACCTGGGCCTTCACCTCGCTGTGTGCCAGTTGCCCCTTGGCAAACACAGCCTTGGGCTCTGGGGACAGAGGGAAAGGACACACAGGTCAGGGACTCCAGAACAGATCCAGCCCTGTTTCACAGCCTGAGCCCACCCCAGGGATGGCCGAGCAGAGTGTCCATCATAAGCAGAACATTGCATGGCCATGCCTAAGTTCTATCCTACGCATGACCCAAGCTGCAAATTCCAAGGCTGGTGGGTGGACAGCTGGGCAGCCTGTCCTCATCAGAGCCCTAAGCACTTCCTGATCCACTCTGATCCTGCAGGTAACTGCACTGTCACAGCCCACAAGGCCACCACAGCCAGGCCTACCTCCTGATGCCACCATCCTCCCAGCCATTGGGAATAGACCATGACCCTCCTCCTCCCTGGGACCCCAGCCCATCAGTGGCTTCCCAGCTCTCCCACCATGCAGGAGGCACAAAAGCGGGTGGAGGTGAACACAGCAGGGAAGTCCACCTGAGCACCAAACCAGAAACCCACATCTTTGTTGGCCACAGCTACCAAAGGAATGCAGGAGACCAAACTGCCAGTGCTGGCCAATCGGCAGAGATCTCAGAGCCTGTGAAAGCCAATCAGCAGAGAGCCAGCCAATCAGCACAGAGCTCAGTAACAGTGTGGGCCAATCAGCAGACAGCTCAGTACCAGATGGGGCAAATTAGCAGAGAGCTCAGTGCCAGCCAATCAGTAGACAGCCAAGTGCCACTGTGGACCAATCAGCAGAAAGCCAAGTGCTAGTGTGGACCAATCATCAGAGAACTGTCATCCTGAGCCAATCAGGAAAAATCCAGCACCAGGCAGGTCATTGGGAGAGAGCCCAGCACCAGATGGGCTATCAAGGGAGAGGCTCTGAGCCCCTTGTGGCCCCTTCCCAGGCTCAGGGACAGGTCACAGTGGGGAGGAGAAGGAGATGGGGGAAGGACAGATGGATATGCAGGATTCCAAAGGGCCCAAGCAAGGGCTTCTGGAGCTCTGGGCCCAGCAAGTAGGCACAGGCAGGTAGAGGGAGCCCCTGACCCTGCAGGACATGGTCTCCAGTATCAAGCAATCCCTAGTGCCCAACTCCACCCAGAGCTGGGCCACAGATGCTGAGGCCCAAGTCAGGAAGGACATAGGCCTCACAGAGCCAAGGCTGCCACAGGTGCCCTAGAGTTACCACCCTCTCTCCATTCACCCAGCCCCAGCAGCACCCACCTGTGACGTCCAGGCGGAAGGAGACCCTCTGGCCCCTGGCCTCACAGCTGTACTCCCCGGCGTCCGCCTTGCCCGCCTGCTGCACCACCAGCTGCCGCCTGCAGCCAGAGGCCTCCACGCGCACCTGGGAGCTCTGGCTCAGCTTCTTCCCATCCTTGTACCACGTCACCTCTGTCTGGGCCTGGGCCACCTCGCAGCTCAGAGTGGCACTCGCCCCCACCTCAGCCTTCACCTCACTGTGTGCCAGCTGCCCCTTGGCAAACACAGCCTTGGGCTCTGAGGACACACAGGGAGTGATGTTGGTTGTAAGCCCCACCCAAACCTCTGGTTTCCAATTAACAGGCTCTGGACCCTGGGCCAACAGGGCCTGCCATGTGGATCCCTCAGGATACATTTCCCTAAGCAAAGTGGGAGGGGATGCCCCATCTCTCCCCGTGAGACCCTGGTGTGCACATCAAAGTCCCAGGACAGACCTTGCAATAATTGCCAAGATGTCCCTTATAAGCCCAGAGAACGTCTTCCTTGTCCCCAAACTCCTGCCTACCTCTGTAGCACACTCCCCACAGATTGAGTTTGCTCCAGCAGGGAAACCTGACAGCACCTGCCTTCAGCTCTGCATATAGCCAACCAGCCCCTGGCAGTGACAGCTGGTTGTGACTTCTAGTGTGAAGTGTCCAATGCTTGCCTCTAGAGCTGATGTGCGACTGGCATTGCAGGGCCTCCCTGTCCCTGGGTCCACAAGCTGCACCCGGCCTGGGGTATCCCAGGCTGGGAACCAGAGCCCATCATGGCCACACTGGAGCAAGCCCTCCTGGGGTGGGCTGCCCCAACAGCCTCACAGAGGCCTAAGAATCCCTTATGCATTTGTCCTTGAACTTCCCAGTCTATATCTCTGAGCCCTGGGAGCTTCTAGGAAGGTCAGGGCCTTGGCCAGACCCACCAGACTTAAATCTCAACCTCAGAAGACACTTCACATATCTGTGGGTCCCCTCAGCCCTAGGTTTAAATGGAAAAGGAGGGCTTCAAAATCCTGTGAGCTTCCCAGCCAGAGCCCAGCCCACAAGCACAGAGTAAGCAAGAGGCTTTCAGGACTGCAGAGTGGCCCCCTGCAGGGCAGGCACAATGGGCAGAGGAAACACTCTCCCAAAGCTGGGATAGAGTTCATCTTTTGTTCCTAAATTTCCTTCCTGGTACTTTCTTTTCCATGTTTGGATCCTTCAACCTTCTAAGCATTAGTTTGGCATTTTGTTTTATTTTCCCAAACAGGGAAGAAGCTGCCCCCAACCACTGGCTCAATAAAGAAGGGTCCAGAAGGTCAGTCACATTATGCTGTGTACAGCAGGATCTGCTCTCCACCCACAGGTATGGGCACAGGTATACATAAGGCACTTACCAGAGACCCGTAGGTGGAAGTCCACAGAGTCCTCACCCACACGGCAGGAGTAGGTGCCCTCATCCTGCCTGCTGACCGAGGCCACTACCAGCCGATGCCAGGTCCCCACGTCCTCCTGAGAGAAGCGCTGGCAGGAGCCACCCAGCTCCTTGCCATCTTTAAACCAGCACACGGGGACGTGGGCATCCGCGGTCTCACACTCAAACCTCGCCGAGCCCCCCACCTCAGCATCCACACAGCCGCCCACTGTGTCTTTGCGTAGGAAGGGCGTGAGGCCTGCAGGGTATAGCAGAGGTGGTCAGGGACCACAGGGCTCCTAACCACACACCTGGCACAGAGGCTGCAGGCTGGAGGGCCCAGGCTCACAGACCACACAGAACACTGATTCTGACCCAGATAAGAGGCACCCTGGCCAGCTTGCTGAGTCCCAATCATGGTACTCACTGCTCACCCAAGTGGCCACCCACAGTTATCCCTCCTACAGAGTTGGGCCTGCCCTCCCACCCTCCCCATGCTGCCCTGCTGCCCAGAACCCCTTGCAGCCTGGGGTCAGGGGATGCATGTCCCGCACCACAGTAGGGCCAGGAAGGACGTGGGCCCTGGCTTGCCTTCCCAAGACCCTCACCTTGCACAGATAATTGGTAGGCAACACGGCTCCCGCGGCTGACACACTCGTAGAGGCCAGCATCGTCCTGCCCCACGTCACGCACCAGCAGTGCCCGCCGCCCAGCTGAAGCCTGTTCCTCGTACTTGGGCCCAGGAGGTAACACACGGCCGTCTTTCAGCCACGTCACAGCTGCAGCCTGGTCCGACAGCTCGGCCAGCAGCTGAGCCTCCTCGTGCAGCCGGGCCAGCACCTCTCGAGCGGCCACCGCTGGTGGCTTGTGGGCAGTCAGCCCAGGAGCTGCTGGGGGCCAGGGATGGGTGGACAGAAGGGACCAGGACAATGGAAGGCGGTAAGGGAGGGAGACGGGGGAAAGGAAAAACAAGGTCAGAATGAGGACAGGATGGGGTGGGTGGATGAAGAGGAGGGTGGAGGAAGGAGGCAGGCGGAGAGGCAGGGTCCAGCTGAACCTGCTGTCCACACACACCCTGCCTGGCCTGCCTGCCTCAGCGCCCCACCCCCGGGCCTGCTTCCTCTTGCTGCTGCAGGCTAACTCCACAGGGGCAGCTCTCCCAGGACCCCATGCTGACACCGCCTCAAGGAAACAGGCTCCTGGACCCAGGCCTACCTCGGACCTCCATCCGAATGCTGCTTTCAATGCCGTCAGCCACAAACTTGAGCTGTGCCCCATGCAGGCTGGCGGGCACCTCTCGGATGGTGAGTGTATGCCGGGTGCGATCACAGCGGATCACATACGTGCGGCTGGCCTTCAGAGCCACCCCGTCCAGGAACCATTCACCAGCAGAGGCCACAGTGAGGTCCACAGAGAAGGTGACTTCTCCACCCTCCACTGCTGCCACTGCCTTCAGGGGCGTCCTCACGGCCAGCTGGGGGGCTGTGGTGCAGGCAAGTTAGGAGGGGACCAGGGCAGGTGAGGTCCCTGCCTCCCCTTCCTCTTCCTCCAAAGGCCGGGTATTTGGGCTCAAGTCACAACAGACAGGGAACCATAAGCACAAGTCACAACAGACAGGGAACGAACGAGCCAGAACCACCTGGCAATACCCCAGGATCCCACAAACCTCTGAAGCTGGGCAGCACTGAAGCTGCATCCCCTGGGGCTACTGGAGACAGGCAGGCTCCAGGGGACCTGAGTCCTGTCTTGGGTCCCCTCCCTTCTCACTAAGAAGGCCCCAATGTCCCCACCCTCACAAAGAGTCTCTTCAAGGCCTTGCTGGAGGCTGTGCTCTGATCTGGCCGGGGCAGCCCCCGGTGCCAGGGGTCACTCCTTTCTAGGCAGCTTCGCTTACCCAGGTGGATGGTCCCCGGGAACTCCAGGTAGGGACTCTGGCCAAAGCTGTTGACAGCTGACACCCTGAACTGGAAGTCACCCTCCTCAGTCACACCTGTGACGGTGAGCTCAGGTGTGACCACCCACTCATCCTTGTGGCACCGGCTCCAGATGTAGGTGCCCAGCCGCCGCTTCTCCACCAGGTAGCCATCAATGGTCACAGGGCGGTCCCCGTGGGGTGGTGGATACCAGCCAAGGGTCACAGAACTCTCCGTTCTGACCTTCACCACAGGGTCCACAGGGGGGTGGAGGGGTGGCCTCCTGGGGGCTAGCAAGAGATGGGCCAAGATTACTAATGGGGTCCCAGAAAAGGAATCACAGAACCTCAGCCCTCCAAAAGACTGGGCCACCAGCCATCAGGAAAGCTGTGGCCTCAGGACCCTACCCCAGACCTGCAGTCTCTGGCTGATACGGAAAAGGCCTCACCTGGAAGGAGGAGGGTGACCCACACCTCCCCCCAGCCTCGCGACAGCCCTGATCAAGAATCAGGGGCCGCTGATGGCCATGTGCCCAAGGATTGAGGCAGGGGTCCTAGGGAAGAGGTCATTGCAGTATCACTCAGGGCCTTACCAGACACGCAGAACTGGGTGGAGGTGCGGGAGTCTCCAGCCATGAAGACCACCTCGCCCATGTCTTCTAAGCTGCACTGAAAGATGGTCAGCATGTGGCACGTGCCTTCTGCTGTGATGGCCACTCGGCCACCAGTCACCACCTCCTCCTGGTTCCTCAGCCAGCGCACAGGGCCCTCAGGCACTGCCAGCTCCACGCAAAAAATGGCGGTGTCCCCCTCGCGCACCGCTGTCTTCCGGGGCAGTTTCCGCATCAGGTTCCCTGGGATGGGAAGAGCCCAGGCTAGTCAGCCTTGCCCCTAGCCCTACCGGCGGCCAGCATACTGGCTCGCCGTCGCATTTCCCCATCCTGCCCCTGACTTGCCCCTGCCCACCCCCGCCAGGCCAATCCTCCCACCCCTCCCCAACTGTCCCACCCCTTCACTCCAGTCCGGCTCCGTCCCATCAGGTGGTCCCCCCCCCCTCCGCTCTATCCCGTGCCGGGCCCCATCCTCGCCCCTTTTGTGCGCGCCTGCCATGACCCTCCGAGGCAAAACTACCCTCCCCGCCCTCCGCCGCCTGCCTTGGACAGCGAGCTCCGCCACGGTGCGGCTGCCCTCCGTGGTCTCGCAGATGTACACGGCGTCGTCGTCAGCCGAGACGTTGCGCACTGTCAGCCTGCGCTCGGTGCCCTCCGCCTCGATGCCGTACTTGGCGCTCGCCCACAGCCGCGTCTCCTCCTTGAACCACGCAGTCTCGGTGGTAGGCTGCGGCACCTCGCACTGGAACGTGGCGGACTCCTTCTCCCGCACCTCCAGGTCCTGCAGCCGCCTCTTGAAGGGCACGGTGGGCTCTGTGGAGACTGGCTGGTGAGAGGGGCCGGGAGGATACCGGAGGACAGGAGGCTCCAGAGTGCAGGAGTTGGGATCTGGGAGTTGGGAAGGGGGGGGAGGGACCCAGAATTCGGAGACAGAAGAAGGTGGAGGAGGTGGGAAGGGGTAAAAAGGGTGTAGGATATAGGGTGGCCGGTGGCAGGGGGCCCCAGGGGATGGGGACCAGAAATGGGGAAGACGCAATGTCGGGGAAGTGGGGTTTGGCAAGGAAAACGTGAAAGACAGGGGGCTAAGTATTAAGGTTCCGGAAATGGTGAGGTTTGGAGGGGTCTCGGCAGGGTAGGGATAAGTGCGTTGGGAGAGGGGCAGGGACTTGGCGGGTTGCGCTGCTGTGGTGGGAAGCGGGTCCCTACAATCAGCAAAGACAGAGGATCTTAGCCCCTGCATTGTGCAAACCAGAAACAAAACCTGTAAAAGGCGAGAGCCACCCAGACTTCCAACTCTGGTCTACATTCCACGACCGACTTGCGCCATTGGGCTACCTATGGCAGCGGCGACTAGGGCCAAAGGAGGTGGGCACAGGGACCAGGGAGGACCCTTGCCTGCGCGCAGGCAGCTTCTCTCTGGGACCGCCGCCTGGCGCCATGGTCCTCACCTCGCACCACCACCAACACGGAGCTATAGGTCTGGCCCACGAGGTTGGACGCCGTGCAGGTGTAGAGGCCGCGGTCCGACTGCTTGCAGAACAGAATCTTCAACACGAAGTTCTCTTGCGCGTCCTCATACACCACGTGTCGCCGTCCCTCTGTAACCAGCTGCCCATCCTTCTTCCACACGATCTCAGGCTTGGGCTCACCCGTCACGTAGCAGCTGAGACGCGCGTGTTTGCCCTCTGTCACCGTGCAGGTGCGGGTGCCGGCGCCGGGTGGTGAGGCGGGGACGCCCTCTGCGCGCATGGCTTCACGTCGCTGCTGCAGGTGAGCCAGGAGCGCTGCCGTGGAGGCCCCAGGTGGGCTGGCAGCTTCCGTGTCTGAATCTACCACCAGCGAGGCAGCAGCACTGGCTGCACCCAGCGGGTTCTCTGCCCGCACCTCGTAGGTGCCACCGTCCCGCGGTCGCGCCGCCCGGATGCGCAGCTTGCTCGCCTCGCCTTGCTCCTCCACGCGCACACGGGGGGCGTCAGGTGCACCCAAGCGCCGCCCGTCCTTGGACCAGCTCACAGCCGGTCGTGGCGAGCCGCTCACGCGGCAGCTAAATGTGGCCTCAGCGCCCTCGCGCACACGGATGGACGTAGGCCGTAGCAGAAAGTGTGGTGCCTGCTCAGCACACGCGGCCTCAGCGTCCACCTGCAGGCCCACGGCCGCAAAGGCTTCGCCAATCGCGTTGCGTGCGCGGCACACATACTGCCCGCTATCGCCAAGCGCTAGGTCCAGGATAGTGAGGCGGTATATGTCGCCGTCTTGGGCCAGACGGAAGCGTGCGCCTGCCTCCACCGGCTGCCGGTCCTTCTCCCAGCTTACGTGTGGCGTGGGGTTGCCCACGATCTGGCAGCTCAGTGTGGCGTCCTTGCCCACAGACACGACGAAAGCCTTGGGCCGGGTCAGGAAGCGCGGTGCACCGCTGAAGGAGTGATCCATGGTGGTGGCAATGTTGGGGACCTGTGAAGGAGTGGAAAGAAGGTCCCAGTGGTGTTGGGATGAGCCCCTCGCCATGCCCCACCTACACCCCTCCCTTCCTCAGTGCCACCTGCAGAACCCAGTTTAAGGTGGGGTGCTTCCTCCCCAGGAGTCTCTTCTTGTCCTGCATATTACCCCACCCACCAAGCCTGGCCAGATGGCACCATGGCCCAGCAGTGCAGAGCACTTTAACTGTAAAATCATCTCCTCTTCCTCCCCCTCCAGCTCCAGTCTCCCCAGTTGAGGTTCCTCCAGCAGCCAGGCAGCCCTGCTTCTCCAGCAGCTTGGCACTTGGCCTCCTTCCTTCCGATAGCTCTCCCCACAGACCTACCCAGTGCACCTGGGCCACTCTGCCATCCCCTGCCATCCCCTGCCACACACTGCTGCTACCAGGGTCTAAAACTCCAATTTGGCTATGTTTCCCTGGCAGTAGGAGGGGGAGGCCAGACAGGCTGGGCCTTAGAGGCCCCCAGTGGGCACCAGTTTTCTGTCTACTCCCACTGTGGATGCCATTGTGTACCACAGGTGGCAGTTCTCTACACAACCAGCTTTGCTCTGAGCCTCCTCCAGGTGTGCCCACATCCTTTATCCCTTACCTTTTCTGTGGGGTTCCACACATCCCCTTGACCCCATTCTTCAGCAGCAGAAGAAAAGGAAAGGAACCCCCCAGCCGGCCAGGCTCCTCTTAGCCAACAAGCACTCCAAGCCCACTCAGCTGCTCCAGACCCAACACCCTGGCTCACAGTGCTCATCTGCTGCCTGCCCTCCTCATACAAGTCTCTGGCCCAAGTAGGGACAGGGAGATTCGAGAGTGGGACAGTGTACAGTCAGTGACATGGCTGGAAAGGACAGCTGAAGGATCCTGGCCAGCTGGGGCTGGCAAGGTCAGCAATGTCCCCTGGAACAGCCTGGGGTCTCCAGCTAGTCTGGGGCTGTGAGTGGCCTGGTCACTCCACAGATCTGTCATAGCTCTGCCAGCTCTGGGCCTGGAAGGGGTCAGAAGCCTCAGTCAGCCTGAGGCTGAGCCCCAGCCAGCACCCAGTACAAGAGAGGAGACTGCCTGCCTGCACAGGGTCTTGCCTAAGAATGACAGGAGGAAGCACTGACGCTCTCCACCTGGGCAGACACAAGCACCCCACTACCCAGAGGTCGTCGCCATGTACCCTGCAGAGCCCCCAGTCTCTTGGCTGGGCTGCCCAGGATGGAGTAGTTGGATCCATGTTCCCAGCAGCCCTCCAGCTCCCAGTGCTCTGATTCAGGTACCTAATCTCCCCTAATCCCCTTCCAGGAGGCTGAGCCTGGACCAGGGCTGGGCTGCAGTTGCTGTCTGCTGACTCACTGTGCAGTCAGCACCTCTGTTTCTCCACCACCTCGGCCAGGCCCCATCTCTCTGGGCCTCGGTAGGATTTGGGTGGGAGTGGGGGTCACCATGCAGCACAAACCAGGACCCCAGTGTAGAAGCTGCTGAGGCACCTTTATATGAAAGTACTACTTTGGCATCAGCATCCAAAGACCCTAAGCACCTAGGTCTTAACAGTGCTTCCTGAAATTATATGGTCAATCTGTGGGTTCCCAACCCCCCACCACACCCAGAGCCTGAGCTGCCCACCCAGAGAAGATTGAACAAGCTTGTGCAGGCAGCCAGTCACTGCACAGGTTTAAGGGGACCTGGCCACAGCCCTCAGCAGGTACACAGGTTGACTCTGGCCTAGCAACAGTGGTGGACACCCCAAAGTGTTTGTAGGCTTCTGGGGGACAGTGTCTTGCCCTGTGGTCTGCTCAAGACCTACATTCCAGCCACCAGTATGTTCCGAGTGGTGATTTACCCCAGTAATGACCATGGTGCCCAGGGGTTCATCCAAATATATCAGCTTCAGGGGACCTCAGCCACCCTGCAGGTAGACATCCCCATTGGTCAGCAGGACTAAGGCCAGAGAGAGGCTGCTGCATGCACATGCTCCAGGAAAGGGCAGCTGCTCACCTTCCCAGGCACCCATTCAACAGAGGAGGAAACTGAGGTCCCAAGAAACCCACCCAGGGACACGTGCAGAAGCACCTTCCTCCTGCCTGGTTTGAACTGGGGTCTTAGGAATGTGCTTCCTCATAAACACAGCAGAAGCTTCTCAGCAGGGGAAACTGAGGTCAGAATTTTTCCTCTCCGATGTCTATGGACCACACTGGGTTCCTCAGCCTGCAGAGGGCTTCTCCAGCCTGCAGGACTCTTGGATCCCTCTCCCACCTGGGCTATCCCCAGGAGCCCCTGTAGCTGGCCCCAGCCCACCCATGCTCCTCACCCCACCCCACCCCAGGGAACCCCTCCGAGCGAACTCGCACAGAACTTTGTTATTCTCTGCTCCTTGCAGGGCTGGGCCTGTATTTCCAGGTGAACCTAGAGTGGGAGGTGGCTCAGGGACCCTGCAGAGTACCTCATCCCATTCCCAGGAACCCAGCTTACAGGCCCTCTGCCTCCACTGAAACAGATCCAGTGACCTGTGGCCTCTGTGTCCTTTCAGAATGTATTTCCAAGGGCAGCTCCTGAGCCTGCGCCTCACCTTAGACCCTGGGCCTACTGACCGCCCCCACTCCAGGGGAAATTCTTTCCCGGAATCAAGTGTCAGTGCCCCTCTGGCTGTCCCCTCCACTGAGCCAACAGGCCCAAAATAGCCCCAGCTGTCAGCAGGCATCTATCTCGGTACAGCTGGGGGCAGGGCCAGCCGGACCCCCAGGCAGCTCTGGGGGGCAGACAGCACAGAGGGGCAGTGGGTGCACCCTGCCGACCCCATACCTCCCAGCTCCAGCGGGACAGGCTGCTTCTCCCCCTGTGAGGGCCTGGCACTGAGTTACCAGAGGACTGGGGACTGGAATCCTCTGCTCCCTGCTCAGGAGGGACTTGGCCCAGCTAGACCCCTGGAGTCACAGTTGCACAGAACTGCGACCTCCACTCAGGAGCCAAGGATGGCGGCTGCCCTCACCACAGCTCTCCTCACCTGTCTCTACGGGAGCTCAGGGTGGCGCCAGGCGGAGGGTACAGGTGGTGCGTCAGGGGCTGCCGGGTCTTGCCTCCTTCCTAGGGCCCAGGACCGACGTGGTTCCCATCCAGCAGCCCACACTCCAGCTGGCCCTCAGACTGGACAGGGACGAAAGGACAGGCAAACGCAGTCAGCTGGAGCAGACTGGGCCCTGTCTCTTATACAC
>NW_025999942.1:12732801-12763750 GCF_001458135.2 Marmota marmota marmota | reverse complement strand
ACCCCGCCCCCACCATGGAGAGGCCAGCCCAGCCCAGCTCCAAAATAGGCCTGGTGTCACTGTCCCCGATTCAGTTTCCACCTCGGCCCCTGGGAGGCAAAGGGCAGGTGGCCAGGGGCACAGCCAGGGGCAGGAAGATGCCTGTGTCCTCCAGCAATGATGTGGACTCGGGGTTGGCACAGCTGGCCTAGTCCCTCCTCAGAGCAGTGTCTAGAGTCCAGGGGGGAAGGAGCTGGGCAGCAGGACAATTCCAGGAGTCAAGTGGTCAACCCTGAATGAAACCTAGCACTGAGCACCAGAGAGACCCATTACCACCTTGATGGGGACCCAGGATACTCCATAGACCCAGTACCACCCCTAGGGGACCAAGACCACCACAAGTAGACCTAGCACCATCCCCAGGGGACACAGGATTACCCCCCGGGGTACACAGGACTGCCACGATGGGACCCAGAAACATCTCAAGGGGCCCAGGACCACCTTAAGTAGACCCAGCACCACCTCAAGTGGACCAGCACTACCCCAAGGAGCCCAGGACCACTGGGTTGCTCACCACCTGAACTTCTGGGGTCCTGGCAGTGGAACAGGGCAGCCAGGAGCTAGGCACAGGTCCCTGGGTCATATCTACCCTGCCCTGACCACACCTGTGACCCAGCCCACCTTTTATCCTTCCCTACTGTGTTCAACCTGGCTGTCAAGTTGCCTGTTTCAAGTAGACCCAGTAGTGGTCAACCCTGAATGAATGTTGATTACCACCCTCACTCCCACTGAATGTTTCAGTGGGAGTGAGGGTGGTATAAGAACCCAGTCTGCCCAGGGCTGAGGACCTCTTCCAGAGGCAGGGTGCATGCCAACAGAACTCCCTGCCTCGTAGCCCAGGAGGACCCTGCCCACTACCCTCCCCCAAACTCAGAGACAAAGGTAGAATGGACACTGTGCAGCCCTCACCCCCACCCCACAGGGAGAGGATGAATTTTACCTGGCAGCAAGGCACCCAACAGGAGCCAGAGGGGTCACCTGGTGGGAGTCCTGACCTTTCCCCAAGGAGAAGAACCCCCTCGACCTGGTTCTGAAGAAGGTGACTGGGCTCTTCCTGCAGGCTGCACCTGAAGACATGGGGACCCAGGGCAGATGCCAAGGAAGGTCCCATGTGGCCCATACTACACCTCTGCAGAGCTGCTGGAGCCAGAGAAGGGGTGGGTGGTCAGGGGTCTAGAGCTGGGTATGGGGGGCTGCTCAGGCTGCTAGAGGAAAACTCCTGAGCAAAGCCTGCAAAGCAGGAGTGGGGGTAGGGAAGAGGGTGGCCACCAAGAGCCAGGGTGCGGCTGCTCCGCACCTCCAGGCTTCATCCTCCACCCCCAGCTGGTGCCAAGGTCCCATGTCCTCGCCCTCAGCTTCTGGTGAGGAGCCTCTTATGTCCTCACAGGGAAAAAGGAAAGAAAGAGCTTCCTGGGGTCCTGTTAGTCCCACTGAAGAGGCTCCACCTCTCGATCCAAGCACCACCCAAAGCCAGCTCCTAGCACCATCCCCTGGCAGGGAGGTACTCAGCACAGGAATCTGAGGGTGTACCGACTTTCAGGGCACAGCACCAATGAGGGAGGAAAGAACTTGAAGCACAGCTGGAGCCTAAGTGTGAGTGCCTGCACATGGCTGCAGGCATGCATGCATATTCTGACGAGCATGCACACGGTTGCTTGAATGTCTGTGTACATTGTGCTCTGTGCATGCCTGTGTACCTGTATGTGTGCACATGCATGCATTAGAGATAGCTTTGTGAATGTGTGTGTGTTAATGCATGCATGAGTAGCTGCCTGTGGATATGCGTGTGTGTGCCTGTGGGTATGTGTGTGGGCATACCTGTGTGTGGAGGCAAGCATGTAAGCATGCCCCACCCTTCCTAGCACAGGGTCACAGGAGGCCAGAGAGGAAGTCCATGCTGAAGGAAAAGAACTGTCTCAGTCCCAGAAACTACCCTCAGCTCCTGACCATCTTCCTAGCTCTCTCACTGGAGTATTGCCAGCCCTGTGGCTTTTTGCCCTGCCCCCCACCACCCTTCCAATGTAGAGGCCCCCTCCTTTTGTTTCATATTTCCTGCCCTGAATTTCCTATTATTTTTGCTTAAACTCTTATTTTAACTGATACATAAAAACTGTTATTATATTGGCATCAAAACAGACAAAAAGACCAATAGAATAGAAGACAAGAGACAAACCAACATACAGCCATCCAATACTTGACAAAGGGGCCCAAAAAATATGTTGAAAAAAAGATAGTCTTTTTAACAAACGATGCTGGGAAAACTGGAACTCCATAATGAAATTTGGATTCCCATTTTTCACCTGGCACAAAAGTCAAATCAAAATGGATCAAAGACTTAGGAGTTAGACCAGAAACTGCAACTGCTAGAAGAAAACAGTTGACATTCCATAATACAGGTGCAGGCACCACTTCCTTCACAAGACCCTATAGCTCAAGAAATAAAACCAAGAATCAGCAAGTGGTTCGCCATCAAATTAAAAAGACTCTGTTCGGCCAAGGATATGATTAAGAGCAATGAAGAGAGAGCCTACAGAATATGAGACCTTTGTCACCTGCTCCTCAAACAGGCAATTAACATCCAGAATATATGAAGAACTCAAAAACTGAATGCTAAAAAAAACATACAATAAATTAATGGGCAAAGGAACTAAACAGAAATTTTTTAAAAGAAGAAACACAAATGGGCAACAAATACATGAAAAATGTTCAATATCTCTAGCAACTGGGGAAATGCAAATCAAAACTACACTGAGCTGGGGTATACACTGTTATAGGTTATACACCTATAACCCCAGTGGCTGGGGAGGCTGAGGCAGGAAGATTGCAAGTTCAAAGCAGCCTCAGCAACTTAGCGAGGCTCTAAGCAACTTAGAGAGACCCTGTCTCTAAATAAAATATAGAAAGGGCTGGGGATGTGGCTCAGTGGTTAAGTGCCCCTGGGTTCAATCCCTGGTACCACAAAACAGCAACAACAAAAAGACTACACTAAGATTTCATCTCCATTCCAGTCAGAATGGCAATTATCAAGAATATGAATAATAATAAATGCTGTTGAGGATATTGGGGAAAGGGTGCACTCATACATTGTTGGTTAAACTGCAAATTAGTGCAACCACTCTGGAAAGCAGTATGGAGATTGCTCAAAAAGCTAGGAATGGAACCACCATATGACCCAGCTATCCACTCCTTTGTATTTATCCCAAAGAACCAAAATCAGCTTACTATAGTGACATAGGCACTTTAATGCTTACAGCAGAACAATTCACAATATCCAAGTTATGGAAGCAACCCAGATATCTGTCAATAGGTGAAGATGATCAAGAAAAGGTGTTATATATAGACAACAGAGTTGAACTCAGCCATAAAGAAGAATGAAATAATGGCATTTACCTGTAAATGGGGAAATGAGAAAATCATGCCAAGTGAAATAAGCCAGAATCAGAAAAATCAAGGGTCAACTCTTTTCTTTCAAGTGTGACAACTGGAGCAAAATAAAGGAAGGGTGGTTGGGGAGGGGATTGGATATCGTGAAGATGCAGGAAGATCAGTGGAGTAGGAGACAAGAGGGAGGAAGGACGGAAAGGGGAGGAAACGTGGAATGAGTTTAACAAAATCCTGCCATATGCAAATGTAAATGTATGAAAGGGAACCTCACCTTTATGTATATACAAAAAGTACCAATGACAAATAAATAAAGGAGCGAAAGGAAGATCAGTAGAAGAGAGACTAGGGTAAGAGAGGAAGGGAGGAAAGCAGGGAGGAATGGGGATTGAAATGAAATTCCTTGCATGTATAATCCTGTCAAAATGAACCCAGCTACTATATAGATCATAATGTTCTAATAAAAACGTTTTTAAAGTCAACAGAAAATGTGAAGAATTTTAGAAAAAAAGTTATTGTAACTGTAGATATTGAAGGATGTCTGCCCCATACTTCTTGGAGGAAGGGTATCTGTTCCCCAAGCTCTGGAGCTGTGTGACTTGCCATGCCACCTGGTATGTGGTTCAGCTCACACTCAGTGCTGGACCCAGGGTCCTGCCACACACTTGTGGGAACCCCTTCACCAGACAACAGCCGCATCTGGTAAGCAGGGACAGGTGGGTCTGTCCCTTTACATGCCACTTCTCACAAACATGCATGAGGAGGGGCTTTTGAGCATGGCATGCTAGATACACGGGGTGTACTTCAGTGCAGATGGTGCTCCACAAGGTGCTACACCGGACAGAGGAGTCTGCGGGGCCAGGTCTCAGCATTTGCTCCTCATGCCCAGGAGGCAGACCTGGCTCCACAGAGCTGCAGGGGCCACAGAGAGTGACACGAATGCCTGACCCATGAGAGAGAAGGCAGAAGGCAGGAGAGAAGGGGCAGGCCAGCCCGGGCTGTGCTGAGAGCTCATCTAGACCATGAGGGTGCAGGATGAATGTGGGTACCTGTCCAACTCTTTCACAGCCCACCTGCTCCTCTGTGCTCCTCCATGTGTGAGTCCTCCTGCTCCACAGCCCACGTCCTCCTCTGCGCTGAGACCTCCTGCTCCATGAACATCTGCTCCTCTATGCTCCCTCATGTGCTAAGTCCTCCTGCTCCACAGCCCACCTCCTCCTCTGGGCTGAGTCCTTCTGCTCCATGACCCACCTGCTCCTCTGTGCTCCTCCATGTGTGAGCCCTCCTGCTCCACAGCCCACCTCCTCCTCTGTGCTCCTCCATGTGTGAGCCCTCCTGCTCCTCTGTGCTCCTCCATGTGTGAGACCTCCTGCTCCACCGCCCACCTCCTCCTCTGTGCTGATTCCTCCTGCTCCACAGCCCACCTGCTCCTCTGTGCTCCTCCATGTGTGAGCCCTCCTGCTCCACAGCCCACCTGCTCTTCTGTGCTCCTCCATGTGTGAGTCCTCCTGCTCCATGACCCACCTCCTCCTCTGTGCTCCTCAGTGTGTGAGTACTCCTGCTCCACAACTCACCTGCTCCTCTGTGCTCCTCCATGTGTGAGACCTCCTTTGTGCTCCTCCATTTATGAGACCTCCTGCTCTACATCCCCCTCCTCCTCTGTGATGTATATGGGTCCTCCTACTCACAGTCCCCATAGTTCCATGTCATTCATATGGAGCAGGACAGAAGGCAACCATGGCCAGGAACAGGAGGAAAGCAGGGCCCCACAAACACCCTGGCCACCAGGGGACAGCCACACTGTCCAGGCTGAAAGACCATGAAGAAAGGACAAAAGCTCTGGGTTGCTAGCCCTCAGAGAACACATCCCTGAGCCCCCAGCTCTTTGCAGGTGGAAACTGGGCCCCGCGGGTTCAGGGAGAGATGTCAGCATAAATACCAACCAGAGCGTGATTCTCCAAAGAATAACGATGTCACTCAGAACAGCGGAGTATTGCAGGGCCTTGACAAACTAAGCATGTGCCAGGGAGGCTGAAGCCAGGAGAAGGCTTTAGGGCACAGCAGGAAGATAGCCAGGTCCAGAGTTGGGGGCCTTGGAGACCCCAGGCAAGTGCTGGCGTCTGCGTAGGTGGAGGCCACCGCTGCGCAGGTGTTCTGTCAGAGGTCTGGTCTGCAGCGCTGTGGTCTGAAAGAAAGGAGAGACTTCTGCTCCTGAGCTGCTGGGTGTGAGGTGCAGGAGCTGGGAGGTGTTGAGAATGTGCCCATCTGAGATGGGCATGCGGAGCCTTCCCTGGGGAAACTTCCACCTCTGGTTTTGCCAAGGTGTCAAAGAGCGTTCCTCCTGGATCATGACCTTTCACAGGGATGAGGAGGGAGCCCAGGGCACAGATGTCCTGGGGAGAGACAGACCAAGCTGAGGAAAGGGAGCCAGAGAATATGTGCACACAGTATCTCAGGTTCAGGGGCAGTAGCCAGAGGGCGTTCATGTGCCACCAGGGCCCAGGTACAGTGTGGGGGCATTGGGCCAGAGCCCACTGCTATGGAAGGACAGGAGGCCTGGGTGCAGCAGGGGCAGCCTGGGCCAAACTGCAGGGAGCCGGGGCACCACCAGGTGAGCCCATGGTTCACACAAGGGCAGGACATGAGCCAGGACTGAGCTCCAGGAGGGGAGCTGGGCACTTGCAGCTGCTCCAGCCTCTGCTCAGGACCAGCTGATACTGCCAGTCTTCAGACTCCTATCACCACAATGTGTCCCCACAGGGACCCTCATCCAAAAGGCAGAAAGCAGCAATCCCTGACAACATGGCAGGCCAGGAGCAGGACCCAGGAGACGTGGCCAGACTATGGAAAGTAAGGCCTCCTCCACACCCCTCTGCCTGCCTGCAGGGACTCATTCCAGGACCCCCGGATACCAGGATCTACCAATGCTCCAGGCCCACATGGGAAGCAGGGCGCTGTGTTCCTGCACCCCATACTCCCTGGACACATTCCGGGCCCACGTGGGAAGCAGGGTGCTGTGCTCCTGCACCCACACTCCCTGGACATGCCTAGACTCTCACCTAGGTGACTCCTGAGGCCTGATGTAATGTGAGCAGCTGCCACCGCACTGCTCAGAAAGACAGCCAGAGCCAGTGCTATGGGCTCTGTGCACGTCTGCCACCACGTGCAGACCTACCTCTAAAGGAGGGGAGTTGAATGTAGAAGCGACCCCCCAATGCCCATGGCGACTGCCGCCTGTTCACAGTGGCCTAGGAGGGCAGCACCACAGCCCTGCACTGAGTGTCAGGGGAATGTGGAGCCTGATACAGCCAGAGCATGGTGGGCACGTCCAAGGAGATGAGTGGGCAGGAGGGCAGTAACTGTCACTTTGGCCACGTTGCCCTCCAGCCCAGACTGGTGGAAAGGCATACAGGAAGCTCTGGTTAGCGTCTCTTTCTCTTCCCCAGCCTGATGTGCAGTGACTGAGGTCAACATTGTCCACACCCTTGCTAGAGAGTGGACTGGTGTGTGTTCACAATGACGATGAGTATGGGAGCCGACAGTTTTATGGAGACACTTGGCTGCGTCATTCCAGAACACGCCCACTANTTTTTTTTTTTTTTTTTTTTTTGCAGAGGAGAGTACCAGGGGTTGAACCCAGGGGCACTTTATCAATGAGCTGCATCCCCAACCCTTTTTTAATTTTATTTTTTATTTTGAGAACCTAGGTTCTCACTAGGTTGCTAGGCTAGCCTTAACCTTGCAACCCTCAGCCAGGCACAGTGGCACACACCTGTAATCCCAGAGGTTAGGGAGGCTGAGGCAGGAGGACTGCAAGTTCAAAGCCAGCCTCAGCAACTTAGTGAGGCCCTGTCTCTAAATAAAATAGTTTAAGAAGGGTTGGGGATGTGGCTCAGTGGTTGATCACCCCTGGGTTCAAACCTTCATACAGAAAAAAAAAAACACTTGCGACCCTCTTGCTTCAGCCTTCTAAGTTGCTGGGACCACAGATGTGCACCACTGAGCCCAGCTGAGCACAAAAAATAAAAAGAGAAGGACAAAAATGAGTTCCAGCAAAACAGGAGGTGCTGTAGATAGAGGTCCTCCCTGCCCTCTGTGCATGTGACCCACAGGCACCCCAGAGGTGGAGGGCACAGGGGTGTACCACACAAAGAGGAAAGCCACCGGGGAGAGGGGGAGGGTAGATTCTGAAGAGGCACTCCTTAGAGCCACCGTCAGGTCTTCTGCAAACACAGCCACCAGCCAGGGCACCTCCGTTAGTGGAAGAGCAGAAACAATGGCTGTCCCGGAACCGGGAGTCAGCTGGTGGCAGGAGGTCCCCGTGACAGCATAGCACAGTGCCACGCCCCTGATGCTGGCGTAAAGAGACCCGAAGGGCTGCTGTCTGTAGAGTACAGGTGTGCGCGTGGGCACCGTGCTCCCTGCTCCACTACCGTGCCAGTCAGCCCTCCACCATGGCACAAAGCACCTGACGCAGGCCGACCTCACAAGGAACAAGAGGCTGTTGAGCTCCCACTTCCAGAGGCACACCATCCCTAAGAGCTGTGGGAAGAAGGGTTTGGTGCGGTCTGCTACTCCAGGCCTCCTGGGGATCTCGGGGCACACCCGCACCACTATGGGGCTACTACCCATCTGCAAAGGAGGAAGGAACACTCACTCAAGAAAGCAGACTCACCCTGAGGCTCCCTAGCCCACCCCACATCTCTGGTCAGCCATGGTCAGCCGGCTGCTCCTCTGCTCCTCTGCTCCTGGCTGGGGTGGGTCTGGCCAAGAGGGTGGGCCACTCCCACACCCCTACCAAGAGCCCAGGTGTCTCACCAGGAGGGCACACATTCCTTGCCCTCCAGCAGGTGGAGGAGGCTGAATTCCTGGCCAGTGCTGAGAGGTCGAGCCGCCCTGCCTCCACGCTGCCACCCTATCGGCTGTGAGAGCAAGGCGCTGTGGCCTACCCAACTCTACTCAAGATCCACCTGACCAAGGAGATCGCCAAAGCTCTCCCGGAGGAAGCAGTCCCATCTGAAGCCATGTGGCAAGGTGCACACCCATTATTGTTCTTGAGAACAGTAGTGGGTGGGACATGGCCCGTGTGTCCCCCAAGGGTCGTGAGCATGTTGCAACAAATGCAATGTTCAAGCCCCGCCCTTAGGTGTTCAGGTGGAAACTGGATGACAAGGGTATTCAGAGAAGGAGCCTTTGGGAGGCCACAGGTTTAGGTAAAGTCATCAAGGTGGTACTCCAGGAAGAGTCCCGGTGGCCTTGGGAGATGGGAGAGAGAGCAAAGAGAACTGGGAGCCATACGCATGCTCCCTGTCTCCTGGCATTCGAGGCACCACCTCAGGACTCGCCAGCAAGAAGGTCCTCAGCAGACGCAGCCCCTCAACCTTGAGCCACAAGTCATAATAAACATCTTTCCTTTTCAAGTTGCATAGCCTCAGCTATTTTATTATAGTAATAAACAAATACAAGCTCCTTTTGTCCAGATCAACAAGCTCAACCACAGGCAGCTGAGTCACCAGAGACCATAGAAAGATGGTGAGAAAAGCCTCCTGGATCAGAACCAACCTCAGGACTGGGTCAAAACAGATGGGGTCAAAAGAGATGCCAGAGCAACTCATGCCCTACAGGGATCAAGGAGAATCAAAGAGAGTCTTCTGAAAACCACAGTCCTCTCGCACAGGTAGTAAGGAACCCATTCCCTGGGGAAGTCACCCTCTCTCTCACCGAAACAGAATCCTTTAAAATGCTCAGCAGAACATTGAAACAAAGGCAACACACTTAAAATTGTCAGCGTCATCCAGATCCGTAACCATCACTAAGCCTCATTTAAAATCCTGAGGGATGCTTCAAACAGCCTGCTGTGGGGTTCTGGTGTTCTTGGTGGAAACCCTCCCGACGTGTCCCAGGGTGGACGTCAGCAGCATGGCTGTGAACCTTCCTCTGCCTGTCATGATTTAAAATTAGACATGATGGGGCCACGGCCACCATGGAATGGAGTGACATCTCCACCCAACAGCTGCCATCTCTTCTTGAAATGCTAAGATTAGGACTGCACAGATTCTCAGAGTAGAAGTAAGGGCCACAATTAACAGGGTGACTTAACTGGAAAATGCAGTCCCACTGTGGCTGGAAAGGGGCCCATCTCCCCTTCCACAGCTCTGCCAGAGTGGCTCAGAGCAACCCAGGTCTCCCTAGGAACCGACTCGTGCTCTCTCGGCTGTCACATTCTGGACATCAGCTCTGTCACCCTCCTGCCCCTGTGTTGTGTCACGGCTGTGCTGGGACATACTCTCAGGACCTCCAGGTGGCCACTGCTGGCTCTCCAGGGACCAGGACCAGATCCGCTCCCTGGGGAGCTGAGAGGACAGGTCCAAGCAAGATCAGTGTGCAGAGAAAGCTGTCCACACAAGCAACAGCCGCTGCTGCCGGCCACCGACAGCTGGCATAACGGTCAGAGAGGAGTCAATGGTGGGACTAGCAGGGCACCACAGGGGACTGCACAAGGCAAACCCTGTGAGTGTGGAGTCCTCCCGAGAAGAGAGCGTCTGGGAGTGACATGAGGCCATTGGGTACTGACACTCTGATCCCATAAACCTTGGCCACAGGCTCACCATAAGGGTGGCGTCCACCTGAGCAGGAGCACAGTGGCTGGGCGCCTGTCTTCCAGGAGGCTGTGTGTGTGCACGGCTGGTGCGGCTGCTGCATGAGGTGTGGGCCAGATTCTCAGGCCCTGTGCGTGAGATCCCTCCATCACCTGGGCTCTTGGCCTTTTTCTTCTGTCAGAGAACACACAGGCCACTGTTCCAACACTGGCAGCTCACGCGGGGCACCTGAACCTGCCAAAAGCTCGGGAGTCTGCGTGCTGAAGCTTGTGCCTCGGGGTTGGCGAATGGGCCGTGAAAGGCGGAGACCGCTGGAATTGAGACAAGGTGATGGACACATGTAGAGGGGACAAGGTGGGTCAGCAAGCACAGAGGCTCGGGGGGGAAGGTGGGTAGATAGGTGGAAGAAGGATACCACAGGTAAGGAACCACTGCCAGGCAGATGGCAGATACGTTGAGGAATGGGTGATGTGAAGACACATAGAGAGATACAACACCATCCATGAGTCACTAAGGTGCACGGGCAGATGGCACATGCTGACAGGTACCTAGCCTCGGCAGATGGGACCCTGAGTCATAGGCAGGTGATATAGTCACAGAGTTGTATAGATGTATGTCTGAATGCTGAGACATGTCCCAAAATGAGCAGACATTGACTGTGGTGACATTTTTGAGGATGGAAATGGGAACAAGTTTTTCCTTCATGTTCAACTATATAGTTAAATTCTATTCAGTTAAAAAAATAATAATAGGTGCCAGCTACACTAAGAGCAGAAGTGGCCAAAAAAACACAATGGGTGCCAGTCTAAACATTTCCTGAAATGAAATCTTGAACAGAGCCCAAACCCACAAGGCAGACAGGAACAGCAGTGCCTGGAACTTTGACTCTCACAGCACCATCACAGCATAGCAGGAGAACCTGGGGACCTGTTAAGAGGCACCAGAGCTCTATGTACCTATCTATCTCCTCCGATGATTCTAGAGTCCTCCATGTCCCCTCCATGAGTGTGGAGTCCTCCCGAGGCCACAGGACTCCAAGGCAGAGGGTCCAGTATTTTCATGAAGCAGGTGTTGGAGTTCTGCTCATGAGGACCATTGTCACATTTTCCCCCTACATTTTTTCAGGGAATATTGATTTTTCTATAGAAGTATGCTTTCATCAACCTAAAATGTACTAATTTAAGTTGAATGCATTAGTAAACGATGACAGATTTCTTCAGTTTTGATACTGACACTTTATCCCACAGAAACCATAGCTCTGGGGTGCACAACTGTTTAAGGGTTGTAATAATTCCTAGCCTGAGTGTGGTGAAACCTGCTCTTGCCCTCTCCAGGGTTCGCAGGCATAAGTCTATACGCGGCTCCCTGACAGGACCAATCAGAGGCAGGATGGAGGAGTGGGTGCCAGGACTCACCTGCGTGAGCCTCGGACACATAGCCCGCACCGCAGAGCCCCACACCAGCTACAAGAGAGTTACCAGGAGTCCCTGGAAATTCACCAAACTTATTTATAAGCATTGGTATCAAAAAAATCAAGTAAGAAAAAAAAATAGATAAGAACCATTTCACAAGTATGCCATTTGCCACAGGACCAAAATTATTCTTTCCTTGTGTAGATCACGTTCTATATTCATACAAAGACAACTGTTTCTAACCTAACAAACTATGCATATTAAAATCAAAAGCTAGTCTAATCTTCTCAGTATCATTCCAATTTTAGTATCTGTGCTACAGAAGTGAGCACCCAAAACTATTATCATTATTATTTTGTTGTTATTATTATCATTATTTAGATACCAGGGATTAAACCCAGGGGCACTTAACCACTGAGCCACATCCCCAGTGCTTTATTTTTTATTTTAATACAGGCTCTCACTAAGTTGCTCAGCACCTCTCTAAGTTGCTGAGACGGGCCTTCAACTTGCTATCCTCCTACCTCAGCTACCTGGTTGCTGTGATTACAGGCCTGCAACATTGCATCCAGCCCAAAATTATTTTAAATGATTAAATTTAATATGTAGCAAGAACTGTAGAAGAACAATATGGATATTTTAAAATTAAAGTAGGCCTAAATAAATGGAGAGAAGGGCAATGTTCATGAAATTCAAGAGTCAGTAACACAAACACATCAGCTCTCCCTGGTGTGATCCACCATTTGAGGCAACGCTGGTGGGAACGTGACTGCACATGAGCATGAACGTGGGGGCAGGTTTGGAAAGTCTGGCTCTAAAGAGCACACTGAGAAGCAAGGGCCAAGGTACCAAGACACTGTCTGACAGTACCGCACCTTTACTGAGAATCACGCTCAGGGACCAACAAACCTGTGGGACAGCATCAGAACCCAGAACCTGCTCCTGAGTGGCTCAATGTCATCCCATGGCTTGACATCACATGATCAAGTAGAATCTCACTTCCTCCATAGAGACTATCCAGAACAATAAAAAATGATCTTACACTGAAAAAAGAAAACTGTCCTTGTCTCACTCTCGTTGAGTGCATCCATGGCTTCTCATGTTCCTGAATTCCCACTGACCACCCATGAATGCTGCTCTTTGGAGAAGCTTCCTCCCTCCCACCATGTTCCCTCCCTCCACCTCTCCCTCCCTCTGCCTCCCTCTCTCTCCTATCCCCTCTCACCCACCCAAGAGCCTGCAGGAGCAAGCCCCATCTGTGTGGGCTGCGGGAGCTCCACACCTGGAGCTGCCTGCTGGGGGGAGCCCACCGTCTACACTGAATCCCCACCTGGAAGACTGCTGGGTGCACCATCTCTGCTGCCAGCATGACATAGCACTGTATGGAGGGTCTTTTCAAATACTCTGTCACTGTGTCAGAAGCCCCAATCATCATGATTTCCAGTCATGGCTATAGCAGCACTGTTCACAGTAGCCAAGAGGTGGAACCAACCTGGACACCCACCACCTGACTAAACTGGGCAAAGGATTTGAGCAGAACTTTCTCAAATATGAGGCTCAAACAGCCCACAGGCAAGTGACCATTGGGAGTGAAGGCCTGACCAGTGAGACAGCTCCTCTTGCCCATCTGCACAGCCACCATCACAAGGCAGAGGATGCCCAGTGCTGGCGAGGACAGGTGTGGACCTTGTGCACAGGCAGGGAGAGAGAAGCAGGTGCCCACCACAGAGACAGGAGGACGGTTCTCCACACTCACGCTGAGTTGCCACAGGCCGGTGCAGAGAAGGTGGTCTGCATGGTCTGCACCAGCTCAAGCAGCAGTGCTCACAGACGCACAGTGGCACATGCTCCTACACTGATGGCATCACCCTGAAACACGCCAGCCACGTGGCTGCACTCACAGGAAGCCCAGGGAGCCTAGCCACTCCCCCAGGTCGGAGTGGAATGCAGGGGGTTGGGGCCCAGGTCTGCACTTCGGGGCAGGGACAGAGCCTCTATCTGAAGGTGAGCCGTGCCAGAGATGGGGGTAGTGACCCTGAAGGGACACCGAACTGTGCACTTGAAGATGGTCACGGCCATGAGTTTTATGTATACTTCCTCCCAGTTTTACAAGCCAGCATGGTACCATAAAGGACACACGAACGCATCCAGAGGACAGCATGGAGAACTGGAGAACGCCCCCTCCGCGCGCAGGACTGATCTGTGGCACAGCTCCAAGCACTCATTGGAAGATATCTGCCTCCACCAAACAGGGATGAGCAGCTGGACACCCACGTGGGAAAAGAGAGCCTTGCCTGAAGCCACAGCTGCCACACACTCACACAGAGGGTCAGAGGTGTCAGCGTGGGTCCAGACCCCTGTGTGTCAAGACCTGGGAAACAAAGAAAAGGTACTCACGCTGGAGGCTGTGAAGGAAGGAAGGGCCCTTGCTCTGCTGCCAGGCAGTGTCTGGACCAACCTGACAGAGGCCCAGCCTTCTCAACCTCCTTTCACAGGGCGTGGCCTGACCACCCTGTTATGTTTCAAGAATCTATGTGTAGCCAGGCGCCCTGGTTACATCTGTAACCCAGCCTCTGGGAGAACGAGGGAAGAGTATCACAAGTTAGAGGCCAGCCTAAGAAACTTAGCAAGACCCTGTCTCAAAAAGGGCTGGAGGTGTAACTCAGTGGTGGAGCTGCCAGGTTCGATCCCTAATGTGTATACTCCTTCTCTTTCTGCCTCAACCTCCTTTAATTTGCCCAAAGCTAAAGTGCATCTCTGGTCTCAGCATCCACACACAGAAGCAAATCTCTGAGCGTGAAAGGGGATAGCCACCCTAGGCAGCAACCGGACCATGTTTTATAAAATAAAACAAGTGAGGGTCAGACCACCAGCAACTGCACTCCCAGCATTTATCCCAGAGTTGGAAACGTATGTTCACACCCAAATCTGCACGTGGATATCTAGCAGTTTTCTGTGGAATAGCCCCAACCTGCAGACAACCCAAATGCTCAAGGGTGTCTCCATTAGCTCTGCTGGCACATCAGAATACCACAGACCCAGCAGCCTGAACACAGAACTGTGCTCTCTGACCACGGGGGGCGGGGGGGGGGGGGCTGGAAATCCAAGGTCAGGGTAGGGACAGGCTTGCAGACACCACCCTCTCCACCCTCTCACAGCCGCCTTGCGGTCTGCGTCCTGGTCCTCTCACCAGGCACTGGTCCTATAGGATGAGGACCCACCCCAGTGACCTCACCATACCTTAACACCCTCCTAGGAGGCCCCACCTCAAACACAGCCTCATTCTGAGGTCCTGGGGCTAGGACTTCATCGTGGGAATTTAGGGGCAGAAGTCAGCCCTCATCAAATGGGTGCACTAAACAGACTGTGGTACATGCACTGAAGGAGACGCCACTCCACAGCAAACAGGAAGGAACTGTCCCAGGGGCCTTGCCCTGCTGGATCCCAGGGAATGATGCTGGGCTTGCAAAGGCAGACCTTCTCCAGGTCCATGCTGCCCACGGTTCCTTTCCTACAATGTTTTTGAAGAGGCAACATTTGAGAAAAGGAGGGCAAGTGAGTTGCTGTTGGGGTTGGAGACTGGGGGAGAACGAAGCTGCAGAAAGCCCCTGGGAGGATCCAGTGGTGATGGACGGTTTGCATTTGGTGGGGGACACACCTGCCTCCACTTGTGGCACAGTGCATGAAACTCCACCATTCTCTCCTCCCCTCCAGCTGTCCTGAAGTCTTCTTACCTCACGGGTAACCCCACCGAGCAGCAATACACCAGAACTCCTTCCTCTGGCTACGGCACCATCCGCTGATTGGATCATAAGCACCATACACACACTGCACTCCAGAACCATGCCCTACAGTCACGTATCAATCACAAACAAATCCTTAAGTACTTTTCAAAAATGCACACGGCTGGGGGTCTAGTTCAGCCATACAGCACATGCATAGTATGCGCAGGCCCTGGGTCATTAAAAATTAAAACTGGTAATGATAAATTTAAAATTCCATAGAAACAAACACAGGTAAATATGGGGGTGTCTGATAATGAGCATGGTTTGCATCAAATCCCACGTCTTGACCAGATGCTGCCAGTGGTTTGCAGAGTCCCCCTTGAGGAAAACTAGGTAAAGCAGCACAAGGGGGTCCCTTGTCGTTCCCTACAACTATCACTGCAGTAAAAACTTCAGTTAAATCCAGCACCAGGCGTCCCCCAAGGCGGCCCTAGAGGAGGTCCTACTTCAGAGCCTGCTTCTTGGTGCCTTCTCCCAAGTGTCTTCCCGCCCACATCTGAGGGTACCTGAGTGCAAAACCATGGCGCCCACAGCCCAGGGCGACAGAGCACATCTGGCCACGCACAGGGCCTGCCTGACACACGCAGGGCCCGCCCCACCATGGGCCCTCCCGCACAAGGCCCTCCCCCTCACAGGGCCCCCCCACGCACAGGGCCTTACACTCACAGGGCCCTCTCACTCAAAGGGCCCTCCCCCCCACAGGGCCCTCCCACTCACAGGGCCCTCCCCCTCACAGGGGCCCCTCTCTCATAGGGTCCTCCCACTCACGGCCCCTCCCCCTCACGGGGTCCTCCCATGCACAGGGCCCTCCTCCTCACAAGTCCCCCCTCTCACAGGACCTTCCCACTCACAGGGTCCTCCCCCTCATAGGGCCCTCTCCCTCATAGGGTCCTCCCACACACAGGGCCCTCCCACACACAGGGCCCTCCCACTCACAGGGCCTTCCCTCTCACAGGGCTCTTCCACTCACAGGTCATGCTCTGCCACAGGCCCACCCCCTCATAGGGCCCTCCCACTTACAGGGCCCTCCCCCTCACTGGGCCCTCCCACGCACAAGGCCCTCTCCACTCACAGGGCTCTCCCACTCACAGGGCCCTCGCCCTCACTGAGCCCTCTCCATTCACAGGACCCTCCCCCTCACAGGGCCCATCCTCCCCTCACAGGGCCCTCCCCCTCACAGGGCCTCCCACACACAGGGCCCTCCCCCTCACAGGGCCCTCCCCCTCACAGGACCCTCCCATGCACAGGGGCCCTCCCACGCATAGGGTCCTCCCACACACAAGGTCTGCCAGCCACAGGGCTCTCCCGCGCATGCGTTCCGACCACACTTCCGCGGCTCCATTGCATTGCAGTGGACACTGTGTGTTGCACTTAGATAGCCGCTCCTGAGTTGGGGAACAGCGAGGCGGGAGGCACCCAGAGCCCATCAGTCTCCAGGCGTGGTGTTCACTAAGGTTCTGGTGCTTGCTGCTACTGGGATTCCTAAGGAAGCTTCCTCTTTTGATTGGCACGTAACAGTGGCACTCAGTCATGGGGGACAGGGCCGTTGAGTGCATGCTCAGGGTGGTGACACCAGCACATCCACTGCCCCCAGCTCCTTCCGTTCCCAGCGGCTATACACTGGGCCTTCACTGTGCCCCTCCTGGGTTCTGAAATGCACAAGCCACTCTCAGCCAGGTCTGCTGCTCCTCCTGCCCCCCTCCTCCACGCCTGTCACCTACAGTCCCACCCTTCCTTTTCCTCTGACATAAAACACACTCAGTAACCACTAGTTCTCCCCAACACCAAGGGCCAACCTAAGGCTGACAGCACATCAGGGAATTCAGGCAGGGGCTGCAGAGGTGGTAAGGCGCCCAGACCCCTGACGGCCGGCAGCAGGCCAGGGCTCCACCTCGGGAACACAGCCTGGGCCTCCAGGGCCCCCTGGCCCACCCTTCCCCTTCAGCATTCACCAAGCCAGGCCTTAACCCACCTCGATCAGAACAGAAAAACTGCCCGGAGTGGGTGCACCTCAGTGCAGAGCACTGCCTGGCATGCCCAGCCCTTCAGGGTACTGGCGCACTGCCTGAGGACTTCTCGTCCCGACAGGCAGCACGTGCAGTGCTGGTCCTGCCACATTAAACAGCAGAGACAGTCCCAGGGCCTCGTGACGAGGCAGCCGTCCTGAGGACAGCAGGTTGCTTCTGCATTTGTGGAGACACTGTGCAAACCAACCAGGGAGCTGGGCTGTGGGAGAGGTGGCCCACAGTTACGGACAGTGGCTCACAGTCACCACGAGTGGTGGGGGTTACTTGTTTGTATGTTCACTATGCCACACTCTGGTCCCTTCAGCTCTGTTTACCAATCCACTTTAATAAGAACTACAAGCTTTCCAACGCTCCATGGGGTTCGCACAGAGGGCAGAAAGTCAGCCAGCGAGGCACAGGGACGAGAGACGAGACTGGTCCATTCCTCCAAGTGCCTGGGAGATGCGTCTCCGCCAGGTCCACAGTGCTGGCCATCCCCAGTAGTGCTCAGGCCATGAGCAGCAGCTCCCAGCCTCTCTCTTGCGACTGCCTCGAGGCCAGTCTGAGTGACTGCTCCCAGGCCAAGGGCCTGAGTGACCAGAGAGGTGACCCACTCTCAGGAGGCGCAGGCCAGGACAGGATGACCTCACAACGCCTCATTGTTTATGAGCCAGGCCAGGCCCGGCCTCCAGGTGAGGAGTGGAGACTGAATGTCCACAAACAAAGCCACGGGGCTGGCTGGTTCCTCCCCTCCGCCTCCTCAGGCAGCCGTGCAGTTGGGGTCTGCAGGCTTTCCCCAGTGCTGTGTTCCCAGCCAGCATTTCTTTGGAGATGCTCCTTCCTGTCCCCTGGAATTGCCTTTGAGCCACCAAAGGTCACGTGCAGCCACCTCTCTCCTGACCTCTCAGCCCAGCTCTCACTTCTTCCCTGGACCTGTGACTGTCTTCCAGGAGCTTCTCTGTGCTTCACACCCATCGATCCTCAGACACTGCAGTCTCCAGTTCTTCCGGAAACACTTGGGACTGGGTTTGGTGGGTTTTGTGACTCTTGTTTTTCTTGGTACAGGTGATTAAACCCTTGGGCGCTCTACCATGGAGCCACATCCCCAGCCCTTTTTATTGTTTAAATGAGATGGGGATGGCTACATTGTTGAGGCTGGCCTCAGATGTGCATCCTCCTGCCTCAGCCTCTGAGTCAACAGGATTACAGGCCATGCCACCATGCCCAGCCTGAGGGTTTTTTACTTTTAGGACCTTGTAGTTCTGGCTTCCCAGGAAAGTGGTGCTTGTTTCTTGTCAGAAATAGATACCCATCCTCCCCTTGCTGGTTCGAGTGGTCAGATTGCTGGCATTACAAGCAAGTGCCACCATGCCTGGCTGGCATATTCTATTTTTATCACTGGAGATTCTCTTGCTTTTCCAAATCCACATGACCATTTAAACAGCCTCTTGCTTCTTTTCTGTTTAATATTTATTTTTTAGCTATAGCTGGACACAACAACTTTATTTCACTTATTCATTTTTATGTGGGGCTGAGGATCGAGCCCAGGGTCTCATACGTGCACTCTACTGCTGAGCCATACCCCAGCCCGCATCTTGCTTCTTACATCTACTTATTTCCCGTAGGCTGATCATAGTTGTGCCTCCTTAGGGGTAGTGTGATGTTTTTGTACATCTGTGCCCCCCAATGATCCCTCGGGATAGGCAGGTAACCTGGCTGCCCATTTAACTCACTGACCATGCAGGACCTCTGACACACTTTACCTGCGCTGGTCACCTCCAGTGCAACAGTGCTCCTCCAGGTTGCGACTCCCAGGCCTCTCCCTTACTGTCCTGGCCTCTGGTGACCACTATTCTGCTCTGGACTTCAACTTTCTCAAATTTAAATCCCTTATTTTACTTCGTTAAATGAATTTGATATACTTATTGTACGTGTCTGGCTACACTAACACCCTACTCTTGCAGATTGGTTCCACTGCCTGTTGTTCTGCTGGCTCTTGCTCATGGTATCACTGTGTGTGTGTGTGTGTGTGTGTGTGTGTGTGTGTGTGTAGCTTTCCCCTGCATGTTATATCTTAAAGACCTCTTAAAGACCCCTCTGGCTGGGAGAGCCCCCTTCTCCCCTGACAACTCCTACAGGAAAGGCCCTGGGAGCCTCTATTGTGCACACTAACCACCCCCAGGAGGCAGTGTTTCTCCACCTTTTCCCTGCAGTGGGCGATTCGGAATACCCCCCAGCTCCACACAGGGAGCCCTCTGCAGTGAGGGTCAGGGTATGCCTGCCTTGCCTTCCCAGGAACCTGCAGTCATCACCTGCAGCCTGCCCGTTAACTGCCCTGGTTTTCCCAAGCCCTCCTGTCCCTGGCAGCAGCTCCCGACTGACATCTCAGCAGAGCTCAGTTGGATGAGTAGGACTTCCTAAGGACCACATCTCCTCTCAGCAGTCCATCTGTGAGGCTGGTGTGGAAACGGTTTTCTCCAAAAGGTTTTCACTTGTGTCTGCCTTAAATTATGGCAGTACATTTTTCAGAATTTTGTACTTTTTATAAGACAAACTAAAAAGCAGAGTTGAAAGCCAACAAAGAGTTTTCCAAGTGTCTGCACCAGCTTTCGTACAGATCAGCACTCCTAAGGCTGGTGTGGCCATCGTAAAGGTCAGGGGCTGTGTGCAGCTGGAGCAGGCCCAGGGCTCTGCATGGAGCTGGGCTGGCTTGTCAACAGGGAAAGCGTGTTTATCACAAGCACATCCTTTTCTGAATGCTGGGACAAAACACAGCAAACGCCCATTTCTTCAATGCAGCCCAATATTCTGAGATCTCAGCCCTGGAAGGCTCTGAGGACACCAGGGATGAACGGGCAGGAGGGGAGCACCTGTGACCACAGCACATCTGCCTCCTGGCCTCCTCCCCACCAGGAAGCCATCCAGGCCCCTGCCAGGACAGCACAGCCCCTGGGCAGCAAGGAGCCCCGGTGGTTCAAGCTCACTACATGAAGTCCTGTTCCAGGGGTGCAGACGTGGCTCAGCTTGGCGCTGGGCTCAGTCACATGCCTGGCTGCAAGGCTGCAACCCAAGAGGAACCTGGCCTAGAATCTGCTCAGAGGTTTTAACGTCAGTGTAAATGCAGCCTGCAGGGCTGGAAGGCAGGGACAAAAGGTCAGTCCTTTGCGGGGCCTGAGGCTCCAACAAGCAGAAGTTTCCAGAGAACAGAGTCCTCATCACAGGTAAGGATGGCAGTGGCCTCTGCCCTCTACCAAAATGACCCCCTTCGTGCCCCAGTGCTCAACAAAACTGAAATGCATGTTTCTTCAGACAGAAAAGAGGGAGGACTTGGCTATTCTTATGGTCTTGGCCCTGGGTTCCCCTTGAGGCCTTGTGTGCACATGCTGGGGCCTGGACAGCCTTTGTGTGTCCATGAGGAGTCCATTCCATTACCGTCAGGCTGGTAGCCTGGGCACTTGAAAACATGCCTGGGCATTCGGCAGTTAGCAGCCACAAGCAGCACTGTGGCAGGGTCAGGCTGCCTGTGTCCTTGCCCGAGGAGTCCACCTGTGCTCGCCAGCTGGCAGAGCCCTCATCACCGACTTACCAGTCCGCTGCTGCTGATGACAGCCAGGCCTTCTCCTCCTCTCCCTGTTAGGGTAGGACATGAGGTGTCCCCAAAGCTCATGAAACAATACAGGAATGCCCAAAGGTGAAATGGTTAGACTGAGATGATCATCTGCCAGGCTCATCATCTGAACTGATTCCTGCTCTGGGGGTGGTGACCACGGGCGGGGGCTCTGGCTGGAGGAGGTGATTCACCAGGGCCTGCCTTGGGGTTGATATTTTTGCCCCTGGTGCCTCCTGTTCTCTCTGCTTCCTGGCTGCTGGGAGCTAAGCAGCTTTCCTCCACCTCGTCCTTCCATCCTTCCATCATGATGTCCCGCCTCTCCTTGGGCCCAGAGCAAGGAATCAGCCGACTGTGAACTGAGACCTCTGAGACCATGAGCACAGTAAGCTCCCTCCTCTAAGTTCTCCTGAGAGGGGTTCTGGTCACAGTGACACAAGTCAACTAACACATGCCCGGCCTCCTCCTGAGCCCCTGTACTCAGGCCAGAGTTCACTCTGAGTCCCAGCCCCCACCCGAGGCGACAGGTTCTAGAGGGCCCTCCACTCACCCAGGCCCACCCCTGGGACTTCCCCAGTCTTTGCAGTGCAGCAGCGCCCGCGACTCCGTGAATTACAGGTTACTTATCTGCTTTTCAGGCGGTGCTGGGGATCTGACCCAGGTCTGCACATGCTGAGCAGGGGTTCCTCCACTGAGCTACACTACAAGCCAGATTCAGTTCACCTGCTGTGTCTGCTTATTCTTCAGGGAGAGCTGTTTCCTGTGTCCAGTCCACCAGACCCCCAAAACAAAGAACAGCCTCCTCCCACCCAGAATGAGACAAGACTCCCAAGGCGCTGCTTCAGGTCACACTTTAATAGTCCCTCCGAGGGCTACCCCAGTGGCCAGTCCACTTGGCAACAGAGGGAAGAAGACAGTGGTTCAAACAGGCCATCACTCACCAGCAAGTCGCTCACTGACTGAAAGCACACATATATGTCCCCAAACCTGCAAACAGGTAAGGCGGGAGAAAGCAGCAGCAGCTGGGCCCTGCCCCTCCTGGGGCTTCCGGAGGAGGGGCTGGATTCCCAGTGTGGAGTGAGCAGGGCTCACCTGGCCACCCAAAACCAGAGCTACCTGGCACACACAGGTGCCCGCCTCCTCCAGTGACCCATTCTGGAGGCACACAGGACACATCCCCCCCAGTGGGGGACAATGCCAGGGAGCTGCCAGGACTGACAAAGGCTCACGCTCTTGTGCTCACAGACCGTGTGTGAGCTCATCCGGGGCCTGGCCCAGGCAAGAACTCAGCACCGCGCACGGGTGGACGCGGGCTCTCCATCCTGTCCCCAGCATTGAACTCCCCACAGTCAGTTCATGAGTCTGGGACCCTCCACAGGATGCACCCACCTGAAGCCCGGGGCAACCATGCACACTCAGGAACCTCCCCAGGTAGGTGTGCTCAAGTGGCCACCACAGGGAGCACCCACGTTCACCCTGCTCATACCCAAGAGGGCACAGCAGACAGACTGAATACCAGGAACAGAGGCCCCAAGGCGCCCCGTAACTCTAAGGCTTGCAGAGTGGAGGGTGTCTAGGACTACTTGGTGGCCACAGGCCACCAGCCTGGCACGGATGCAGTTACTGCCACCTGATCACTTTCAGAGATCCTGATGTGGAGAGGACCCTTGATTTTCTCCAAACGCAGCAGGGCCAGCCCCACATTCCCCTGGCCAGCCCTGAATTTGCCTGCTGCCTGTCCCGATGCAGTCAGTACTGCAGTGCCGGGGCTCACACCGCCTGCAGGGAGGAGGCCAGTCAGCCGCACAGGAAGGAGCCGCTTGCGGATGACACCCATGTGGTGGGTGCGGGTGGTCAGCTCCTGGCCGATGTAGCAGCCCTTGGTGAAGCTCACGCCATTCATAAAGGCCAGGTTGGACTCCAGAGGCAAAGCCACCCCTGGGGGCAGGTCACGGACCCCCTCAGGGATGCCTGTGGGGATCAGAAACCAGAGATGGGCCTACCAGCAGCCTTGCCCTCCCACGGCCCACCACCTGTGCCAACCACCCCCAGCCCCTGCCCTGCCCTCCAGGAGCCCCCAGCTGTCCTACCCTGCTACCCCACAGCCCTGCCCCACTCATACCTTGCTGGTATCGGTGCGTATGATAATCCTGGAGGTCTCCAAGCTGGGCCCGGGGCAGCAGGGCTGGACCCTCCTCCTGGGTAAGGAGCCGCCACCCCATGCATGCAGTCCGGGGATCGCGGGTGAGGATGGCAGTGGCCTCTGCCCTCTCCTGCAGCGGTGCAGTCTGGTCAGCCTGGGGAGAGTTGGGCAGCACCGCCCACACTCGGAGCTCTGGGCGCGGCTCCATTGTAACTTTCCGCCGTATCTTGTACAGTGCAAGGTGCTTCTGCAGTGCGCCCAGCACAGAGCTGTCACACTCCAAGAAGAAGCCTGATGCCTCCTCTGCATACCCGGGGAGCCTGCCAGGAGAGAGGCAGGAGGCTCGAGGGCAGGCAGAAGCACCCGCCCCCAGCCAGCTCACCAAGCACATAGTGAGGAGTAGTGGGCAGAGAATGGTGCCCCAGGCCACGATGGGCTGGGCCTCCAGGGCACAGAGCACCCAGCAGACAAGGATGCCCTGCACACCAACATGCTAAGAGCCATGGCCACAACCACAAAGGACTGCCCCTCCAGACACATGTCCTCACAGCACACAAGTGACCTGCAGAGACCAATGTGCAGAAAGTCGTGATCCTGGCTGGGTAGGGCTGCAGCCTGCAGTCCAAAGAGGGCCTTGGTCTCAACACCCAGGAAGTGACAAGAGAACCCTGCACACGGCCACCATGGACCATATAGCTCCACAAGAGCACACAGACGCAGTGAGGACCAGCAGGCCAACAGTTGTGACCTGGCCACCCAGGGCTGCACCTGCATAACACAGCCCACGTAGGTACACAGGGGCACTGCGGGAGTAGGTACAGGGAGCCTGGCACCTGTTCTCCCAGGGCTGCTCCTGCACAACAGTACGTGGGAACTGAGAGCCACGCTTCGGTGGGGCCAGACCCATCACAGGCTGCAGAGTGACAACACCCACGGAAAGGCATTGTGCTGAGCAGCTGCTGAGCCAGGATGGGAAAGATGAGACTCGGCCAACTGCCCTGCAGAGAGGCAAGGGGGTGAGCCTCATGGAAGGGACACAGAGGTATCCTGGCTCCAGGAGGTAGAAGGCCGTGGACAGCCAGGACCTGCCTTCTGCAGTCCCAGGAAGACACTGAAGAGCCCAAGAGTCCTGAGGTGGGTCCTGAGGTGGAGGGAGTGAGAGCCAGTGGGGCTCAGCCAGGTGCAGTGTTCTGAGAGGCCACACCCTGCCCATACTCATGCCCATTACCCCAAAGTAAGTCCCAGAAACACGCTAACTTTCACACTGCCCACTGCAAGGGATTTGAACCGCACCACTCAAATGACCCTGGCCAGACAGAAATCAAGGCCACTTAAAGACAGGGACTCATAAAGACTTGCTGGTAGGGAACGGAGACATCCAGGATTCAGCCTGGGTTGCGGAGGTGGACTGAGCCTGAATCCACAGCCCCATGGAAGCCGCGACTCCAGGAGGGGCACAGGAGAGAAGAGCCATAATAAGCAGGTGCCCCAGCCCCTCCCAGGCCAGAGGGCACTAAGTTCTCTCCAGAGAAAGAGGTGTGGGCAGGAATACACTCCACGGCACCATCTCTGGCCTCATCCCACAGTCCAGACACTGCCTGGGCACCCCTTGTCACCTGGCAACAGGCAGGTACTGAATCCTGGCACAGTGAGTCAAAGCAAATACCTCCCAAACAACATCACAGAATTCAAGGGGTCATCCACGGAAGATGGAAAAGCACACTGTTCACAGGCGTGGATTTAGAATGCCAGTGTGTGACAAGGTTGGCACCACTGGTCACTAGTGAAACTCACGTTGGATACACCTCAAGATTTATGTCACACCACCAAAATGGCCAAAGCAGAGAGAGATGGCAACCTGCATGCCCACAAGGATGTGGAGGAGATGAATGGTCACTCGGCACCTCTGGTCAGAAAGCAAACAGCTGGCAGTTACTTATGAGACCAAACATGCAGCTGAAGTGGGACAGGAGAAGTAAAAGGCAAGGGACAGGAAGAGAAAGGAACCCTGTGGGGTGCCTCCCCCCTCTCCAGGCTGGGTTTCCTCCCCGCTGGCCACCGCCAGACCCCTGATAAATTGGGTATGCCTTGAAGTCACTGCAGGTTCATCCACAGTCTTGACCACCGTGAATCCACTCATTAAGGAAACTGCCCTGGGCACTTGTGATCCACCCGTGCAAGGTACCGACACGTGTGCTTTTAAAACAGATACAACAAAGGGAAATACCATGTTTTAAGAAACCTATGATGGGGGACTGAGGTTGTGGCTCAGCGGCAGAGTGCTCGCCTAGTATGGGTGAGGCCCTGGGTTCGATCCTCAACACCACATAAAACTAAATAAACAAAATAAAGGTATTGTGTCTAACCAAAAAATAAATATTAAAAAAAAAAGAAACCTACGATGGGGCTGGGGCTGTGGCTCAGCGGTTGAGTGTGGCCTAGTATGCGCAAGGCCCTGGGTTCAATCCTCAGCACCACATAAAAAAAAATAAATAGAAATTATCAAGAATTTTAAAAAAAGAAAAAAGAAAAAGAAGCCTATGATGTAGGGTACACTCCAGATGTCATCTACTGACCAGAGAGAGGAGATAGCCTCCACCTAAAGAGCCTGAGAATGGCCATATCACCATGAACAGTCTTGTGATCCCAGGGTGACACCAATCCCACATGCCTTCCCAGGCCCCTTCCTCACAAAAGCTCCTCTAAAACAGCTAGAGACCCCAAGAGGCACCTCTCACTGTTCAGATGGCCTGAATTCTGCTCTGAGAATGTGTACCTTCACCTTACTCTCTAATGAAGTTCTCCCTCTTCGCTGAAATCTGACCTGTCCTCTGCCTCTGGGGAGACCTCCAAACCCCCTCACGAGTGACACCACCACACACAGCTCAGCATCTGCCTCCAGGGTACCTTTCCTGCAGAAATGACAACTGCACACTGAGAACCCAAGAGTTCACAGCAGCCAGCTAACTACTAATTGCCAGAAAGTGAAGGGCAAAGGCCCACGAAACTATAGCCACCTGGCTACAGCAGGCAAGGAGAAGGGACAGTGACCAAGTGGGGAGGCCTGAGAGCCAACCCCAAGGTACTGCAACTGCACATATCTCCCCAGGACGCTCCTGAAATGACAGAGAGATGGGGGGCTGGGGCAGGTGCCCGTCCAGAGCAGGAGAGGCTGCCTAGGCATGGAATGTTCTGGATCTGGATCATGGTTGAGCGAATCTACATGGGCGTAAACCCTCAGAGCTGCGATCCTTGACAGATAAGACATCTGGAAAAGCCCAAGGTTGGCTGCCCTCTGCTTCCTGCTTGTGGTCCTAGGCCACAGTTGGGAAACTGGGACCTCTCGCACACAGTGCTTTTGCAGTTCTCTGGGAACCTATAATTATTCCAAACAAAAAACTAAAAAGGAAAGGAGCGGCCTCTAGGTGGGGGATTCACGCTGAGGGAGAAGGCAGCACAAGGGTACTTTCCGTCATGACCCTTTTCACATTATTATGGATTTTACCCAAATGCATGTTTTCATTTTAAAAATCTACAGTAAAGCCAGCAGAAAGACTAAGTGAAACCCGGGAAGCAGCCGTCATAAGTGGGTATAGAGCCCAGCAAGAAAGGAAGAGCAAGGGCGAGCTGAGGGAAAGTGCAAGGCGGGAGAGTGGCACCAGCAGAGGGAGATAGAGGGCCACAGGTAAGGCCAGTATGGCAAGGTGACCACCTGGCCCACCTCACAGGGCCGGGCATCCTGGCTGCTGGCTGCCAACTGCCCGAGGAGGGACAGGCCGGCTGCCACCTGTGGATGAAGGGTCCAGGTGAGCAGGGGAGACTTCGAGCCCTGCAGGGCAAGAACAGGAGCTGCAGAGGCTGGGGAGGGCCACAGCCGCAGGGCAGGGAGGGGCGAGGGTACAGGAATGGGTCACGGGCTCCACAGCCAACCAGTGTGTCCTGAGCTCCAAGGCAGGTCCCTGGTTCCCAATGGGCTGCAGACACTGGCTTAGCTGCTCTACTTGGCTCAGATGCCCACCCAGGCTGAGTTAACCCCTCCACCTGGTATTTGCTGGGCACCCCCAGCCTCACTACTTCTCACGGGGCCTAGGTTCTGGGGGCAGGGCACTTACACCCAGGTGTGCCTGTGAATGAGAACAACATAAGTTCCTTTGTACAGCCAAGACTGGGTTGTGGCCCCAAGTCCTCCCTGCAGCACTGGGACCAGAAGGAGGTCTAGCTCCCTCTGGATTGATGGGGACTGACGGTAGCAGTAGCCTTGAGGCACAGGTGAGCAGGATTGGGGCATCTCTCTCGATCTCAGCACTGTGGCACTGTCTGTCAGGACACTGGACATGCCCACTCAGCTCTGAGGACTACCACCACAGACAGACACTGCCCGGTGTCTCCAGGGGGCAGAACCACAGATGAAATACAGGACATCTGAGTTACATCTGAACTGAAGATCAGCAGGGCGTGAGTCTTAGCACTGTCGTCCCTCAGTATCCAAAGGGTCCTTATATCAGATGGTGCAGACTTTGCACAGAACTCACACACACCTCCCACCTTCAGGTCACCTCGGGTGGTCTGGAATACCTGACACAGCGCACACCCATGTGATGGCTGACACTATGCACCACTGAGGGAACGGAGAGGAGTGGAGTCTGCACACGTTCAACACAGGCCAGGTTACCTTTTCAAACTTTCCACTGAGGTTGGTCAAAACCACATAGCAGAGCCCAGGGAAATGAAAGACCTAGTATGTGAGTATACCCCAAATGCTGCACCCGTGCTCTCCTGAGTCCTGCAGCCCTGCCAGCGTGCAAAGCTTAGGCAGAGGAGGTGGGCTCTGGGCAGGTCTGGCCCAACAGGAGGGCTGCCCCCATGAAGCAGCACCCAGGCATGTACATGCCTCCACTTCTACATGGCCACAGGTGCATCCTGCAGAGGGAGGGCACTGCCACCAGGGCAGAGAAGCCAACCCCCCAAGCCCTACATAGAGGTCTCCTCCTGATCCCATAGAGCCCCGTCTGGAATACCAACTGCCCCTACAAAGGCTGCTGCAGGCCCAGCCTCCACCCCACCTTGCAAGGGAGAGCCTCAAACCACAGGATCCTGAGCAAGGACAAAGGCTCAGGAGTCCTGGGGACTGGGGTGCAGGACACACAGGTGGACAGGGACCAGGTCCTAGACATCCTAATGACGGGCAAGCTGCATGCCCCAGGGGAAACCTATGCAAGGGTCAGGTCCAAGGGTTTGCAATCATTCTTCTCCAAACAAGTCTCTCCTGTTTCTTGGTGCTGGTCTTATGGTGACCAGAGCCCAGATACAGTGGAGACCAGAGACTCAGGCAAAGCTTGTGTCCATGTGGGTCATGGAACCCTGGCCACTTGGGAGGGAAGAGAGAGCCAAGACAAGCCCAAGTTGCGGCTCATCATGTGTACCCACAGGGCAAGGGGACATCTCGATGGAAGACAAACAGGCATGGGATGCCTTCTGACTCCTCTGGGTTCCTTCTGAGAGCAACACTGCCCTAGGACTGAGACTGCACAGGAGTCCCACAGAGTTCAGCACACACTGAGGCCACAGTCCAGTCCTGCCCTCCCAGCCTCCAAGAGAAAGACAGGTCAAAACCACTGACAAAAAAGGCACCAGAGAAAGCTTCAAAATACTGGAGTCTCATCTGGGAGTGGAAGCATGCTGCGCCCCTCCCCTGACTCAGACAAAGGCAAGGCCCTACTGAAGTGGATGGCACAGGGCATCCATCCTCTGGAGGAGGGCAGTATGTTTCTGGGAATGGGCTGGTTTGTTTTTCTATTCCTGTTAATAAGTATAGTTGCGACTTCTCATATGACCATTAAGTATGAAGGAAAAAACATGACTTTCCAATTGATGCAACTACTTCTAAAGAATAAATCTGTTTGCTCTAAATGCAGTGATTCAGCTGTGGAACATAAATTGCTAATGTTTAATGAGAAACCCCCTGTAGGAAAAATAGTCAAGGAAATGTTTGAGAAATTAAATTAAAATCTAGAGAAGAAGAATTAATGTTAAGAAGACAGATTAGTGCTTGGTACTGGGCAACTTGTTCTTGTTCCTGTGCACAATGGTTTGTGCTCTTACTCTTTGTTTGATTAAAATTAGTAGCCTCTCTTTTCAAGTTAACCACTTGCCATAACCGCGGCGCCAGTTCTAGTCAGTAAGTCAAGAAAGAATAGTCAAGGTATAGGCCAATAGTCTGGGACATTTCTAACTATTACTAAAAGCTAACTAAGCAGAAATAGCTCAAAGCAAACGTGAACTGAAAATAAAAATGCTTGCTTATGCATAAGCCAAGATACATTCTTCTTATCTAATTGTAGCTACATAAAATTTTGTTTCTTTGAATAATGATTCCTGTTTTGTAACCACAAAGTACTGTGAGCCTGCCAAAATGAAAAGTATATATGATTAGCTTCACAAGTAAAGATTGGGATTCAGCACCTTCACTTTTGTGTATGTGTTGTTTCTTCACCCCCTTAAGCCAACTCCTCACCATCCATTAGTCTCCTGAGACCCCCTGTTGGAGCTGGACTCCAACAGAAACAAAAGACAATGAAGAACTGATATCCAAGGCAGAGACCTTAAAACTCAGCAATCAGCTAACGAAGGCGAAACCCACAGGCATACCACTAGGGAAAGAGGCCTTCTGAAAGGCTGCATCCTGCGTGCCTCCAACTCTGGTCATTCAGAAAAGGCAGAACTACAGCGAGATGCCGAGGAAGGAGGAGCAGAGGCTGAGCACAGAGGTGGCACGCATCGTTCACCCCCACAGAGAGGTCCATCTGTTCGCCCCACAGAGGGTCCAGAAACAAGAACCAGCCCTAGTGCACACGGGCCTGGGGTCACCTGTCTCTCCATTCACGCCAGCAGGTGCTCCCTATGATGCAGATGCAGACAGTGGGTTGTCCAGCCCACCCTCCGCTGGGTGCTCTCGCCTGGGAGACCAGCGCACACTCCCCAGCCCTGAGCATCCCCTCCAGACAGTCCAGTCCATCCTTCCCCCGCTCAGCGCCCCGCCTCTCCCTCGGAGGCCCACCCCTTACGCATCCCCCGCCCCTCCCCAAGTTTACTACCCACGCCCGTGCTCACCCGTACAGGATGACGTCATAAAGCGTGCGCCCCTGAACGTTTAGGAAGTGGGCGTAGGCCGCGCGCACAGGAGGCGTGGCCGCGTGGTCCGGGGAACCCGGAAGCGGCAGCTCATTGGTCAGTAGCCCCAGCAGGAAGGGCGCCGCGTCCGGGCCGCGCACGCGCAGCAGGGAGCGCTCGTCTAGCAGGAAACACGCCCAAGCCGCCCTACCCGTACGGTCCCTGCCAAAACGGCCAGAGCTATGAGCCAGACGGCGCCTCGGGACCGCGTGCAGCCTCCAGCGCCAAGCTGGGCCGCCGCGTCCCGGAGCCGCGCCCCGGAGAAGCGTCGCGACCGCCATCTTGGGCACTAGTGAGGCGGCGGGAGGGCAGGCGCTACAGCGGCCTCTGGCGGCAGCCGCCGGTAGAAAGGGACAGGCGTGTGCGCGGGAGGGGTGTGTCAGGGTGGGGACAGGGGTGTGGCCCCGCGGGCCGAGATAAGGGCGGGGCGTGCGCGAGTCCGTCAGCGCTCTGGCATCGCCCCCGAGTATTGCCAGGCTGGCTCCCCGTCTCCGTGTGGGGAGGTTCATTTCATTGTGGGTCAGAACATAACGCCTAAAATTGGCCTTCTTAACCACTTTTTTAATTGTGGTAACAATGCTTGTCCTGGTAACGGTGTGGGCGTTCAGTTCAGCATGTTCCGCTGCTCTGTAGCCACGCCCATCCCCAGCACTTCTTTCCAGACGGAAGCTCGGTTCCCCCGTGTTCCTCCGTTGGAGTGGGAGGGCTCCAGGGGCTTCCTGGGGTGCAGTCATGCTGTGGCTGCCCTTCGTGTCTGCCTAGTTCTACGTGGCACAGTGGGCTCCGGGTTCATCCCCCCCCCCCCCC
>NW_025999942.1:12726360-12731839 GCF_001458135.2 Marmota marmota marmota | reverse complement strand
ATGCTAAGTTTTTTGAGAAACTGCCAACCTGTTTCCTAGAGAGCCCTCGTCTGTTTTGGCTACCATTATAAAGTGCTGCAGCCAGGGTGTGGGGTCTGTCAAACAGTAGTTTTTTGTCTGGACGTTCTTGAGGCCAAATCTCCAGATGTGCCACAGGTCTAGTTTCTGGTGAGGCCGTCTGTCTTCTCCGTGTCCTCGAATGGTCATTACTCTATGTATGTGTGTCCTAATCTTTTCTTATGAGGACACCAATCCTGTAGGATTAAGGTCCCAGCAGTGACCACATTTAACCTAACCATGTCCTTTAGGGCCTCATTTCGAAGTCACACTGAGGTCAAGGACTGCGGTGGCCTGAATGCCTATTCAGCTGCTACAGCTCAAGAGTAACTTCCTGCAGGCTAGAAGTCCAAGGTCTAGGCAGGGCAGGTTACAGTGAGGGCTGCTGCCTGGAGGGGCAGGGACCTCCTGGGGTCCTTTTATAAGGACTCATCCCATCAGGAGGCTCCCCTCATGACCTCATCATGTCCCAGAGGTCCTACCTCCTGACACCATGGCCTGGGAGAGGATTTCAACCTAGGTGTGGAGAGGTGAGAATGTTCAGTATCCTGTGTTGATACACTCCCAGCTCACGGACACCAAAGGAGTGACAAAAGGAACAGTCATGTGGCTGTCCCCTCTGTTCCTGATGGCCCACTTCGTACTGCCTCTTCCTTCTGCACAGTCTCTCACATTTTGCTCTTTTGTTTGCTGGGCCCTGGGGATGTTGGCTGCAGGCATAGGACTCACCATCTCCATGTGTCTCCCAAGGACAACGACAAGTGCCTATACCTCTAGCCTCTGAGCAGTGACATTGTGGCATGACAGACACCACCAGCCTCTCAGCTACCATCATGCCCCCACTGGTCTCCTTCTAGCCAGTGTCACACATGGTTTGGCTGTGATGGTCATGTCTCTCGCCTCATGGGCCCTCCCCAGGACCACCCATGGCTGAACTTAGGACGTCATGGCAGGAATCACCTGCTGAGGAGCCACAGCCACCCCAGGGCACTTCTTGGGGAAGGGTAAGGGGGCCAGTTGTGGCTCAGTGCAGGGCACCTGTGCATCAGATTGCCCTGGGACCTGCATGCCATCTCCTTTTTCCACAGCTGTCCACTCTGGCCCAGCATGTCAGAGCTCCTTTGAAGGTCTTGTGTTTATGGTCCTGAGCTCCAGGCAGGAGGGATGTTTTGTGCAGCTACTCGCAGTACCTGTTCAGATGACAGCAAGGGAGCCTGTATGGAGGGGCCGTGGTGAAGGCAGAGGAGAGCTGGAGCTCCACGGAGGTGGGTTGGTTGGTAGCTGGAAAAACAACCAGGAGAAGATGCAGGTGAGGGCTCCGACTGGACCCAGTGGCAGGATTCTGCTGTGGGCAGGCCAGTGACTAAACATCCCTGGGGATGAGAAACCATCAGATGGTGAGGGTGGGGCTTCTAGCTAAAAGTGGAGTTTTCCCCCCAGGACTGGGAACTGAAACCCAAGAGCATTCTACCACTGAGCTACATCTATAGCCCTTTTTATTTTGAGACAGAATCTCATTAAGTTGCCCAGGCTAACCTTGAACTTGAGATTCTCCTGCCTCAGACTCCCAAGTAGCTGGGATTACGGCTGTGTGCCATGAATGTCTATTCTTTACAGGTATGTGCCACCATGTCCAGCTAAAGCTGAATTTTATGAGGTTCTGACTGCAGTTTGGCCAAACAGAGCATCTTTACCGGAACTCGCTGCTGTACCCCAGGTTCCAGGCAGCCCTGGCACATACTGGCACTCAGTTAATACTGGAGGAATTAGCAAGTTACCTGCCAAGGCATCTCTACAGAAGACACTTGAGCTTGTGAGTCTGGCTGTGATCAGGCCTCAGTCTCTGGACTTTGCCTTCGAGGCCCCTCTGTCTAGCCCAAATCCTATGGGGCTGTGGATCCCTCCCATTTGGGCCTGACCACTGTTGAGGCAGAACCTGGACTGGCAGAGGCCCAGGCAGAAACCCCAAAAGTTCCCCCACCCTGGGGGCCCTTGGGCCACAGGCTTCCTGATTGACAGCAGCCAGGCTGGAATGCACTGCCTGCCCACCGCCCCCTCCTCTTCCCTGGGCTGGAGGGTGACCTGGCACCTCCCTGCCAGCCTCAGTGAGGAGAATGGAAGCCAGGCAGGACAGCACTGGCAGGGGGCAGCACCCAGGGCTGCGGTCACATTCCGCAGCCCTCACATCAGCCCATCTCTGGCTTCCCACCCATGCAGGGCTAGCAGGAAGGGCACACAGGCAGCTTATCTGGCCTCTCAGAGCTGGTCTGGCCTGCAGCGCCCTCCAGGCCCACCCTGACTGCCAGCCAAGACCCACTGGGCTGTTGAGATACAGGCAATCAGAGAAAATAAGATGGACTTTGCCTTTGGGTGGCCAGGTGTGTGTGGGAGGGAGGCTCCAGGAGACAGGGACTCATCCTGTGGGGCTGGCTTCAGTAGGGGTGTAAGAGCTGGGAAATGGCCGACCTGTGTCCCAGCCCAATTTCCCCAGGTAGCTATGGTTTCCCGTTTTCCTCTTTCTTGGCTTCCTCCCACCCAGGGGAAGGAGGAAGGAGCTGCCCCATTCTGCCTCTGAACCTGGCCCTGTCCAGCCCTGCCCTCTGCGCATTCCAACCTGATCCTGCTCCAGGGCCTGGCCCGTGTCCCAACAACCCCTAGGCAGTGTCCAGGCTTGGCCTGGTTCCCTTGTGGTCATCCCATGCAGTCAGGGAAACTGAGGCATGGGGAGTTTTGTCTTCAGTAGCTCGGTGTCTTGCCTTGTGGTACTGGGGAATCAAACCTGGACCTCATGCATGCTGGACAGATGTTCTGCCACCAAGCTATCCCCCACAGCCTTATTTTACTTTTGAGACAGGGTCTGTCCCAGCTGGCCTTGAACTTGCCTCTGCCTCCAGAGGGGCTAGGATGACAGGTGTACCACAGGCGTGGCACCTAGTGACTGTCAGGCAGCAGGTCTATGTGGGTGGGTTTCTTCCCCAGAATGAGGAGGCCAGTAATCTCTGGGCTGCCTCTTGCACCGTTTGAGGCAGCCCTCCTACTAGGGCTCAGGCTCAGGCTGGAGGTCACCGCTCTTCCCAGGTGTGGAGGACATGGCCTTGGAGGTGGGACCTGCAGATCCACGGGAGCCAAGGACAGTGGGGGTGCTCCGGATGGGAAGATGGGGCAACAAGACCTAGTGATCCCCATGAAATGCTCACCAAACTGATGGGCTCAGTGGCCCCTAAGCCCCCAGGTCTCTGGGAGGAGAAGTTATCCCTTGGGGCCCCTTTGTCCACCTCCATGCCATGTGGCTTCCAGCTGGACATACGCCATCGTACTTGGGCAGCGTCTGAAGTCCTAAACCTGGGACCTTAGAACGAGGCTGTGTTTGAGGTGGGCCTCCTAGGAGGGTGTTAAGGTATGGTGAGGTCACTGGGGTGGGTCCTCATCCTACAGGACCCAGGGCTACTGCGAGATGGTGGAGAGGAAAGGGTGGGGAGGGAGGTGGAGGCAAGCCCAGGCGGAGGCTGGGGAAGCCTGCCCTGCCTGCACTGTGCCTGGGACCTGGGGATGGAGGAGAAGCAGGTGGTGGCAGCCCAGCAGGCTGAAGCTCCCTTTGCAGCTTCCCTGTCACCTGGGTCCCTCTGAACTGGCTCCAGCAAAGGGGTGTGTACAGGCTGGAGATCTCCAGAGGAGCAAAACCAGCCCGAGATCTGGAGACGTCATCTGCTTGGGCTGTGTGACAGTTCCCTCACACGCCCTCGGCTGGGCCACAGGGTGCCCAAGTGCCTGGCCAAACATCACTCTGTAGTTGATGACAGTTATTATATATATCATAAAGAACCAGAGGGCAGGATTCAAAGGCTCAGCACACAAAGACGTTTTATACATTGTAGACATCTAACCCATAACGTGCAATTATTATACGTCAATTAAAAACAAAATTTCAAAAACCATTATTGTGAGTGTCTGGAGAAGTGTTTCCCCACAAGATTAGCCTTTTGGTAGAGGAAAGCCAATGGTGGGCCTCATCCAATCAGGTGAAGACTTGAACAGCACTGGTTAAGTTGAGAGAGGGTGAGAGCCATGCCCAATCCCAGGCTTGGCACCATAGTTCCAGCACAGAGACCTTCCTTCGCTAGCAGCAGCTCCTCCAGCAGCACAGCTCCAGATCTGGATGGCCTCTAATGTGGAACTTTCATTAGGAGATGCTGGCAGGTAGCCCCGCTGAAGGAGACACCTGCTCTGGATGGTGTTTTCCTACCCTCTTAGAGACCACATCCAGAATCACCATCCATGACTTCGTGGGGCAGTGCTTAGTTTGGAATGAGGATTCACCTGGGGACACAGGTCCCCTAGAGCCAGGGTTCATCTGGTGCTGAGCCTAAAGTCAGGGCTCCTGGAGGTGAAGGTCAGCTGGGGCTCAATCAACTAGGCCCCAGAAAGGAAAGGGACTTAGCATGCACTTGGCGCCTGGCCAGAGTCAGCCTGCCATTAGACTTGGGACTCAGCCAGGGTTTGAACCAGGGACTCCAGAGAGGGGTTTTCAGCCCAGGAAGGTGGGGAGGCAGCTATGTCACCTGGGGTCTGCACCAAGATGGCCCCCTGCTGGGAGTGGCAAACTCTGGCCAGCATTCCAACATCTCCAGCGCCTGAGATGGACTGCCCTGTCCATGAGTGGCAGAACAACCTTGTGCATGACTGTCCTTTGTTTCCTAACAAGTGTGGCCTCCACTTCCTGGCCCCAGCACACTCCCTGGCACCCAGTGGCACCATCTTGTGTCTGATAATGACCTTCAGGAGCTCCATCTCAGGCCTTGCTCCCTGCTTGTCCCTGGGGAGAGGTCTCCCAGCCAGGCTGGTGCTGAGCTAGGTGCCCCCTGTGGCTGGTAGTGGACACTTGGGCACACATGTGCCTGCTTACATGTATGCAGTCACATACATAGCCACAGTGCATGCGGTTACCAGTGTGCATATTAACACAAACTCACTCGTGCTCAGATGTACACAAGTGCACACACCCTGTTGTAAACAAAAGTTAGTTTTATTTTGCTCCCTTAGTTCCAAAGCTGGCTCTGAATTAGGAAGGCAGGCAGAGAGGTCATGGGCAGGCTTCCCAAGACCCCTTCCTCTAGCATAACCCAGCCACAGGTCCCCAACCACTGCTTTGTCAGTCTAGGCAGCAAACCTTAGCTGATACTTTTTGCCATAGAGGCTCAGAGAAGGGGTGGTCCTGTCCATCAAAGGTCCTCTGCAGAGTGTCACCCCAGGAGAACCAGGAACTGGTGCAGGTTGGGGCTGAGCCCAGGACCCTCTGCCTGTCCTGGGATTGCTGGAACCAGGGCTCCAGGCTGAAGGTGTGGCAAAGGAACCACATATTGTGGCAGCGAGTGGAAACTGCAGTCCCCAAAATGTCTGTTCCAGGGACTCAGGTGGTCAGTGG
>NW_025999942.1:12700100-12724880 GCF_001458135.2 Marmota marmota marmota | reverse complement strand
GGGCAGGCCAGGCTGGTGGCTGGGGCCGGGAAGGCACAAGGTGGTGGGCGCGGCCCGGGACCAGGCACCTGCGCTGGTGGACCCCGGCGGCCACGTACGGCGTCCTGCGCGCTACCCAGGCCCAGGTGAGCCATCTCGCAGAGGTTGAGCAACAAACACAGGCAGCTGACCACGTACATGACCAGCAGGAAGACAGTCTTCTCAGTGGGCCGCGACACGAAGCAATCCACCACGTGTGGGCAGGGCTGGCGGCTGCAGGCGAAGAAGGGCCGCACCTCGAAGCCATACAGTAGGTACTGGCCCACCAAGAAAGCCACCTCAAAGGCAGCCCTGACCACCAGCTGGGCCACGTACACGCGCATCAGTCCCTCGCGCTGGATGCGTCGCCGTCCATCGTGTTGCCCGGCTGGACCCGGGCCCCCAGCCGCCTTGCCGTCTACCCCAGCCCCCTTGGTTGCCACCTCATCTGCGCGCTCCTCCTCCGTGTCCTCTCCCGGCCCCTCGGGCAGTCCTGGCTCTTCCTCTTCTTCCTCCTCCAGCCCAAGCATGGGTTCTGCCTCGCCCAGGTCAGTGGGCTCCGGCCATCCAGGCGGTGGCAGGTGCGCCCTGAGAGAGCGCCGGGGACCTGGGCGGTGGCGGAGCGCGCGCCTCCGCTCCTGCTCCGAGGCACGGGCCAGGCGGTGGACTGCGTAGCCCAGGTACATGACGGAGGGCGTTGAGATGACCACGATCTGAAAGACCCAGAAGCGCACATGCGACAGGGGTGCGAAGGCGTCGTAGCAGACGTTGTCACAGCCCGGCTGCCGCGTGTTGCAAGTAAACTTAGACTGCTCATCGGAATAGATAGACTCGCCGCCCACAGCAGTCAACACGATGCGGAAGACTACCAGCACGGTGAGCCACACCTTGCCCACGAAGGTGGAGTGGTTGTGGATCTCCTCCAGCAGCCGCGTCAGGAAGCTCCAGCTCATGTTGGTCATGGGCGCGGGCGGGCAGGACCTGTGGGCGTGGGCAGCAGTCAACGACGGCCAGATGGGGGCATCTGGAAACCTGGCACTCAGGGTTCAGTCGAGGGGCCTTGCAGTCGCTCAGCTTACCTATAGCTGGTGACCCAAGCTCACCATCTTGCCTTCCCTGGATGGGAAAGGCATCCCCACCCAGGCCTAAGACCCTGTCCGTGGGACTTAGGGAGAACCTTCCTTGGCAGAGCCACATCTCTTGCTGAGCACCTGCCCATCCCTCTCTCCCCAGAACTTCTCAGGGGAGCTCTGTGGTCAGATCCTGCTGCACCACCTTGCCCCACTCCCTCCTGCTCCCACAGAGTTATGCCCCAGTATCTGAGGGTCTCTTCCAGGACCCAGTCCCCCAAGCCCCCACTACTTCTCCAACTTCCCAGCCTCTGCAGCCCCCAGCCCTAGTAGCCCCATCAACCCCCACAGCCCTGAGTCCCAGCAGCCCTGCCCTTCTCCCTCCATACCCTGCACAGCAGCTCTAGAGATCCTCTGCCTCGATAAAGGACCCCATCCTCTCCAAGCCCCTGCTGGTTCTGCTGCACCTAGCCTGCCAGCTGCCTCTCCCAGCACAGGACCACTGGGGCTCCCCGTGCAGCCCTAGCTCCTTCCCTCTAGACTGTTCCCAGCTAGGGGAACCAAGGAAGCCAGCATCTATCCAGGTGGGACAATGTCTGGTGAAGCTGAAAACACAATGATGCACAGCCACCTTGGGCAGTGACAGAGACAGCCACATCTATGTGCTCAGAGGGGCTCTGGGGCCTGGTGAGACCCTCATATTTACCCTACCAGGAGTCACTGAAGGGCAGCAGGGGTGGCCTGTTGGGTGGGAATTCCAGGCCACAGGAGGGAGAGATGAAGCAGCTGAGACCCCACCAGGCAGTGACGCCATGGCCTGGCCATACAGAGGGGAGTCTGGCCAGGCAGAGTTTGCTTATGGACCTGGTGGGGATGTGAGGAGAAAGCCATGGAGGATAAGGACCACGGACAGGGAGGCCATTTTGGAGGGGAGACTGGCATCTGGGTCTGGAATTGAGGGTGCCTGTCAGTGTCTGGGCAGTTGGGGAGGCAGCTGGACCCACGAGAGTTACCAGGTGACTCCTGATAGGGTAAATATGAGGGTCTCACCAGGCCCCTGCGCCAGGCAAACTGCCCCCTACCTCTGGCCTGAGTCCTGCTGTCCCTTCTGCTGGCCAGAGCCAACTGCTGCCAGGCCACAGCTGCCTCACCGCACACAGAGGCACAGTGCATAGTACTGCACACACAGGTGCTCCTGCACACCAACATGCCTGTGCACTTGCACACACATGCACCTGCCCTTCCCCATCCCCTCTCCACGCGTCATCTGTCTGCGTAGCGGGTGAATGCTCTGTGGATAATGATGGCAGCCAGACCCATGGAGCTCCTATCCAGCCTGCCAGAGAGGTGGACAGCTTCACAGAGGAAGTTCACAGACAAAATGCAGAAAACCATGGGTTTGTGCACACACTTGTCTTTGCTGTCACCTGAAAGGGCCAGGATGCAAAAACGCCTGAGGATCTGGGGACGCGCCTGGCCCCAGGCTGTTGTCTCTAACTCCAAGCCCCTGAAAGGAAAGAAGCGCTGATGCCAGAGCCAGGCCAGGGACACAGGGTGGCTTTGGAGAGGAGGAGCCTAAACACGAGGCGGTGCACAGGAGCAAGACACACAGCGGGGCCTGTCGGAGGGAAACCAAGTCAGCTGAAAGCGCTCCTGGTGGCTAAGGCTGCTTGGACTTAGACTGGGCTTAGACCCCTGAGGGCTTCAGTGACGGGTGGAGCCAAGATGAGGAGAGCAGACAGATCCTGCCAGGAGATGCACCTGCCACCAGACCCACCTCCCACCACTGTGGCAGGAAGGACCCTGCCTCCCAGGGTGGCAGGACAGAGGAGTCCCACCGTCGCAGTGATCACTGCTGTCTCTGCCATGACCCAGGCCAGTGCCATGGCCGAGCACTGTATGGGTACCATTTGTGAGATGGGCTCTTCCTCCCCAAACTCACAGCCCCGCAAAGCAGAGAGCTGGAGTCCTCCCCATGGGCCGTACTACAGAATGCCTGGGCGAATTTGTCCAGCATCCCAGGGCAGGGGAACTTCGTGACCTTCACGGAACTTGCATGAACTTCCCAGCTTTCCTGGGAGTCCGCATGTGTTTAAAGTAAAGGACGCACCACAGAGGGGCCAGCCAGTGCAGGGCCTTGGAGCAGGGGAACCCTCCCCCAACACTAGGCCTACAGTGGGATCTGGGAGGGGGTCCACTGGAGGGCCTGGCTCCTCCAAGGGGCGCCCTGGTGTCAGGCCCAAGGCAGGCAGTGAAGAGCATGGTGGTGCGAGGGAGGAGTGACCCCAGCTGGCCCTGTAGCAGTCAGTCAGAGGCCAGGGAAGAGCAGGAGGTGCAGGCTCTGGAGTTTGGAGGAAGGATGTGGGTTCAGGGCAGGAGCGGGGACTCACAGAAGGCTCACAGAGATGACAAGGGTCTAACAGTGGGGTTGGGAGCGCAAATCAGGGCTCACAGGAGTGTGGGGGCCGGGGCTCACTACAGGGCTTGCCTGTGCCCAGCAGCCCTGGGTGTTCCCTAGCCCTGGGCACTCTGAGGCCATCAGGTGGGAGGCTCCCAGTGATAGGGGAGGCATGGAGCTGGTGGAGGGGGTACAGGCAGTGGGGGCTGCCTCTGCGGGGGTCTCTTCCAGGGCAAGTAGGAAAGGCTGCCTGTCAGCAATCTCCAATGTCAGGGCCTGGTCAGCACGCCCAGTCCTGGCACAGTGGGAGACCAGTAGCCCCAGACCTACCAGCAGTAGGATGGGCTTCCCCCCCCCCGCCCAGTCCTGATCACTGGCTCTGAGCTAGGTCCTGGGAAACACCCTCAGGCATCCTCATGCGTCCACCCCTCTCAGAGTGGGGTGGCTAGGACCGGGCTTCCCCTGCTCTGGTGGCTGCTGGAGGGGCACCCTCAAGTGCTCAGCTCTCCAAGCAGGGGCTGGGTGGGGGACTGTCCCTTGTCCACACATCAGCACCCCTCATGCCTGAGGCCCCAGTCCTGATTGTCCCCTCCCAGGGTCCTCAGAGGTGGCTGTAACACTCACCCACAGCAGCCTCGGCGCCCACCCTACAGGCTGGGCCCTGGCACACCCACCTGAGCTTCGACCATGCATCTCCTGGCGTGCTGGCCCAGAGGGGATGCGCACCCTTAACCACCAGGACCCAACCCTCAGGCCCTGGTGACCTTGGCAGCCCATGGCAGTGAGCCTGCTGCCCCTGTGTGCACGGGCAGGCCACCTTTGGCCTTTCTCTCCTGCCTCCTCGTCCCAGCCTGCTTCCCACGTCTCCAGCCTCCCCTCTCGACCACACAGGTGTGCCGAGGGGTGTGCAGCCCGTGTTTAGGTTCACACCCACTTGAACACTCGTGCAACCACGGGCTCTCAATTCCACACCAGCCAGCACCTCCCTGGGGAAGCCCCCCAGGCCTGGGGGGCAATCCAGCATGTCAGTGGACACTTGAGCTTCTTGGGAGGTGGCCTAGAAATTCAGCCAGACTCCAGCTGCCTGGAGATGCAGGCGTGGGCTGAGGTAACTGCTGCCATCTTGTGGGCCTACTGGCCTGGGACCTGGCACTCCAGGCTGGGGACCCCTCACCCTGGGTACCCTGTAGTGATCATGTGTGCTTCCCCCACCTGCTCTCCTGAGTGGGACAGCTTGCAGCCTGTATCCGAGGGGCCCCACCTGCCGCCATTCCCCACCTGCAGTCGAGCCCCCCCCTGGGTGCTCAGGGAGGCACAGAGCCCCGTGGACCAGGACCCAGGAGGGGAGGGGCCACCCCTTCCTCAGAGATGGAGACCAGGTGGGATGAGGGAAAATCACTGCCCTGCCATTGAGATAGCTGTTGCTGCAGTACAACCTGGAACTGAGTGGCCGGTCCTCCAGAAGTGGGGCTGCTGGCCTGAGTGTGGGTGGGGAAGACAGAGGGATGGGGGTGACAGCCTCCTCCAGAGTCACCAGGGAGACCTCCCACAACTACCACAGGAAGGACTCCATTTCACAGGGTGGCAGGACAGAGAAGTTGCACCTTGGCAGTGATCACTTCTAACCATCTCTGCCATGACCCAGGGAGGGTGCTGTGCTGCCCACTCTCACAGGGGTCCACATGCACCCCCTGCACCTTGTCCCTGGACCCACATCCCTCATGCCCTCCCACAGCAGATGCCTGGGCTCATGAGGACCTCCTGTGCAGAAGCTTTGGTGGCCCTAGTGCAACGGTCAGCAGGGCTGTTCTGGACAAGTCCTTCTTCCCCCAGGCCTTAGTACTCCTCCTTGGGACCCTAACATCAACCACCCATCCTTGCCCTAACGCCTTCTTAACAGGCCTGCTCCAGCCACCTCCAGAACCCCACCCACCCTACTCAGCACAAGGTTTGCTATCCTTGCATGACCTGCTCCTTGGCCATATGTCTGTTCTGCTCCCCGCTGAGGCCCTGGGCCCAGCAGGTGAGAGGGGCTTGCTCAAAGGACAGCCAGCCTGCCTGGGGTCCTGAGTGATTAGAGGCTGAGTGCCTCCTGGCAGTGGAGCAGGCCCTCTGGGTGGGACCCCCTGCCTCTGGCTTTCTCAGTCAAGCCAAATAGTGCCCAGGCCCAGCCTCTGAACACACTGCAACTGGCTGGGGGCTCATCAGCTGCAGCCAAGGGGCCCCAGCTGCTGGGGGAGATGCCAAATGCACGCCTTGCTCACCAGGCAGGCCCTGTGCAGCCTGAGGCCCCATCTCCCCCACCCATTGCCCAGAAGCCCCTAAGTGGCCCCTGCTCACAGCTGGGCAAAGATGAACAGACACCCAGAGGGGCCCCTCAGTGCACAATCCAAGCAGTTGCATGCTCCCCAGGATGAGTCCTTCTGTAACCCCCCTACCTCCCCACAGGTCCTGAGGCTAAGCCAGGAGTGGGGTGCAGCAGGGGTGAAGTCACCCTACCTCAGCTGGCTGAGGGGTTCACCGCTAGTTCTTGCTCTGGATGAGTCTGGGGAGGTGGGTGGGGTTCCCAGGCAGAGCCCTACCTTCTCCAGGCTGGGAAATACAAGTCTCAGTGAGCCCTTCCACCTGCCGGACGATGCTGGTCCTTCCCGAGGGTGTGTGGCTGGGCCAGGGCCACCTCTCGCCACCAAGCACAATGGGGGGTGAAGGGGGGGGCCTTCAAGGGCTCCATTGTTCCCCCTGCAGGCCTCAGGGTCTGAATCCCTGATTGTCCCTGGGGGCAGGGTAGCTGGGAGCTGGAAAGGCCTGCCTAGGCCCACAGCAGTCCCCGACACTGCACCTAAGGTCCAGGCCTGGCTCTGGCCTGCCTTCCTTGAAACACATCTGGCCTTTTGGACAGGGCCCAAGACGCCTGGTCTCCCTAGCTATTTCCGCCTGGGCTTCCTGCCTGCTTCCCTCTTCCAAATCCTCATCCACCCACATGTCTGGGTCTTGCCCTGAGTGGCTTCACCTGGACATTCATAGGCAGGACTGGGGCTGACCCCCTGCAAATGTGGTGCCCCTCTGCTGGGGCCATTTTCCTGGGCCAACCACACAAGAAGAGGCCCAGCACAGCCAGGGTTCCTGAGGCACACCACTGGGGCCCAGGACAAGATGGACAGCTACCTCTGAGGAGGCATCTCCCTTGGGAGCCCCCAAATCATCCTGGCCTCCAGACCTCAGGGATCTGGAACCTCTATGGAGGCTCTGGGCATCTGCTCCTACACCAGCCCCTAGGACCCTGATCCCACAGCCTCAGCTCCCTGTTCCCTACCTGGATTGTCTCTCTGATGCCCCTAGCTGGCCCAGGAGCAACTGGGAGAACAGGCAGCAGTGGACTCCCAGAGCTGGGCCTGAGCTCCCCAAGGGGACATGCTCAGGAACAGCCCTGGCTGACATTTCCATGACTGGTGGACACTGGGTCAGGTAATGGAGTAGGTGCCAGCAGACACTGTCCTTAGGGCTGGCTGGGTAGGAGTGGAGGGGACCAGGGGTCCCGTGTGGAGGAATGTAGCTGTGGCCTTACTCAGGATCAAGTCCCCACCTCAGGGTGGCAACACTCTAACCCAACAGTCACTTTATTAGGATGTCAGTCCCGCTCCAGCGGGAGGGACAGGGGAAGGGACAGAGACAGCTCAGGGAAGGCAGATGGGGGGCACCTCCAGCCACAGTGAGGGAGGGAGGTGGGCAGCAATCCCACCCCACATGCCAAACACCAGCTGAGGTGCAGAGCTGCCATGTGGCCAGCAAGGAGCAATTGTGCCCACCCCAGTTGGGAAGCCATCCTGGGTGCTGTGTGGATCCTCAGCAGCCCAGACAGATGCAGGGCACGGGAAGCGCCTGTGGGTTGGACAGCTGGTCCTCAGGAATGGCTTGTCCCCTGAGCTTTCTTGATTTCCTGCCCAGGAGGAAGAAAGAAAGGTCAGGGAAGGCTGGGATTGGGGAGGACTGGGCCTCCCATCTGCTGACACCCGGTCTTGTGCCAGTGTGGGTACACCAAGCCTCTCCAGAGTCCACACAGGACGCAGCCTGAGCAGGGGCTGCCCAGGACCAAGGAGGGAGGCCCACCTCAGACAGTGCCTGCTTCAGTGCCGCGTAGGCTTCATCCAGGTTATCATTGATGATCACCAGGTCGAACAGGCCTGGCTCCTTGCCTGGGGATGAGATGGGGTCAGGGACAGGCAGCACCAAACTCATCACCTAGCTGTGTTCCCTTGCTGCTATTCTGCGAGGCAGCCCCAGCATGTCCAGGCTATGGGAGGGACAGACCCCAAGGGCCAGGTGCCAAGCCACACTCTCCTCTCTGCAGAACCCCAGCAGGGGCTCAGTCCTGTCAAGCTCTTGAATCCAAGCTCAAATTCACGATTGTCTCGAGACACTGGTCAGGGCTAGCAGTGCTGGTGATGTGGCTGCCCCACGCCCTTGCAGAGACAGCAGAAGGGCCAAGCAACCCCCACCTGCAGCAAACTGAGCACAGACCAGAGGGAAGAGGATCCGGGTGGAGACGGGGGTGTGAACCTTTAGGGGACCCCAGCTGCACTCACTGCTGTCCATGTCTGCCCGAGCGGCGGCCAGCCGCTTCGCCAGGCTCTCCTCTGTCTCCGTGTTACGCTGGCGCAGCCGTTGCTCCTAGAAAGCAGGCCCACGTGGGGTCAGAGCCTCCTGGGTGCCCGCCCAGCCCTGCCCCGGGCACCCACCAGCACATCCAGTGAAGGAGGCTGCACAGAGATGTAGATGGGGCGAAGGTCTGTCTTCTTGATGTTGCGTACGCCCTGCAGGTCCACGTCCAGCACGCAGATGCGGTTCATGGCCTGCACGGCCCGCACGGCCGCCTTGCTAGGGTCAGAGATGGGCGCAGCCAGAAGCTCAGTGGCACTGCTCTGCTCTGCCAGGCCCCAGGCCTCCAAGACTTTCAGAGGGACTTGGCCCCTCCCCTCCCAGCCTCCCCTGGGCAGCTGCAGTGCCTCACCTGTCCCCAGCACCCCCTGAACTTTCCAGAGCACCCCAAGCACACCCCCACCAGGCCCCTGCCAGCATAGTCACTTGTCCTGCAGCCACATGGGGTTCCTCTTGGTGGGCACTGCCTGACCCCGGGCTTCTGGACAGGCCTGTTTCTGTGCCTCCTCATGTGCTCCCTTACCCACTGGATGGCTCAAGGGCTCCATGGGAGCTGGGGAAGGGCACGCTGCAGCAGGCAGACTGAGTGGAAAGTATCGGAGGGGAAGACTGGAGAGCCCACTGCTGCCATGACATGGGGACCCTGACCCACGGGCCTACCCCATGCACAGCCCACCTTGTCCCATACAGGTTCCCTGAGAACTCAGCATGTTCAATGAAGTCCCCAGCGGCGATGTCATGCTGCATCACCTCCCTGGTCACAAAGTAGTAATCTGGAGAGGAGGAAGGCTGTCTAGAGGTGCCCACCACACGGCCCGGCCAGCATCCCCATCTCCTCGGAGTACTGACAGCCCTCCTTCCATCCTGTGTCCGGGTTGCTCTGTCCATGTGTCATGTGCCACTGCTTGCACTGTCCCCTCTGTGGGGACTGGAGACTGCCAGGTTCCACAGAGGAGGTGGGGACCCCTGGGCCACACATCAGGCATGGAGTGTCTGGGACATGCTAGAGGAGCACACTGCCAGCACACCACACAGCAGCGGGGCCAAGCTCAGCCTGGGTCAGGTGCCCAGGACACTACTTCTGTAGCTTCCCCGAGGCTGACAAGAGGCACAGGACCTAATCACACCCACCACCCCTGAAGGCAGAGACCCTCTCACAGGTGGGAGACCACTGTGTGCACTGCAGCCAAGAGGCAGGGGATGAGGAGACCTCCCAACACCATGCCAGCTGCAGCCAGGGCCCATGGACTACCCAAGCCAACTCACCTCTGCCGTTCTCCTCACCAGGCCGCGGGTCCCTCGTGGTATCTACAAAAAAGACCCACCACCCACTGAGAGACGCTGGGGCCCACCAGCTCCACAAGTCTTCTCTGGCAGGTATGCTCTGCCCAGGGGCCCGCCGCAGGGCTGTGCACCAGACCTGAGGCCTGCACCGCATAGGCAGGAGGCCTTGGCAACCCAGCCCTGCCCTCTGGGGTCCATGGAGACCAGGAGGCTTGCTGCAGACTCAGACCCCAGGAAAGGGGCATAAGCAGAGCACCCCCAGGCTGTGTGTGTGCCTCTGGGGCCTCCAGAGTGGCTCCATGCTGGGGACAACACCCCTAACCTCTGAAGCCCATATCTTCATGTCCCCAAAGTACTCACGGGACACACTGAAGCCAAAGATGCTGCCGTGCTCCTGGAGCAACCTCTTCAGCAGGGTGCTCTTCCCAGCCCCGGATGGCCCACTCAGCACCACGGGCCTGGGTCCCGACATGCCTGTGCAGGGGCAGGTGCAGGTGTGGGCAGCTGTGCCCTCACCCATGCCAGCACTGGACCACACAGGAGGCAGTGGGGTGAGGGCCTTCCTGTGCAATGTGCACCATGCACAGAAGAGTGCTAATCCAGCAAAGATGGCCACAAGAGCAAGGAGGCCAACAGGGCTCCAGCCCCACCCTTGTGTCTCCCCCAGCTAAGCCTGAGCCAGATGACACTGTCCACTCCAGTTCCATCCTACTCAGGGCTGCCTCCAGGATCCCATCCTGAAACCCCTGCCCCACCCAGGGCTGCCCTACCCAGTGCCACCCCTCTGGGACCCTGAGACCTTTACCCCATGTGGGAACCTAGCTTTGGCTCCTACAGGTGGTACTGCCTGCTGGGTGGCCGGGTCTGAGGTGGGAGTGTTCCTGTCCCCACAAGTGTGGTCTCATTAAGGTCTGCTCAATCCAAGTCTGTTCTGGGAACCTCCCACTAGTCCTGGTCTCTGATGCCAGAGTTTGGGAAGCACAGGCTGCTGGCAGGTGGGGCAGCCCTAAGAGGGGAAGCTGGATGTGGCTAAGGGCTCAACACCTGTGGCAGGAAGGCACTGAGCAGCCTATGCCAAAGGGGAGGTCTGTGGGATCAGCTGAGCCCTACCCCACAGCTCAGCACAATCTTGCACCAGTTTCCTTCCTTATGGATCTGCTGGCACTGCCCTAGGACAGGGACCCTCCCCTAGGATCGACTGAATCCCAGCCCTGACCCCACGGTCTCCCAGCATTTGACTGCTCCAATTCACCCTCCCACCAACCTGGCCCTGAGCAGGCCTTCTTTCCCTGGGGGACAGCCCCTCCTGTCTCCCTGGGACAGCACCCACCTGCCTGGGGTGCAGCCTCCTTTGTGGTCAGCCTGGGGCAAGACTGCAGTTGCTCTGCACTCAAGGCTGGGGGCTAATCTCTGACAAGCCTGCACCCTGCCCTTCTGACAGCTAAATCCCCTGGACACCCAATCCCGCCCTTCTTAGAACTAGATCCCCTGGGTGCCCAGCCCCACCCTTCTGAGAGCTAAATCCCCAAGTGCCAACCCTGCCCTTCTGAAAGCTAGATCCCAGGGGCCCTTACCCTCACAGGGAAGCCAGCCCCACCCCCATACCGAGGAGGAAGGAAAAGGAAGTTCCTTGCCCTGCCCTACCCTAGCCCATGTGAGCTGAGGGGTGCAAGACCAAGTCTGCCCAGGGCAGCACATGGGTGAGAGTAGGAGGGAGGAAAATCCAGGCAGGATTTTGGGGACTAAAGCTGCCACTCTGTGCTGGCCTGGGCAGAGGGAGACCCTGGAGGCTGTGTAGGAGCTGGAGGGGTTGCCTGGCAACCCAAGCACCTTAGCCCTGGGCTGTTAGCAGCACAGTGCCTGCAGGGACAAGCACCTGTGTGGACAGGCCTGCTTCTTAATCTCCAATGTAGGCCACAAGGTCATCTCAGAGCACCTCTTCACATACAGGGGCACATGCCACAGGACACTGCCCGCAGGTGCCCCTACAAGGTACACGCACTCAAAACATGCACATCCGCACATACACACTGAAACGCACACGTTTGTACGTGTTCTTGAGAAGAAACACTCAGGACCGCTTGCGAAATATGCAGGAAGGAGGGATAGGGGAGCCTGGCCCACATCACCAGCAGGTCAGTGACAGACTGCTCTGGCCTGCCTGTCCAAGGTGTCTTCTCACCTGTCACGCTGCTCTGCATGCCACCTTCTCTGGGGCGTCCAGGCAGAGCTCACCCCCAGGCCACCCCTGCTCACCCAGGCCTGCTGCCAGCTGCACATCCTGGCTCCACAGGGTGGCCCTCCCTGCTGCCTACACCAGGCACTCAGGTGGCCACAGGTTGGTGGCCTGCTGCTGCCTGTGGGGGCTCTGCATCTGCTGACTTGGCACATTCAGTTTCTCGTACCCCAGAGTGTCCCAGGACACAGGAGCCCTGTAACCCAGGCCAGCTTCTAGAGCTCCTGGCTCGCGTAAGGGTAACATGGGTTCACAGCAGGGCTCACCCTGGGGTTGTCCAGACTCAGTGCATTCCCCAGCACTGTCCATGCAGTCTGTCTGATTTGCCCCACTCAGCTGGCTTGTCTACAAAGACCGAACGCCTAGAAGGTGACTAACAGGCCACGTATGGCCAGCTGGGCCAAGGGTCTCAAGCTTCAGTATCACCCGACTTCTGTGCCAAATGACACAACTACCAGCACTCCAACAGTTTAGTCACCCTGGTAGCAACCAGGAAGGACCACATAAAAGAACAGGTGGCATGTGGATTCCTAGAAAACAGACACCTTCCCAAAATCCCTGATTTCCACTAACCTAGTCTATGATTCTGGAACCCTCAGGGGTGGAGAGGTGGAGTTGTGAGGAAATCCTGCTTTTCCATTCTTTAGCTACTGAATAAAGCTTGTACTGCTGATGCTCAGCTTTGGTTTTGTTACTGGCTGCCCAAACCTGAATGAGGAAAGGTCTCTACCTTGAAGGTCTCTCCCTCGTAGGAAGGGAGCATTTCATCCCTAACAAGTATATGGACTCCTGCAAGCAATCACAGCACAGATACTTTGGTTGCTGAAAAGAGAAAACCACCTGGAAGAATGATGAGTACTACTGTACCAGGAGGAGGAGCACTACTGGAACAGGAGGAGGAGCACTACTGTACCAGGAGGAGGAGTACTACTGTACCAGGAGGAGGAGTACTGCTGTACCAGGAAGAGGAGTACTAGTGTACCAGGAAGAGGAGCACTAGTGTACCAGGAAGAGGAGCACTACTGTACCAGGAAGAGGAGTACTAGTGTACCAGGAAGAGGAGCACTACTGTACCAGGAACAGCACTGCTGGAACAGGAGGAGGAGCATTAGCGTACCAGGAGTACTACTGTACCAGGAGGAGCACTACTGGAACAGAAGGAGGAACACTGCTGGAACAGAAGGAGGAATACCACGGAACAGGAGAGGAGTACTACTGTACCAGGAGGAGTAGTACAACCGTATCAGGAGGACAAGCACTGCTGGAACAGGAGGAGGAGCACTACTGGAACAGAAGGAGGAGTACTACTGGAACAGAAGGAGGAGTACTGCTGGAACAGGAGGAGGAACACTACAGAACAGGAGGAGGAGTACTACTGTACCAGGTACTGCGGTATCAGGAAGCTGAGTACTACTGTACCATTAGGAGGAGGCTGTCCCACATTTTGGGAGGATGGGAGTCTGTACCCCATCCCCAGGGCCACTCACCTGTGGGCTGTGGTAGCAGTCAGGGGGACAAATGGATGACAGTGAGGGATAGGGAACAGACAAGCAAAACAGTGAGAATCTGAGATTAAGGCGATAATTTTGTAAACTGGGCCCACTGTGCTTTCTTTTAAAGAGTAATTTACCTGCAGCCCTGCCTGGCTCAAGTCCACAGGATACATTCTCAGCTAACTACCTGCTACCTGCATGAGAAATGCAGGCCCAAAATGTCAAGAAGAACACAAGTTACCCCAAGGGAGACTTCTGTGGCCCCCAGAACACAGGAGATGAGGGATAATTCTCCCGACCATAAAATTGGTAAGAACAGGTTCCAATCAGAATCAGTCAGTATAGCCAAAGTGAACTAGAGTTATCATGATAGCCTGATGTCAACATGCTGTCAAAGGGCTGGGGTTGTGCTCAGTGGTAGAGTGCTCACCTAGCACGTGCGAGGCCCCCTCGGTTCAATCCTTAGCACCACGTAAAAATAAATAAAATAAAGGTATTGTGTCCGACTACAACTGAAAACAAAAAAAAAAACATGCTGTCAAAAGTCAAGAGGTGGACCAGGTTGGGACTGTCTGACAATTTCCCCAGGACTCCAATAAAACTGGAGAGCAGGAGGGGCATGCTGTCCCCTCTCTGAGAGGACCCACTCTCTCCCTTGAGAGTCTCCTTTTCCTTTCCCTTCAATAAACTCATGCCTGCCACTCTGAGGGACATGTCTGGTATCTTCCTGGCACGACCCCAAGAACCGGGTAAGAAAGGACTGCTGCGACTGCCTCAGCTTAGCAGCAGGCCTTGCTCTAACAGAAGCACACTGTGCAGGTGCCTATACCCCTGCATCACAACCAGCTCCATCCCTGCCATGGCCCTGCTGCACTGCGCACCCCAGGCCCAGCTTGCCAGCCTCTTCAGGAGGATGCACCCCTCCTGTCCTACCTGGAGGAGAGGCAGGGAGATACAGCTGGAAGACACCAGCTTGGCCTGGCAGACCTGGCACATGTTCTAAGGGCTCCACAGAGTCTCGCCAAGGCACAAGCCACACACTGAGCACCAGGAGCTCACAACCAGGAGTACCTGTCCCTCTTCCACAGGACCACATTGCCCTGGCCAGCCCCACCAGAGGAACCACAGGCTGACAGCAGGCCCAGCTGAGCTGGTGTAGGCCCCTACTGGAACAGTGGGGTGTGTACGCCTGTGCTGGGGAAGCCGGCACAACTAACGTGGGACACAGCTGTAGCCCCAGGCACCTCCCCTGGGAAGGAAACTGCACAGCTGACTCTCACCCTAGCACCTACCAAGAGCATTGAGCCAAACCACAGGCCAGAGGCAACTTGTTTTGGGGAGACTGTGGAAAGTACTCTGGACCCTTTGCTCTTCGGTTCTTTCAGTTCCAAACTCTGGTCACGAGCCAAAACCCCCACATCTGTAAGAAGTGGCTGAGATACAAGAGAATTCCATAGGAGCTCAGGAGGGACTGTCACCCAGAAGCATTTGCTGGGAACTACTTGAATTGGGCTTCCCTTGTACCAGCAGCCCCGCTCCTCTCCTCCCTACAGCCTGCCCCTAGGACTGGATTCTGCCACAGCTGCCTCCTCCCTTTGCCTTCCAGAAGACACCAAAAGAACGAAGATGTCAGCTCCCTCTAACCCTCTCCTGAGAAACAAGTGGCTTTGGGCACCCAGGTGACATGTCCCAGCTTGAGACCACCCAGCCCTATGGAGCTTCTTCTAAATAAGGTGACACCTAGACCAGGTACAGTAATGCCTGCCTGTAATCCCAGCGAATTGGAGGGTTAGTTAGAAGCATCACAAGTTCAAGGCCAGCCTCAGCAACTTAGTGAGATCCTGTCTCAAAATTAAAATAAAATAAAAAATAAAAGGGCTGGGGATGTAGCTCAGTAGTAAAGTGCTCCTGGGTTAAATACCCATTACCTGCCCCCCTGCCCCCCCAAAAAACAAAATAAAAAACAAAACAACAACAACCAAAAAAAAAAAAAAAACCTAGCACCTGGAACAGCCTGAGCATTTTCTGTCTTATCCTCCTACCCAAGTGGGACAGGATCTACCACTGCCTTCAGAGGAAGCCAGAGCAGGGTGGAGCACCCAGCCCTGTACAACTGCCATGCCTTGCTGACACTGCCCTGTTTGAGATTCTCCCCACCAAGAAAAAGGAACAAGGGCAGAACAAGCAAAGAGAATAGAACCAAACAACAGTAGAGTGCAAGGACCCCACAGGGCTGGCCAGTAGCCCTCTTCTGCAGGGGGAGACCCAGCCCAGCACAGGGAGGGTCAGAGAGGAACCTGGAGCTGAGTACAGAGGCACCTTCCTCCTCCACCTGCTTTCCTGGGCTTACCCCCCAACTCCCTCCCTTTCCTTCCTAAAGATGTGGGATCATTCTCCTCCCATCCGCTCCTTCTACCTCTTTCTCAAATCATCTCAACATGCTTCCTGACTATTCTGCATGTGCCTGAACAGACAGGGGAAAGTGTGGGGTGGCTGGAGCAAAATGTAATACATTCAAGTTCACAACTTCAGGACGTGCTGGTCTTGTTTTTTCCAGCCAAAATCTAGTGCCAGGCCAAGGTTTCCAGAGCCTCAAGGAAAGGCAGTGGCACCACTGGCCAGCATGGCAGGAAATTCTGCTATCAGTGACTGAGACAGGAAAGCCCCAAGTAGCAAATCCCATCCTAACCTGTCCTTCCTGGGGACTGAAGAAGAAAGTTTTCCTGAGTTCCTCAGAGCAAAACATGGTCTGTGAAGTCTAAGAGTGACAGAAAACTCCAGAAAAGCCCACACTGTGGCAGGCAAAGCCCTCTGAAGACCCTGCAAGGGTGAACTTGAAGGACACCCTTCTACAGAAGCAAACTGCGTTCCTTCTCTTCCCTTGACTCTACCCAAGAGTGGCCAGCTATCACCTGGCTTCCACCCTCTCCTCAGGACAGGTACTACATGGCACCTTCACCTGCTCCAAGCATCACCTATAGGAACTCCTGCACTTCTCGCTTGGAGAGCAGGCTATGTATGTTCTCAGTTCTCAGGCTGAGCCCAAACTTGAGTTTCTCCATTTTATGAAGCAGTAGTTTGCCATAAGCTACTCATTTTAAGTGCAAGTGCCAAGATAGAATGACTCCATGCCTTGTTTATACAAGTAAACCACCACCATCTGCCCAATACAACCAACTGTAAGGCACACATTGATAAATAACTTATATATGCCAACTTATCAAACTAAATTAAGGAGCACTTGGACGCATGGACAAACCAAATCACATCAGGAACATCAGACATGGGAGCTTATCCATCTCAGCAGATGCAAACCCCTTCCTTGCTTGAGACCCATAAAAGTAGGAGCTTTGAGACTGAACGGCAGTACCTTGACCCCACCCCCTGGGCACTCATCAACAGCCTTGCTCAGGAAATTCACTAGTGAGGAGCTTCCATTTCCTGTCCCCGTTGGGCTGCAGCAGAGAAGTCTATCCTGCTGGGATGGCCACACATGGCCCCACTCTAAGCTGACACCGAAACTGCCATCCACCTGGACTCTGACAACTCTGCAGAACTGATTCGTTAAAATTCTTATCTGACCACCTACCTGCAGTGACTGAGCCTTGACTCATGTCTCAGCCTGGGCTCATGATGCAGCACCCTGTAAGCCTGCACTGCCTTGACCCTTCCTCAGTCTTTCTCCTGTGTACACCATTGTGTGATGTGGGACTTGAGTGTTAGACAGGAGGAATTAGGGCTGGATAAAAGACCTCGTATTTTCCTGGATTACGACTTTCAGCGAACCCATTCAAGGAAGGCATGTCGTTCAACAGATTGACATTGTGGAAAGACATAAACGTGTTTGGCCTGTTAGTGACAGAGCCCCCTCACGACAGCATCCTGTGCCCTGCAGGCTCCATCTCGGCTCAGACCGTGCTTGGGGACAGCTCCGCACCGGCGGCTTCTGGAAGCCAGGAGGAGCCCGGCCCCGTTGCCACAGCCGCGCTCGGGACACTTCTAAGCGCCGGCCTACCCAAAACCCCGCAACGGGCCCGCCCGCGAGCCTCGCCGGGGACCTCCGGGGCCGGCGCGGAGCGCGCGGACTGCCGGCGGCTGCAGCTCGGCGCCCGATCCCGCCTCGCAAGGTTTTAAGGACCGGCGGGGACGCGTCTGCCAGGCTCCCGAACACGGACAGTCGCCACCGCGGCCCCGGAAAAGCCGCCGCCAGCAGCCCGCACCGCACTCACCGTCCAGAGGGGCCCGGCCCAGGGCGGCCGCCGCCAGCCCGGCCAGCGGGCGCCGCAGCATCAGGGCCGCTGCCACCGCGCCGCCCCTCCCCGCCCGTGAGGCCTACGTCACAGCGCCGCGCCGGCCCCCGCGCGCTTACACGTGGATGCGTCACAGGGCCGCGCCGGCCCCGCCCACGCGGGCCTCCGGCCGCCCGCGCCAACCACCTCCGTGACGTCACATCCCCGCGCCGGCTGCCCTCGCGCTTCGGAGGCCCACTGCACTGGCCGGTTTCTACGCAGTGTCCCCCTGCTGCCCGTGGAGGGCAGGGGCTGGCTCTTCCAGGACGCAGCGTGGGCTCCGAACGGTTAGGGGTCGCGGGCGGAAGAGAGCATCCCGCTGTCGAGGGAGGGCCGCGTGGCAGCACGGTCTCGGGTGGGACTGGCCCGTGCTTGCGGCGTGTAAGCCGGGCAGCCTCCGTTCTTACAGGGAAACTAGGTCCTTGTCACCGTTTCCGAACTGACAACGGGGACGAGGGATTGCGAAATAGGAAAGTTTTATTGCAAAGGAGAAACAGAGGACTTTTGTCTCCAGGCTGTGATTCTCCCAGCGAGGGAGGACGGAGGATAGAATAATAATAGTACAAGGGCTTGGCCCCAGATATTATCAGTAGCTATGATTAGTGTCCCTTGGTGTCCTTGAGAGAGCTGTTGCTCCAGTTCCCAGGCTTAAGTTCTTTTACTCTTGTGGGCAGTGACACTTCTGGGCTATGAAGGATACAAATAGATTATCCTGGGACAGAAAAAATGTTAGTCAGTTTTATAAAATAAGACACTTGGCGGTGGAGGGGCAAGGTTTACCCTCAGCATGAAGTTGACCCTGGTTACAGTTCTACAGGATGTAAGGAAAGCTCCTCTGCTATTAGCAGGATAGTGGGTTCTGTAAAGTGGGGGCAAGGAGAAAGAAAATAACGGATAGATTAAATTAGGTTGCTTTTTGTAAGGATTATTAAAAGACAAGAGTCTGGCATGACATGTTGAAGTGTGAATATTAGAGAAGCACACCCAGGCAAGCATATAAAGCAGGGTTTATTTAAAAGGGGTACAATAGACTTATCCCAGGAAGGAGAAGGGGGCTATAGCTGGAAGAACCCAGGCGTTTGGCCCTTTTTATATGTCCTAGGCTTCCTTTGTTCTTCTGCCCTCTTCCCCATACCTTTCTCCTTCCTGCCAAGGTGACTAGGCCCAGGAATGCTACGAAGGATGACCAAAAGGTGGGAAACAGGTGGGCTGAAGGGGGAAGGGCAGGATAATGCAGCTCTAGACACATTAATTAACAACCTTATAGCTCCCTGTAGGGAGGGGCATTTCCTGGGACAGGTTACCTTAGAACCGGTTGGAGCAGGGACAGGTTCTTGATAAGGGTGGAGGAAGGGCTCTGAAGGAATTAACATTTCAATCTCTCTGGGCAGCCTTCAACTTCCCAGGACTCACTCAAAATTGGCCTGACTCTATCTGACCTGACTTTATTTATCTCTCTATACTGACCTGCCTGTCTAATTCTGGCTTCAATATGATTCTTGAAATTCTAAGTACAGCCTTATCCTGCCAAATAAGAAAGGCAGGTGGGATCAAGGAAAAATTAAGCTGTAAGTGAAAAATCAGCCTCTACCTCAGAGCAAAGCCTGTCCAAGGAAAGGGACATGACCTTTGTCCTTGGAAAGACCCACAGAGCACTCCTAGGCACATTCCCACCCTGCTAAGTTGTTTATCTACAAATGAGATCTGCTGCACCAGGTGTCCCTGACTCAGTCAGGCTAGGTGGGGGCCCATAGCAACCCCCTAGCAGCCACCAATCAGCAAGAGACAGGGAAATACCTGGGATGCCAGGTGACCCTCCCAGTAGTTTATGGTGTTGGGAAACCATGTAATTCAGCATGAACACCCCTCTTGGCTTAAACCAATCAGTTCAAATGAATACCCCTTCTGTAGTAACCAATCACCCCTACCCAACCTGTTCCCGCCAGTGAATGTGCTAATCATGTTTTAGAGTTGTTATTTGATTTTCCCGTGGTGTGTGATGATTTGCTAAGAGATGCTATGACATATGTGGGGGTAGGGACCCCTTCTCCAAAGAATGTATAAAACTGCTGCAAACCCTGGGCTCGGGGCCTCTCAGCGTCACCAGTTGCTGTGTGTGCATGCGGAGGACCGAGCTAGCGCGCAATAAACACCTCTTTGCTGTTTACATCGATCTTGGTCTCTGGTGGTCTTTTGGGGGTCCTGAATTCGAGCATAACATAAGAGCAGCTTGGAAAGAGCAGCCCAGTGTGAGGCTATCAACTTCGCCAGGTGTGCAGTTTGTCTTTTTGATTATGACATTGGGCAGTTGGGTCAACTTGCTATGACCCACACTTCAGACATGAGATTTGTCTCCAGAAATTTACATGCAGTGTTAAACCACCATGCAAAGAAAGACCACTGACTCCAATTTTAAATCAAACTTGTATTATGTACACAAAGAAAGCTGGCCAGGACTGTCTTTCCAATCAGGGCTAGAGAGCAGCCCCCCAGCTTTCCAGGAACAAGGTTTTACAGCACAAAAAGTTGCAAAGGATGGTGTCTTGAGAACTTACAGCTAACAGGATTTTGAATACAAAGGCAGATAGCAGGTTAGTGATCTACATGGCATGATATTTCAAGGTAGGGAGTAAATTCAGATCCCAACATCAGGATTTATGAGGCACCGATGAGGTTTCAGAGAGGGTTGTTATCTGGTCAGGGGGAGCCAGGATTTGTGAGGTGCCACTAAGGTTTTAGAGAGGGTTAAGTAAAACAGAAATTAACTTTTCATGATTTTGTGATGAGATGGCTCCCAATCTTAGGGTTCATCATCATCGTTGTCCAGCTCCAGTTTATAGGGCTTCAGGAAGTACCAGATTTCTGTTCTCAGAGACTAAAAGGCTCAGGGTTTACTCCAGTTGAACTGGGCTGCATAAAATAACCACACAAGAGACACAAATACTTTTTACTTTGGGGTCGCTGTGATGGCTCCTCTGACCTTAAGGGTCCCCAGGAAGAGAGAGAGCGAGAGCACGTGCTGACCCCTTTTATTGAGGAGAAGCTATTCAAATGAGGCAAGGGGTTAGGTTTCAGGGGCTGAGTCTATCTTCATGATGTCCACTGTCAGCAGGTTGACTGACATCTGGGCAGGCCACACCCAAGGACACAGTAAGAGAAGGGGACACACACAAGGCACTTCCATGGAAGATTCTATCCTAAACAGGGCAAGGGGTTATATTACAAAGGAACAGGTGAGCATAGCTTCACCCATGGGGCTGTAGCAAGACACACCCAAGCATGAGACACCTACCCGCGGACCCAAGAAAGGTGGGGAAAGCTCTGCCACATTTCTGCTACTGCATGCCTCAGCACCCAGCAGGGGAGTGTGACTCAGTCACGTGCAAGGTTGGTCTCACAAGGAAGGAGCATTCTTGTTCTTGTTGGGAAAGTTCTCAACCAGATCTTGGAGGAAACTAGAACATCCAGTCCAGACTACAGGCAGGCAATAGCAACTTGAAAATGTTGTACAGGGTTATAGTCCAATGACAAGCGTACTATCTTGTTTTTCTTCTAAAACAGTTTTTCACATTAGTTACCCCTACTTCTATCACTCATATATGACTAATCTGTTTGGAAAATAAGTTAGGCCTCATCAACTTGTCCTGATTGTTTATAGAACTGCAGCAAGGACTTCTGATAAGAAATCTCAGATTGAGGGGCTGGGGATGTGGCTCAAGCAGTAGCGCGCTTGCCTGGCATGCATGCGGCCCGGGTTCAATCCTCAGCACCACATACAAAGATGTTGTGTCCGCCGAAAACTAAAATAAATAAATAAATAAATATTTAAAAAATTCTCTCTCTCTCCTCTCAAAAAAAAAAAAAAAAAAGAAAGAAAGAAAGAAAAAGAAAAGAAAAAAGAAATCTCAGATTGGATATTTAAAAACTTCCCAGCACTAGGAAGCCAAAACAAGGCTGATTTCAGATGTTACCTGTAGTACCTATCAATTCGTTTTGTATACATTCTCAAATGTGACATGTGGTGAAAACTTTGTATATAAACAGTATTTCCAATTGTATTTCTATTACAAAGAAAACAATGCTTAATAACTATGCAACTCACTGTATTGCCATAAAAATAAGGATACTCATGATAGACCCAGCCTAATACCCTCTTAAGATTGGGAGCCATCTTGTCACAAAGGCATGAAAAGTTAATTTCGGCTTTACTATAAATTACTGTGATTTCTAAACTTGCTTGGAATGCCTGCCCATGCCTTGAACTCACCCATGCCTGGCTCTCCCTGACCAGATAACAACCCTCTCTGAAACCTTAGTCTAATAAATTCTGGCTTTCCTTGACCAGATAACAACCCTCTCTAAAACCTTAGTGGTGCCTCATCAATTCTGATGTTGGGATCTAAATTTACTTCCTACGTGCTGAACCATTTAGACCATTAACCTACTACCTGCCTTTGTATTATGCTTGTCAAAATTCTATTATTTGTAAGTTCTCAAGACACCCCCCCTCTTTTGTAACTTTTTGTGCTATAAAACTGCATTCCTAGAGAGCTGGGGTACTGTCTTCTATTCCCACAGGTTTCAGGAGAGATAGCCCTGGCCAGTCAGAATTACAAGCTTGCTTTAGTTTGATTTAAATTGGAGTCTTTTCTTTTCGTTGTGGTTTAACATTCATGAGTACTTTCTGAAATCTGAGGGGATCATGTAGGGAGAAAAGCAAAGATTGATTTTTGTTCACAAAGATATACTTTTACCAAATTGTAGCATGCTATAAGTAGCTTAAAAAGAAAAATGCTTTTTAATTTAAGAAATTGTCATCAAATTTAAGTTAACTGACATCTCATAATTGTTCATCCACTGTCACCCATTCATCCAGTCTGGTGTCATGTTTGTTTTTGTGGTGCTGGGATTGAACTCAGAGCCTTGTCAGTGCTACACAAGTTCTCTACCACTGAGCTAAATGCCCTAATGTAATTATTGAGTCCAGTTTTTCCATTAGAGTTTTGGAAATCCTTACACAGTCCAAGGTATATCCTTAAAAGTTACCATAACCAGCATTTGTCAGTAACTTTTCCATCCTTTCCACAGTCTCTTTGAAGACACTTTATAATGATAATCGCTTGCAAAAAAAAACTTCTAGAAAAGCATAAGAATAAAGCATTTAACTCTGAACAACATGAAGTGGCCATGGTTGGAGATTAGATGAGAGTTCATTACAATAATCATGTAACTGACAGGGAAATTTAGTTATTTCTTGGCCTGCACTTTAACATAAATGGCAGTTGACAACATATCAGACTTTTAGGAATTTTCTGTTTGTTTTGGGTTCTCGCTTGGTTGCTCAGGCTGTTCTCAAACTTGTGGGTTGAAGTTGTGAGAAATAGAGGTTTCAGTGATCCATTTTCAGAATATAGTATCCATTTTAACTAGTATCTAGTTAATATAATATTAACTTTATTTTTTATTTTTTTTGGGGGGGGTGGTTTTGTTTTTTGGTTTTTTTATTCTTTAGGGCCAACTGTGAAAGAGGTCAGCAATATATTAACAGCAGCAATGGACAAGGAAGAGCAAAATAGTGGATGAAAGAATCTTGCTGGATGTTTGTTTGTTCATATATTTTGTTTGTTTGTTTGTTATTAGCCAGAAAATTGCAGCTGGCTTATTTGGAAACTTCAGGCACACATCTCATCTCCTTAGATCCTTCACAGATTTAGAATTCAGTCTACCTGAGGGCTTTATAGCCATGTAAGAAAGCTTTCTTTATCTAGCTTGGTGGCAGCCAAAACAGATTCCATATCATTAAGGATGTCAGACCTCAGAGCTTCCTGAAGACTGGGCATCAACTCCTCTCCTTCTATGTTCATTCCATCTCCTTCCAGTGTTCCAAGGTCAATATTTGTCCCAGGAATGGCTTCAAGGTAGTCTGGGAAACAGTTCTGCTGTGAGGGCAGGGTGCTTTGGTTGGTAATATCACCTGTATCCATTTCATCAACACTGTTCAGGAAGTCATCTGGGGTTCGAGGGACACTGTAGCTGCTCATGCTTAGTCCATGTCTGTACTCTAATCTCGAGAGTGATAGGTGCCTGCTGCAGTATGGCTGGGCACAAATCACGAGCAACTGAAGCAGGAACAAACTTTATTTTTGAACTCCACCAGCACACTCCACCCACTCTCCCTGGGAATTCTCCCGAATGCCACCCACGCGGCTCCTCCAGGAACCACCAACCGCAAATCCCTCCTCCGGCACTTCCCCAACCAATGGGAACTCTCCCAGAATCCCCGCAAGAACTCCAAGGTAGCAGGTGGAGGCAGACAGCAGGGGTCTAATATACACAGTTTAACATAACCATTATCATCTCAATGGCTTGCTGGCATCACCTCTCAACCACTCCCAACCACTCCGTTCTGGCAAAAATGCCATGCCTCATTCCGACTCTGTGGCTCTCAGCATCTCTCTTTCAGTATCTCCCCCATTCTGTTTAATTAAACAACAAGCATGTGGCTTAGGGACCGTGCCTGTTAGGCTGTCCAATACTACTTATGGTCCTTACCCGTCATCGGATGAGCTGACCTCAAGGCGTCAGCCTCTTGTCTTAGATTGGTACCACTGCAATTGGATCTTACCTGTCACTGACTACCAGTCCAGCATACAGCCATACTTGTGGATAGGCCTATGCACCAGTGGGGGGGGGGTGAGGTTCTTTGCCTCACTTCTGTTGGCCCCCAAATTTGGCCTTTGCACCAGTGGGGGGGTGAGGTTCTTTGCCTCACCTCTGTTGGCCTCCAAATTTTAGACCATCACTAGCCGAAGGGAGGAGGATGCAGAACGCCATGACACCAAGCCAAATGACGGCTCCTTTGGAGAAACTGTACCACCGGTGACACCATCAGCAAAGATACTCCAGCACTACCACAATTCGCTGCACCAACAGATAGTTCACAATGCATACAAGTGATACATAGTCCAGGCAAGTTCTGCAAGCAGTTCAAAGCAGAGGAATCTATCAATATGTCCATTTCCTCTGAAAGTAAATCGACTACTTGATTGAGCATTACTTGTTGAGTTATTATTCATTGATGCATCAGTTTATACAGGTTACTGTGATAGCTGTAGTTTGGTTTTATCTTTGCCTTCATTGGCACTAGGATGAAGATAGGAATTCTGGCGATGATGGCTAAAAAAAATTATGTAACATTCCAACAGGCACAAAGAAAACAATTTTCTGAACAATTTACATTATCCTGAACAGAATTATTAAATATAATGAAAAGGAGAGGTGAAAGTAAACAAACAGATCTGTTAACCTCCTTTTTTGTTCACATATTAAAACAATT
>NW_025999942.1:12680037-12700042 GCF_001458135.2 Marmota marmota marmota | reverse complement strand
CACAGGTGAAATCTCCATTGCAATGTTTAAAAACTCCACAGTCAAAAAATAAAACTGATCAGAAAAACATTAACCTAGGTCTGTATGAGCTTAAAAAATAAAATAGAACTTCATGATGTGGGAAAAGGCAATAATAAAATAGATATTGAGAAAAGCATCCTGGTTACCACCTGGGTTTGACTCTTATTTGGATAGCCCATCCTTTTTCCTGTAACTTGCATATGGGTCTGAAGGTATTCCCACAAGCAAGCCTCAAGGTTTTTTACATTTGAAATAGGCCTTAATGGTGTTCATTATTCATTAGCCTCCAAGTGTGGGAGAATCACTGTCGCAGATGTAAGAATAGCCAAGCTGGAGCTCTGGATATCAGCTGTTATGGATTTGAGTCAAATCATCTTCTTTTTGGTCTGTAGAAATAGCTTTGGTTAGTCTCTCTGGAATCCAAATTGGCTGCTGTTCTCCCAACACTAGGAACTCCAGGGTGCCCATGTAGATCCGCTCGGTCTTCTGCAGCTCGCTGAGAATGCACACGCACAGCCGAAGCTGTTTCTCCATGTCCTTGGCGCTCTCAGCTCTCCCCGCTCATGGTCCAATATTAACTTTAATATTGTAGCCATTTTAACTATAGCCCTTCCCTTTGCCCTCCCCAATTTTAAAATTAGCCCACCCTGTGTATTGTAACCCTGGGCTGCTCCTATCAGAGTAAGGGGCAGTGCTATATTAGGGATAAAAATAGGTAGAATCCTGCCCAGGTGTGCTTGTTTGCCAAACTTTGATAGTGCACCATTCTGCAGAAGCAAAGTTTGCCTTGCCATGCTACTTCCGAGTACCTGTTTGATTCCTTGCAGAACCCAACTTATTTCTAACAATTTTGGCACCCCAACATGGGATCGATGCATTACCTAAAGGGTCTTGGGGACTCCCTCCCATTGCCTTGGAATGGGGAGAGTACTTGTGATCCCTGAGGCTGACAACAGACCCAAAATCAGAAGTGGATGGGCAAGTCCTTTGAGTATAGATCGAGGAGAGGGATAGCTGGGTCAAATGGTGGTTCCATTCCCAATTTTCCAAGGAATCTCCATACTGCCATCTGTATTGGCTGCACCAATTTGCAGTCCCACCAGCAGTGTATGAGTGTGCCTTTTTCCCCACATCCTCGCCAACCAGTTATTGTTGCATATATTCATAACAGGTGCCATTCTGACTGAAGTGAGATGATATCTTAGAGTGGTTTTGATTTGCATTTCTCTAATTGCTAGCAATGATGAACATTTTTTCATATATTTGTTGATTGATTGTATATCATCTTCTGAGAAGTGTCTGTTCAGGTCCTTGGCCCATTTATTGATTGGGTTATTTGGGGTTTTGATATTTAGCTTTTTGAGTTCTTTATATACCCTAGAGATTAGTGCTCTATCTGATGTGTGAGGAGTAAAAATTTGCTCCCAAGATGTAGGCTCTCTGTTCACCTCACCGATTGTTTCTTTTCCTGAGAAGAAACTTTAGTTTGAATCCATCCCATTTATTGATTCTTGGTTTTAATTCTTGTGCTATAGGTGTCTTATTAAGGAAGCTGGGGCCTAATCCCACCTGATGGAGATTAGGGCCTACCTTTTCTTCTATTAGATGCAGAGTCTCTGGTTTAATTCCTAAGTCCTTCATGCACTTGAGTTAAGTTTTGTGCGTGGTGAGAGAGAGAAATTTAATTTCATTTAGTTGCATTTGGATTTCCAGTTTTCCCAGCACCATTTGTTGAAGAGGCTATCTTTTCTCCCATGCATGTTTTTGGCACCTCTGTCTAATATAAGACAATTGTAATTTTCTGGGTTAGCCTCTGTGTCCTCATTCTGTACCATTGGGACACAGCCACATCAATGTTCATAGCAGCACAGTTCACAAATAGCTAAACTGTGGAACCAACCTGGATGTCCTTCAGTAAATGAATGGATTAAAAAAATGTGGCATATATACACAAGGGAATATTACTCAGCAATCAAAGAGAATAAAATCATGGCATTTGCAGGTAAATGGATGGCATTGGAGAAGATAATGCTAAATGAAGTTAGCCAATCCCCAGAAAACAAATGCTGAATGTTTTATCTGATATAAGGAGGCTGATTCATAGTGGGGTAGGGAGGGAGCATGGGAGGAATAGAGGAACTCTAGATAGGGCAGAGGGGTGGCAGGGAAGGGAGGGGGCGGGGGTTAGCGAGGATGGTGGAATGTAATGGACATTATTATCCAAAGTACACGTATAAAGACACGAATTGGTGTGAACATACCTTATATACAATCAAAGATATGAAAAATTGTGCTTTATATGTAGAAAAAACTGTACTTAAATATATATATATAAATATATAGATCAAGGAAAAAAAAAAAAGAAGTGGATGGGGAATGCAGGGAAAGGGCCCAAGCAGTTACCACAGCAACCTGCTAACTCCACACATGGCCATGGCAGGATAATCTGTTCTTAAGTTCCAGAGAGAAGTACTTCTTGGTGGTTGGGACATCTCAGAGGTTGTGTGAGTGTGACTGAGATGTGAGTGCAAGAAACCACAGGGTGGTGGTGGTGCGATTGAGCCTCTAGGTAAAAAACTCTAGAAAAAGAGGGTTCCAGAAGGGGAAAAGACAACAAAATTCCCCCAGGTAGCCCTCCAGGCCTTATGTTAAAATATTAGAAAGATAGTCCTGGGATGAAAGGGAAAAAGAAACCAAAGATGATAAAATACCATTGTTTTATTTGGACTCATTGAGCATGCAGGGAGTTTGTGGTGTGCAGAAATCTCCAGAAATAAATTCTAGGGGGCTGGGATTGTGGCTCAGCGGTAGACCACTTGCCTAGCATGTGCAAGGCCCTGGGTTCCATCCTCAGCACCACATAAAAATAAAATAAAGATATTGTGTCCATCTACAAATAAAAAGTAAAATATTAAAAAAGAGAAAAGAAATTCTAGCCCAGGGACAGGAAAGAAAAATGGAAATCACAGGCCCTTCCCAAATCTGTGATAGATTCTATTTTAATTTCTAGAGGGTTAATCAGTTCACATGATGTAAATAAAACTTAACAAAAAGGATCAATCTAAATGAAAGATGCCTTTGAAATTACTAACCCTTACATTTTTCTAGGGGCCTAGCCAATCAGCATGTTGGTTTCTATAGAATGTTTAAAGTGCAATGTCTATTGCTTCTAAGGATTTTTCTTTGGCAGAAAAAACTGACAGTGTTAACTTTTTTGTTGTTGTTCTTTTTAGATATATATGACAGTAGAGTGACATGCTGTGAATACATGTAGTATAACTTATTCTGATTAGGATCCTGTTCTTGTGGTTGTGCGTGATGTGGAGTTACCATGGTTGTATATTCATATACAAGAATAGGAAAGTTATGTCCAATTAATTCTGTCTTTCCTTCTTTCCCCTTTGTCTAATCCAATAGAATTCTATTTTTCCCTCACCACCCTCCCTTGTTGTGAGTTAGCATCCACATATCAGAGAGAACATGTGGCCTTTGGATTTGGGGATTGACTTATTTCACTTAGCATGATACTCTCCAGTTCCATCCATTTATGGCCAAGAATGCCATAATCTCATTCTTCTTTATGGCTAAGTAATATTCCATTGTGTATATATACCATGTTTTCTTTATCCATTCATCTGTTAAAGGGCACATGGATTGGCTCCATAGCTTGACTATTGTGAATTGAGCTTCTATAAACACTGATGTGGCTGTATCACTGTAGTATGCTGATTTTAAGTCCTTTGGGTATAAACCAAGGAGTGGGATAACTGGGTTAAATGGTGGTTCCATTCCTAGTTTTCTGAGGAATCTCCATACTGCTTTCCAGAATGGTTGTATCAATTTGCAGTCCCACCAGCAATGTATGAGTGAACCTTTCCCCCCACATCTTCACCTACATTTATTGTTATTATATTCTTGATAATTGTCATTCTGACTGGAGTGAGATGGAATCTCAGTGTAGTTTTAATTTGCATTTCTCTAATTTCTAGAGATGTTGAACAATTTTTCATATATATTTTGACCATTCGTATTTCTTCTGTGACGTGCTTGTTCAGCCCATTTATTTTGGGGGCTATATGTCATTTTTTTGGTGTTGAGTTTTTGTTGTTGTTGTTGGTTTTTGGTACCAGGGATTGAACTCAGGGGCAGTTGATCACTGAGCCACATCCCTGGCCCTTTTTGTATTTTATTTAGAGACAGGGTCTCACTGAGTTGCTTAGCGCCTCACCATTGCTGAGGCTGGCTTTGAACTCACAATCCTCCTGTCTCCTGAGCCGCTGGAATTACAGGCGTGGGCCACTGTGCCTGGCCGGTGTTAAGTTTCTTTGAGTTTTTTTTTTATTATTAGTTGTTAATGGAACATTATTTGTAAGTGTATGTGGTGCTGAGAATTGAACCCAGTGCCTCATTCATGCATGCGCACTACTACTGAACCACAGCTCCAGCCCTCTTTGAGTTCTTTATATATCATGGAGATTAAATCTCTGAGGTGCAGGTAGTAAAGATTTTCTCCCATTCTGTGTAGGCTCTCTGTTCACATTTGTGATTGTTTCCTTTTCTGTGAAACTTTTTAGTTGGATACCATCCCATTTATTGATTCCTGATTTTACTTCTTGGGCTTTAGGATCTTATTGAGGAAGTTGGTTCCTAAGCCGACGTGATAGAGAGTTGGGCCTACTCTTTCATTCTAGTAGGCACAAGGTCTGCAGTCTTATGCTTAGGTCCTTGATCCACTTTGAGTTTTGTGCAGAGAGGGGTTCAATTCCATTCTACCATATATGGATTTCCAGTTTTCCCAGCACCATTTGTTGAAGAGACTATCTTTTCTCCACTGTAGGTTTATGGCACCTTTGTAACTAGACTTGTTTAATTCTTGGTTTTCACAGGTAACCCAAGTTAGAAATGGGTAGTTTAACACAGATGGAATTAATCTTCATAAATGGGTTTGTTAGAAGAGACATCTGATTAATTTGAGAAGTTAAAATACTAAAAAAATCAATTAAGTTCAAGTACTCTTGGCTTCTTGAATTCCATGAGGTAACATATTTGGGTCTATTAAATGTGGGGTTTTTTTGTTTGTTTGTTTTGCTTTTGGTTTTGGTACCAGGGATTGAACCCAGGGGCATTTAACCACTGAGCCACACCCCCAGCCCTTTTTTGTATTTTCTTTAGAGACAGGGTCTCTCTAAGTTGCTGAGGCTGGCTTTGAAATCACAATCCTCCTGTCTCAGCCTCCCAAGCCTCTAAGATTACAGGCATGTACTACTGTTCCCAGCTTTTTAAATGTGTTTTTATAAATTAATAAATGGGAAAAAAGTTTAAAATTACTTGTTTCTAGGTCTTAACCTAAAAGCAAGATAATTGAGATTTAAAATTCTAACAGGTATAATTCTATATGCAAAGAGTACAAAAAGTTTCAGCTGTGTTTCAATTAAATTACTGTAAAAAGCTTATTAAAAGCTGGGTGTGGGTGGCACATGCCTGTAATCCAGTGACTTGGGAGGCTGAGGCAGGAAGATTTCGAGTTCAAAGCCAGCCTCAGCAATGGTGAGGCACTAAGCAAATCAGGGAGACCCTGTCTCTAAATAACATACAAAAAAGGGCTGGAGATGTGGCCCAGAGGTTGAGTGCCCCTGAGTTCAATCCCCAGTACCAAAAAAAAAAAATTATTGAAAAGGAGTAATTTGTCTCAATTCTGAAATTTCATGATTGTTTCAGAATTTAAGAAATTTAAGAAAGAGTAAACAACTGGGAAGAAAGAAATAAAAGAAAGTTGTAGGTATGGAAATATATTTTAGTATGGAAAATTAGGAAAAAGAAATGTTCAGGACTTGATCAATGAAGTATGAATGTATGGAAATATCACTGAATGCCTTGATTTGTAGAATTATATGTATTAATTTTAATAAAAAAGTGAAAAAAAGTTTCTGGATGAGAAAGTATTTTGTGTAGTAAAATAAACAAGTTGTAGAATGTCTAAGTTGCAAAAGTTTGTGGAACATAAATCTCAAAAAGTTCATGTGTGTGATTGAGTTGACTATCTTAAGTAAAACTTAGTTATAAAGGACATCTATAATTGAGACTCCCCCAACCATTACTGGCTTCTCTGTATATTAGGTGTATTCATGTTCTTCAAGTATGCAAGCCTTTTAAAATGTAAACCTTAGAAGAGCATTTTACCAAGTTGTTTAGATGTTCTCTAAACTAAAATTGTCTATATCAATAGTGTCCTTCAGATTTATATAAAAATAACCAATTTTGTTGGCATTTATGTCGTTTAATGTTTTGTAGCTGGATAAAGGTAACCTATTATCAATAAGTTATATACATAAATTTGTGTTACTCTTTATGCTGGGATAGGAATTTAAGTCATTTTTGGAAGGTAATAAGGAGAATCTGATTTGTTTAAGAGGTCCCTTAGCCTTTCTGTGTGATTCATGTTTCAGATGTAATGTTGTATTATGTCAACTGATATTCAGATAGATTGAGAAAAATCATGTGAGAGCTTTGTAAATGATATTTAAGAAAAGGCAAAGATGAGCTTCAGAAATAAAACACTTTGCTGGGTGCAGTGGCTCATGCCTGTAATCCCAACAGCTTGGGAGGCTGAGGCAGGACAGTGAGTGCAAAGGCAGCCTCAGCAAAAGCGAGGCGCTAAGTAACTCAGTGAGACTCTGACCCATCCTGGTAGATGGGATAACTGATAGAGGAAAGCTAAAGGAGCCAAGAGGCTTCTCACAATTGGGCAGGATATGGCTCATTAGTTGAGTGTCCCTGAGTTCAATCCCCAGTACCAAAAAAAAAAAAAAAGAAAGAAAGCAAGCATTTTGGCTAAGATTTGTCAAGCCCTGCCTCATTTGAGATAAGGCTCCACCTCTCACCCTAGTGCATATGAGAAAGGCTCCAAAGTAGGCCAGAATTAAACACATTTATGTTATGTTCAAGAGGTTGATTTGTTGTTGTTGAGATCTCTAAATAGGGGATAGAATACATAACTAAATAAAGGTTTAGGGTTATAAAAATTATGTTTCTTGGTTCATAGCTATTATATAAACTATGTTTTTGCTCTTTTTAATTTCATTTTGTATTTTCCTTGTAAAACTTTAAAACTGTTGCCTATGTTTTGCAGAAGCATAATTGTATTAGAACAAACTGAGTTAATCTGAGACAATGAGCCTTCACCTATATCACAAACAGGATATACTACAGACTCCCAACACTAATACTGAAAGCTAAAACCTAGTCCTCCTGCTTTAAGACTGAAGAAACCAGCCCACTAGATGGTAAAAACTGAAACTTAGAGACCTGGTAGAGGAAAGCTAAAGGAGCCAAGAGGCTTCTCACAAGTTATCAAGAGTAATCCCTGACAAGTCAGCTGTAGATAGGAAAGAGGTCACTTCTGACCAACTTGGTCTTAGACACCTGGCGGGAGAATGTGACCAAAACACAGCCTGACATTTTTTTTTTAGTATTCTTTTTTTTTTTTTTTAAGAGAGAGAGAGAGAGAGAGAGAGAGAGAGAGAGAGAGGGAATTTTAGTGTTTATTTTTTAGTTGACACAACATCTTTGTATGAGGTGCTGAGGATCGAACCCGGGTCGCACGCATGCCAGGTGGGCGCGCTACCGCTTGAGCCACATCCCTAGCCCACAGTCTGACATTTAAAGGATAAAGACAATGGCTCTTTTACTTGAGATGAAAATTTGTGTCAGTCGTCCTGAAAGTGAATATAACTGGGAGGTTGCAAAGGGAGGGTTTTTATACAGAGTGCCTGATAAATATCACAAAAAGCTCTGTCAAAGTCATAAGTTTGTTCTGAGTGAATTTGAGACTTACAAATCTTCCTAACCTCTTGCATAGGTGGACTTGATCTGTGTCTGTTTTGCTTTTGTCTTTTGCTGGTATGCTTATTATGACCTGCTGCTCATACTCCTAGAGTTCACAAGTCATCACTTTCAGCCTCACGACTTGATTTTATTTATTTTTATTTTATTATTATTATTTTAAATTTATTTATTTTGCATTACAATTCTTAATACATCATTATACAATAATTTATCATCTCTCTGATTATATATAAGGTATGTTGATACCAAATTCACATTTTCATACATGTATTTGTATAATGATGAGAGTCTCCTTTCACCCCCCATGTTATTCCCCTTCTCCCTCCCTTTCCCTCCCACCCCTATTCCCTATCTAGAGGTAATCTTCCTCCCTTGCTCTCTCTCCCAACCTCATTTTGAGTCACCCCCCCTTATATCAGAGAAGACATTCAGCATTTGTTTTTTGGGGATTGGCTAACTTCACTTAGCATAATCTTCTCTAATGCCATCCGTTTTCTTGCAAATGCCATGACCTTATTCTTTTTTATTGCTGAGTAATATACGACTTGATTTTAATCAAGACCTGGAAAGAAGACAGGCTTCAACTGAGCTGGAAAGGACCTTACCACCTAAGGGCTCCTGATAACTGGGACAGCTATCTGAACTGATAAAAAGGGGAGAACTCATCACCATGGGCGTTTCCACCTTAAGTAGTTCATAGGTCTAGGGCTGGGGTTATGGCTCAGTGGTAGAGTACTCACCTTGCACATGTGAAGCACTGGGTTCAATCCTCAGCCCCACATAAGAATAAATAAAGGTATTGTGATATTGTGTCTATATATATATATATATATATATATATATATATATAATTTTTTCATATGTCTAGGATGGATGGCAACACCAAAGGGTAGAAGAATAAAAATGAAAACGAGACCAAAAGGAATAAAAAGAAAAAAGGGGAAGTTGTGAGAAGCAGAAAGTCTGGTGGTCCATTTTCAGAATATAGTGTTTGGCCTTAATTGGGATATAAGATCCAATTGTAGCCATTTTAACTCTAGCCCTTCCTTTTGCCCTCCCTAGTTTTAAAATTAGACAATTGTATGGACTGTGACCTGAGCTCCTCCTGTCAGAGCCAGGGGCTGTGCTGTGTTAGGGATAAAAACAGTGACTGCCCATCCAGGTGTGCTTGCTTGCTGGACTTGTTCAGTAGCACATCCTAATGTAGAAGTAAAGTTTGCCTTGCCCAGCCACTTCTGAGCACGTGTCTGATTTCTTGAGGCCTCCCAGTATTTGAAACAGTGATCCTCCCACCTCAGCCTCCTTGGTATCAGAGACGAGGAATATGTACCACCTCCCCCAGCTAGGAATTTCAGGTTTTTTAACAAATTAACATGTCCATACCAACTCAAAGAAGATTTAACACCATTTATTATTTAACAGTGCAGTATAAATAATGTAATATTTCACATATGCCTAATTGGTTTCGTATCTCTTATGGATATTTCAGGAGCTCTCTGGAATATCCCAAAGTTAGTTCCCAGTCAAAAAAGATAACTTATAATTTGATTTTGAGGATTTGTTAACAATGTCCAAAAGCATAAAAACACTTGATCAAAACAGGGTCACAAGTCATTGTGAAATAACAGTAATCCATTTAACTAGCGGGAGGATCAAAAAACTTCAACAGGTTACATGATTGTCAACAAACACTCAGCTCTTCTTTGGACTGAAGGTGTAGCTTAGTGGTAGAACACGTGCCTTGAATACTCATCTTCAGAACAGCAAAACATAATAACCCCCACCCCAAGTTTAGCTGTTTTAAAGTTGAGAAGACTTACTATAGTAATGGAAGATAACAAAAGATCACACATAGCACAAAAAATTACCTTGATAAAACACAAAAGCAGTGTTTCCTCAGCCATTACTTAACAGGAAAACAAAAACCTGTCACTTTCTTGGCCCAATACTCCAAGAAAACTTTGTCATTTTTAACAGAAAAGACAAAATTCCAGTTTTGCATCAGTGTACTATTAACACTAAAGCTAATTTTCATAAAACCTAATAAATCCACCTTATCCAAGCTTTGATCACACAACATAAAATTTTAACCTTGTATAGCTCTCTTTTTTTTAAGATAAAAACATGTGTTTCATAACTTACCTTATCAAACATTTTATTTTCCTTGAACATAGTTGTTTCTTTCCAGTGGCTTAATTACATATAATTTTTAACTCTTGTTAACCTTAATTTCTAGTGAATACTCACAAAAGCTGGTCTTAGATCAATATTCACTATTTCATAATCTACTCGAAACAAATTTTCATGTTTAACAGACCTAAATATATTTAACTTCCCTTTACCATATGAAAATAAGACACCACAGTGTGTCAACTTATTCTTAATAATTTATGTTTTGGTACTTTACTTAGAAATGATCCAGATATTTAATTTCACTTTAAGGTTTCAAGTAACGAAAAGTACTTTTTTTTGGGTGGTACTGGGGATAGAACATAGGAGTCCTCTACCACTGAGCCACATTCCTGGCCCTTTTTATTTTGAGACAGAGTCTCATTAAGTTGCCCCAGCTGGCCTTGAATTTGTGATCCTCCTGTCTTGGACTCCCAGTTAGGTGGGATTACAGACACGCAGCAAGGCATCCAGCACTAGAGATCAATTTCACAGAGGCTCCATGTTCTGTGTGTGTGAGTGGTGCTGGGGCCTGGACCCAGACTTTGGGCATGCCAGGGAGGTGCTCTGCCATTGCACTGCATCCTAGCCCTGTAACTTGGTCTTGAGGCTCCTGGACGGCTGGTCAGGTTGAACTGTAGGAGAGCCCTGACTGCGAGGGTAACCAGGCTGTAGCATGCCCTGTGAGCCCCAGAGGAGGTTTCACACTGGCAATGACAGCAGACGAGACTCACCACAGGACTGTATGAGCAAGTACACACAGGAGCCTGAGAGGACACTAGCCTGCACAAAACAACTGGCTGGGTGCCAGAAAGATGAAATTTGGAATCCATTTAAGTTACATTGGTGGCCTTCTCTTACGATGGAATTCCCATTTCTGGGAATTGTGGTGTGTCCCCAAGGTTCATGTGGCCCCCAGGGTGAAAGTGCTAAGGTGGAGGGGCCTCTAAGAGGGGAGGCCTAGTGGGAGGAAGTCAGGTCTTTAATGGGGTTAATGCCCTACCCCCACCTGAGCACATTGTTGCTCTTTTGGGAAGTACTATGAGGGTGGGTGGTTGTGAACCTAAGTCCCTACTCTGCACACTCCTGCCATTGTGACATGTCCACCACAGACTCCTCTCCAGGGCCAAGCAGATGCTGATGTGCCATGGCCTTGAGACTGTGAGCTAAAAAATTTCTTTATAGAAAGTTAACCCAGCCTTGAGTGTTTTGTTATACACCTGCAATTCCAGCTACTCCAGAGGCAGAGGCAGGAGGACCACGAGTTCAGGGCCAGCCTGCACAACATAGTGAGATCCTACCTCAAATAAATAAATAAATAAATAAATAAATAAACAAAGGATGGGTATGTGGCAGTGTTAAGAGCACTTGCTTAGCATTTGCAAGGCCCTGGGTTCACACACACACACACACACACACACACACACTATCTGAAGGTCTTCCCTGACCTTATGAAACACTGCGAACAAACCCAGGCCAGCAGTAAAACAGGTGTCCAGTACAGGACCTGACACTATAGTCCCCATAGTGCTTGCTAGCAGATCTCTGCCCCATCACTGGGAGCAGCCCTGTGTGGGCAGCTAGCAGTTGCCTTTATAGGCAACGGTGGGAGTGACCCTTGCCTGGGATCTATACAGCGTTCAGCTTATGAGGGCACAGAAGGGTCTGGAGGGCATCTCCCTCCTCACAGCTCTTTCAGTGTTCAGAACCTCCAATTCCCACTCAATGTACTTCAGATATGTGGAGACAGATCTTCAAAGGCCCTCTGCCTGCTGCATGGTATGGACAGAGCCTCCCAGAGATGCTAAGACAGGTCATATATAATCCCACCAATAAAGAGAGCTTCTGCCGGACTCTCCAGGTGGGCTCTCTGAGAGGGGTAGTGTTGGTTTCTGGGCTGTACCTTCATGGCCACCCTGGGGAGCCAGGGCAAGAGGTTAGTACTACAGAGACACTGGGTGCTATTTGTGGGGCTCCCAAATATTTCCAGTGGTTACCAGTCTGTTTTGGTACCAGGGATTGAACTCAGGGGTGCTTAACCGAGTCATGCCCCAGCCCTTTTTGAGACAATCTCTCACTAAGTTGCTGAGGCTGGCTTTGAACTTAAAATCCTACTGCCTCAGCCTCCCCAATCACTGGGATTACAGGTATGCACCATCATGCCCAGCAATCAGTCTGTTCTTGAGCATAAAAGTGTGTGCAGAAAAAACAGACCACTGAGGCCTGGGAACTGCCTGGGTAGCCACCAACATGGAGATTTTGTACAAAGTCCCTTCTTAGTGCTCAAATGTCCCACCTGAAGCCAAGAAGCCACCTGGGTGCATATACAACCAGCCAAGGCAGTTTATGCTCTGGTGGTGTCTTTTCATCATCACTGGAGGAATAATTTGTGATGTTACTGTTGAACCTCCAAGTGTTGGCTCTATGATTGAGAAATGTGGGCATCAGAAAAGAGTAGGCTTCTTGGTCTACACAGTAAATGGGCAATACATTATGGTAGGACTTGCATCCCACTTCCTGTTTACAATGGGAAGTTTAGGTTTCATAATCCTGGACTGATGCAATGCACCAACTATTCCAAAACTCAAGATATTTCTTCTGTTCATTGAATTCGCTTGTGTCCTACTAAATTTTTTCATGGCTGGAGTATTCATGAGAATTAAACTGCTGGGGTATCTGATGGGTTCTTTTGAAAGAAATCAGTGGATTCTGGATTTGCTCCTGTAAAGAAGTTTTAAAGGCTATACCAGTCCTCTGCTATGAAACGTGGCAAAGAATAACAAGAAACAGTGCAAAAATTATCAAATGAAAAAATAGGAAGCATATTAAAGCTTGGGCTAAAATTTCTTGGTATTAGAGACAAGTTTATCAATATTTTTTTTCCCTGACCTATTCTGATGTACCAAAGATGTCTTGATTCAGGTGCCAGTCACAAGCCCAAGCTCCTCACCTCGGCTGACTCACTGGCTGTAAATCAGGGTCCCTGAGCCTCATCAGGCTGGATTAACTTGCTTATGTGGCTCAGGGAGACATGTTTATCACCTTTATATGGAGGCTATTTTAAAGACTACAGATAAACCTCCTGATGAAAAAAAGATACATGGGATTTTGTGTCCCATTGCCACAGGACTTCTGTCCCCCATACACTCCTGCTGCACCAGAAGCTGATGCTGGGACCATGCTCTTGGGTTTCATAACTAGAGACAAGATGTGATACCGCCAGAAACAAGAACTCATCCCCGACCAGACAGAACAGACCAGGGCAGAGTTCATCACACACCGAACCGTGTACCTAGGCTTGAGCCTCTGAATTTCTAGAAGCTCTGCTGCCTGACTACAAACAGATAAAAGCGCATCCTGACACGCCCATGACACGTGGGGGGGGGGGGGAGTGAGAGAGAGACACACATGGGATGGAGTCTCCAGCGTCCAGCCAAGAGTTACGTTCCGTGGAGTGGACGAGTGGGCGGGCGTCATTTCCACCTTCCAGTGAGCCCTGGAACCCGTCCCTTCGGGTTTCTGTGGAGGCGTCGCTGCATGGCTCTACACCGTGGACGACCATCCAAGCCCATCCACCAACACGGGCTCCGGCCTGCAGACCAGCCTCCTGTCCCCGAAGGGCCCTGCACACCACCCGGGCCTCCAGTCTACGGCCAGGCGGGCGGCGGCCCTTCCCAGAGGCCGCCTTTCTCTCCTGACCAGCGTCCGTTCCCTCGCCCGGGCCCGCGGGCGGAGTCCCGAACCGCAGGACAGCCCAGCAGGTGCTCACTGGCCGGGTATTCAGGGCACCGCAGGCTACGCCCCCCAACTGCACGTTCTGTCAAGCTGACGTCACGACGCCGCGTCCACCAGCCCGGGTCACGTCGCGGCGGCGCACCGGCCCCGCCCACTCGGGCCCTCGCCCCGCCTGTGGAACGCGTCACCACCGCGCCGGCCCCGCCCCCGCTCGTCAGTGCGGCCCGACGCACGGTCTGCGGCCGACCGCGGCCACGGCTCCGGGGTTTCGCTGTGCTCAGTCCCTTTCCCGCCTGCGCAGCGGAGTCCGGACGCTGGCCTTTTGGGCTGTCGCCGAGACAGTTGCGACCGCAGGTTGTAGACGGCGCGGCGTGCAAGCCGGGGCGGACCGGGGAGCGGGCGGCGCTGCTCTGCCTTGAGCGCGTTGCTTTGTGTCGGGTGGGAGGGAGACCCGGAGTGGGTAGGGGGCTCGCCCGCTGACTCCCGGGCCGGGGGAGGGAGGTCGTGGGCGTAGCAGGTGAGGAGCGCGGTTTTCATTTTGGAGGCAGCAGGAGCCCTTCCCTTCTTCCCTTCTTTGAGTAGAAAGGAAGCGCGGAAAGAAATCTGGCGCCCAGAGTGCAGTCTCGAGACTCCGAGTATTGCAAATTCTTGGCCTCTACCTCGGACGCCCGTGCAGACTTCTCTGTGAATTGGGGCAGAGGAAAAGCGGCCTTGGGCTTCCTTTCTCTTCTTTAAGCAGGTATGCTAATCCTCACCTCGCTTTTTGTGAAAATTAGCAGGTGTCTTATCAAGGCCTGAGCCAAGCTCCAAGGTTAGAGCTCTGGCTCTAACCCACCGGAATGGGTGAGCCTGGGCCCTGGCACAGAGTCTGATTCAAGAGCTTCCAGAGTAAAGCTCTGGTAGCTGCTTTTAGGAAAATTAATCACAGGTCATTTTTTTTTTTTAACTATTCTATTTGTTCTAATTAGTTATACATGACAGTATAACGCATTTTGACATGTTGTCCACAAATGGAGCACAACTTCTAATTCCTCTGGCTGTACATGGTGCAGAGTCACTCCAGTAGCATAATCATACATGTATATAGACTAATAACATCTGTCTCATTCTCCCATCTTTCCCATCCCCACAACCCCACCTCTCCCTTCACTCATCTCTCCTCACAGGACATTCCAATTCAAGAAGACCAATAAGTTAGTGGGATAGATAGGCAAGTGACTTGGTGATCACTCTTCCCTCTATCCAAGGAATTAACCAACCATAGATTTAAAATATTAAAAACAACATTTGAGTCTGCAATAAACGTTTACCAGTTGGTGTGTTTAGGATCACCGACTTCAAGGAGGAAAGTGGGCCTCCTGAGAAGTCAGTTCCCCAAATTTCATTGAAATCCATTCATCAGACTTTTTTCAGAAAACTCACTTGAAATGCAGGTGCCCACCTGCAACTAACTGCAGTTTACCAATGGCACAGATGATTCAAAGTGAAATTGTGCCTACCAGCTCTGAGAAGTGGTTCTGCTTCATGCTTCAACAGGGAGAACCCCAGTGTGCTCAATTAGAATAAAGTTAGATCCTACAAGTTGAAACTGATTGCACAAACTGCTTCAGTTCTGCACTTGCAAGCTGTTCTCAGCAACTGCATTGAAGGCACAGTTCAGGCCCAAAATATAAAGTTTGCTAGCAAGAGAGTCCTTTAAGATCAACAGTTTTGAGGAGGTTTCCCTCCCTTAGTATACACTAAATAAAATAGTATATTGCTTATGAGGCATTTTCATTCTATTAGGCTTTATAATGGTCTAAAGTATTTGGGAGCATATGTACAAGTCATATACAAGTACTACCATATGTATGAGGGACCTAAGACCTATGGATATTGGTATCTGCTGAGTGCTCCTAGAATAAATTCTCCACATATACCAAGGAACAACCTGGTATGCATGTCAGACACCTACATGGGTCTGTGACTCATTTCTGGTCAGGATTTTATGAAGAGCAATGAAATAGAAAAGCATTTTTGTAGAACTCTCTCCTTTCCTTGGCTAGCAGGTGACACACCAGGGCCAGTGACTGACCAAGTCCCTGAAGAAGAATGGCGGCTGTGGGCAACCTGCTTGGGTAAGCATGCATTTTCAGGCCCCTCAGGACTTCTGCCATGCCACCTCTCACCAGGACAGGACAATGTTAAGCTGCTTGTCCTCGTCAGCTCATCAGTGCTGGGAGACATGTTCCCTCAATTATCCACTGTTGCCTTTTCCTGGTTGTGGGGCCAGAGCTGTTTCCACTATGGCCTGTAGCTCCTCAAGGACCCCTAGGTGTGGATCACCAAGTGTTGCTGGCATCTCTGGCAGCTGGGGAATTCTCTGTCATGACAACATGATGTCTGGCTTGCCTGACCATGTTGGTACTCTCTGCCCCAGCATTATCCACTGACCAGCTCTTTCATGTTTGTCTATAGCCTGCTCCAACAGAGTGCTGTGAAGGCAGCTGCCCCTAGGCTCTGCTGCCTGCACACATCTTCCTGGCTGGCTGACAGCAGCAGGGCTGTGCTCACTCGCCTACATCGCCAGGCCTATGCACGCCTCTACCCAGTGCTGCTGGTCAAGCAGGACGGCTCCACCGTCCACATCCGCTACAGAGAGCCACGGCGCATGCTGACAGTAAGCATCTATCACCAGGTGTTGCTAGGGGCCCTGATGGAGGCTGAACCATGGTGGTGGGACCTCTGGCCACTGAATGATGACAGGTGTAGCATGGTCATTGTAATGCAGTACCAGAGGAGGGGGACAGGTTGCTGGAGGAGAGGAGGATGGTTTAGACCAGAATTCTCTCCATTTACCAGATAGGGTAAGTACGTCACTGTCTTTTAAAAACACCAAATCTGGGGAAATGGAGCAGAAAAAAAAGTCTCCTAATAAAATGAAAGGTTAGTTGGATGCGGTGGTACAGGCTTGTAATCTCAGCATCTCAGGTGGCTGAGGCAGGATCACAAGTTTGAGGTCAGCCTGGGCAACTTTAGCAAGAGTGTCTCAAAAAGGGCAGGGGGTGTAGCTTGTTGGTATAGCGCGCAGGGGGTGTAGCTCGGTGGTATAGCGCGCGTACACACACACACACAGAAAAAGAAGATTTTAAGGGAGAAAAAAACAATGTATAAAAATTGGACTGAGGCCAGGTAATGCACACCCTGTATTTCCAGTGGCTTGGGAGGCTGACATAGGAGGACAGTGAGTTCAGAGTCAGTCTCAGCAAAAGTGAGGCACTAAGCAACTCAGTGAGACCCTGTTTCTAAATAAAATACAAAATAGGACCGGGGATGTGGTTCAGTGGTTGAGTGTCCCTGAGTTCAATCCTTGGTACAAAAAAAAAAAAAAAAAAAAAAAAAATTGGCCTGAGGATATAGCTCATTGGAAGTACAATGGTCTAGCATGCACAAGGACCTAGGTTTGATACTCAGCACTGAAAAAAATAATTAAGTTAGCTTAGTGCAAAAGACACAGGCAACTGTAAGTCTCAGTGGCATCATCTCAGTAGTTCTATTTCTCAGAACAAGGTATGGGGGCACACCTTGGCCTCTCTCCCACTCAGATGCCGTTAGACCTGGATACCCTGTCTCCTGAGGAGCGCCGGACCAGGTTCCGGAAACGAGAGGCTCAGCTCAGACACAAGGAGGAAGAACCAGAGTTTGCTGATGACTTTGACACAGAGCGTTACAGACAGTTTTGGATCAAGACTAAGAAGTGACAGTGGCTTGAAACTGCCCGAGGACAGTCTGAGGATGGAAGGACATCTTTTTGTAAATTGCATGTACCTGAAATCACCACCTCTTGTCAGTGTCTTCCTTTAGGTGTGTGCCCAGCATAATAGCTCATCACCTCTCACAGACTCAAGCTGGATGTGGTGGCTCAGGCCTGTAATCCAAGCAACTCAGGAGGCTAAGGCAGGAGGATGGCAAGTTTGATAGGCTGGGCAATTTAGCAAGACCTTGTCTCAAAGTTGGGAGTGTAGCTCAGTGGCAGAGTGCCTTTGAGTTCAGTCCCCAGTACACACAACAGGGACATACACATAAAAGCTCAGAGCTGGATGGGGCTGTGGGGCTCAGAGCAGATTGGAGGTTTGGGGATGGGTTTAGGTGAAATCTGTGACTTTTAGATAGAGCTACAAAGCCACAGAGCATGTGGGCAGCCAGGGAAGGAAGCATCCAGAAAACATCAGCTCTACCCTTCTAGTCTCAGGAGCACTCAGGGCTGTTGCTCCAGCTGGGTGTTCTGGGAGGCAGAAACTTCTAGGTTGCAGCCTACAGCTGCCTCCCTTCACAGGTGCTCCCTAACACTAGGAGCAGGCACATCCCCAACCTAGCAGCCTCTGTCCCCTGATAGGGGAACCATGCAATGTCCAAAACCAGAATGTCTGCATTTTTGGGTTTGGTTACATACAGCCAAGGCCTGTGAACACATACCTTGTGTTCTGTACTCCTGATATAGGTAAAATCTAACTCCCTCCAGATGCCAACGTGCATCAAGCAAAGGAGGACACAAAAAAGGCTTGTGCCCGTCCTGGGTCATCCCAGGTCCTGGTTCTGCTCATCCTGTCCGTCTTGGGTGCTCTCAGATCCTGATCCTGCTCAAGTCTGTACCTGGCTGTTTCAGGTTTCGGTTCTCATTGTGACTGGTGGCCACTCCTCAAGGTTGCTTAGGCTAATGGCTTTGGACTGTAGTTGCCCAGCCACATACCCCCTGTCCCCTCTTGGCCACACTCAGCACACATACTGTGGTCAAACACTATAACTGAGTTTCCACATACACCTGGCCTGGCCCCAGAAGTGGGGCCCTCAGGAGTTGCCTACCTTCTTGAGAGTTCTTTCCTGGGAGCCTGCCAGATGACTTCTCTACACATTACTATGGCCCACACTGCTGCCCAGTGCCCACTGCTTCCTGCTTGCCTCCCCTAGACTGCCCATGCCACAAGCTTCTGCTCCCATGGGATCCATGTATTCTTCAGAACCAGGACACAAGCTCAAGGTTTATCCCAGTGCCTCACTTATTGCCCCTGTAGGTGCTCAGTGCATACATAGAGTAAATCCATTGGGGCAGGGGGGTGGGGGTGTAGCTGTCTATTTGCGTTCCTATCTGAAAGTACCAGGGACTGGGTAAGAAAAACCACAGGAACCTGGGTGTCTGTTTTTCCCTCACTGAACCTGTAGCTGGAGTGGCCCCCCAAACGGTGGCAGAGTAATTCCCACAAAGGAGTGGCCTCAAATTTCCCAAGATAGGGTTGGTTGGGATCTGTAAGAAAGAAGCACTAACTGCCAGGGTGATGGGTCCACAGCATTTGTTAGGAAACTGGTTATAGAGGGCTGCAGTTTATCTTCACAAGGGGCAGCAAGAGGTGGGGATAGGACTGGGGCTGTAGCTCAGTGGCAGAGTGCTTGCCTAGCACGTGAGACACTGGGTTCCGTCAGCACCGCATAAAAAAGTAAAGGCATGCTGTCCTTCAACTACAAAAAAGCGAGGCAGGATGTCTGCAACAGGGCTGTGGTGTGCAGTTACATAGGCACGCTTCAACCAGAGCCGCTTCCTTCGGGGTTCCTTCGGGGTTTGGGCAACACCTCAACACTGACAGAACTTTGCGCCTGGGGTCCGTTCGGTTAGGGGCGCCCCCACGCGCCGTGGGCGGGCTTGGGCGCAGTCACCGCCGCCACCGGAGCTCGTGGGACGCTCTGGGTCCTAGTGTAGTGTACACAGTGGCTTTCTTGATGACGGCTGTCGCACAGGCACTGAGTTCGGGTCCGGTCCGTCCAGCCTCTACACAGGGCGCTCCGGGGCCCGGCGGCCGTGAAGGCAGTGCGCAGGCGCACGAGGCGAGAGGGCAAGAAAACTCGCAAGCGAGCGGAGCGGGATTGAGGCTGTGCGGAAGGAACTCCTGCTCAGTGAACGACGCAGTGGGCAGGCGCGCGTGGCCGAGTGGGCGTGGCGGCGATTCCGCAAACTGGGACGAGATTCGTGGTAGGGCGGAGTGGAGACGGCCCGGGTGATGCATTGCGCAGGCGCATGCGGCGGCAGGGGCGTGACGTCACGGCGCGCGTCGGGATCGGCAGAGTAGTCCGGTCTGGTGTTCTGCTGCCCCTGCGCCAGGCACGATGTTCGGCTCCAGCCGTGGAGGCGTGCGCGGCGGACAGGACCAGTTCAACTGGGAGGACGTGAAGACCGACAAGCAGAGGGAGAACTACTTGGGCAACT
>NW_025999942.1:12610809-12680018 GCF_001458135.2 Marmota marmota marmota | reverse complement strand
GGCCTTCCTCACCGCGCTGTCCCCACAGTGGTTCCGCCGGCCGCGTGGCACTGTCCCGGGAGGACAAGGAGGCTGCCAAGCTGGGGCTGTCGGTGTTCACGGTAACCCTACCCCCACCACACACACCGCTTAGTGCTCTGGGAGCCAGGGGGTGCCGCTGGGGAGAGCGTGGGGGTAGGCGGGCCAGGCCCCAACATCCCTGCCTGCCCTCCCCACGGCACTGCTTCCCCCGCAGCATCACCGCGTGGACAGCAGCAGCCCGGGCACCTGTCCAGCTTCCAAGAGGAGGCCACGCGCGGAGGAGGAGGCTGAGCCGAGGTAAGGCAAGGGGCCTGAGTCCCAGCAACTGGAGCTGCCTGTCTCTCATGTGTCCCCTGGGGAGTGTTTGTGGGGCTGCAGTGCTCGCAGTTGGAGACAGAGCCCACTTCACAGCTGGTGGGGGCTTTTCCTGCATAGGCCAGGCGCCAGCAGCCCTTGAAGCTACCCTGGGTTGGTCCCAGGCTGACCTCAGGCCTGCCTGCCAGGAGGCCAGAGGAGCTTGGCAGAGATTGGGGAGCCAAGTGGGTTGATGGGGAGGGCACAACTGTCACTTCAGAAAAGTGGATATCCCACTTAGTTTAGTGGGAGGTGCAGTGGCAGGACCTGAGATACCCCTAGCAGGCACTGTCCTGCAGTGCTTTCTTTCCTAACAGGATGTTCCAGTCTATTGGCAGAATGTTACTGTCCAGTTCTTGAAATGTGGCCCAGTGAATGAGGAGCCTCTTAGGCTCCTTTACTACTGTCACAGAGCCACAAACCATGAGTAGGTGCTGGTTACCACAGTGCAGGAGCATGTGGATTGCTGGTGGGACTGCCCTGGCCCCTCAGCTGGCTGTCTCCTGTACCCAAATGCTAGGCCTCTGACTCTTTTTATATTTACTTTTAAGCACCGAGAGCCACAAGAAAAGCAAGAAGGAGAAGAAGAAAAAGAAAAAGAAAAAACATAAGAAACAGAAGATGAAGAAAGACAAGGAGTCCAAGAAAGAGGCTGATGCCTCTTCCTCATCCCCTTCTCCTGTTCGGTAAGCCCAGAGTCAGCTTGCTCTGCCTTGGGGATCCAGTGCTGGCTGGGGCCTGATGGAGTAGTCAGGAATTCCTGAGCAAGGCCCTGGGGCTCCTGGAATCTAACAGCTGGGTGCCCACCCAGGGTCCTTCCCCTGAATATGTCTGGCTATCTTTGTTTCCTCAGATCTGGGCGCCAGAGGCATGATTCTGACTCCTCTTCCCCTTGCTGCAAGAGGAGGAAGCGGGGACATAGCAGGGACAGTGGAAGGAACCCATCCTACAGACGTCAGGACCGAGGCTCTGATGCTTGAGACTGCAGCTGGGTCAGTGGAGGCCAGAGCCTTGGACCCTACCCACCACTGTACCTTGTGGGGCATGAGAGGACGACTGGACCCTATGTGTTCTGGGTGCCAGCTCGCTCCTCCCACCCTGTTGGCCTGCTGGACCACCCAGGGAAAGGCCTCCTGTCTGGGTTGAGGCAAAGGCTGTGTACTGTGCCTGCTGGGCCATGTGAGCTGGCTGGCCAACTCAAGAGGAACCTGCTTTGTGGAGACCCTCCAGATTCCTGTGAAGGGAGTCCATAGAACTCAGCGGGTTCTGGGACAACCATCCCTGGTCTTGCCTGCTGCCAGACAAGATCTGCACCTGCCTAAGAGCCTTTTGCAGAGACTAGACTCCTGTGTAGCCATCCAGGCCCATCAGAGGTTTAGCTAAAACCAAGTGTGGTTATCTCTATTCCTTTTTGTATGGACTCACTCTTTGTACTTTAATAAATACCTTAAAACATAAGTGTGTCATCAAGAATGAAAGGATAGTGTGGAGTTTCCCGAAACCCCACTAAAGGGAGACAGTGGCAATGGCCTTGCATTCACAGTATGGTCTTGGCCTAGCAGTAGTGTGGAGCTGCCTGACAGCTGGGTAGCTGATGACAAGGTCAGGTGGTGGGGATACCTAGAGCCTCTAGGTACCTCTTCAACCTGCCCAGGGGCTTAGCCTGCCTTGTCAGTGGGCTAGACTGCTACACTGACCTGGGGCAGAGCCCAGGCTGGATTTTTATATGATGCTTAGTTCTGCTGATTCTAAAAGAAACTTGAAAATGCTGGGTGTGGCCCAGGACAGATCCTGAAGCTATCCTCTAGAGGTCTGAACTCTGACTTGTACACTGCCCTCAGCCCTGCACAGGAAACGAAGGTGAGTTCCATCTTCCAGGGCAGCCTCTTCTTGGGGACACTGTCCAGAGGGAGAGTAGACTTTGGACCTGCTTGCCAGCTGCTGAGAACTGAGGCACTGAGGTGGCCAGGGCATTTGCTGACTCCTATTCTGGCTACCTCCTGTGGCACTGATAAGCTGGAGGATGCTTTCATGGTAGAAATGAGACTTCCAGAAGGCTTTCCCTCTTATGCATGGTCAGGCCTGACTTGGGGAGCAAAGTACCACCTGTACTTCCTGGCATGAAAGTGACTCTTTCCTACCTTGCAGGAGACAGAAACATTGGAGCCTGTGAAATAGTTAAGAGACTTTATTCTAATAGCTATAATTACAGTGCTTGTCGAAATGAAAACTGAAAACAAGTATACAAAACAGTTGATTACTAATCGTGTATTGAAAGCATTAAGAGGTTCCACGACACCAAATAAACCAGTTCTGAGGTTTCCCCAAGATAAATTTAACAGCTCCAGCTTCTTCAGTGTTTATCAAAATACAAAAGAAAAAAGTAGAGGTCGTCTTTTTCGATGGCAAATCGGACCCTTGCAGGCTGAGGGAGGAAGCTACTTCACACATGGAGATGGGGGTGCTCCGGGACCTGTGGGTCTGGAGTGGACCAACCCTCCCAGCTTGCACGCACTCATGCTGGTGAGACCCAGACCTCCTGCCAGCGGGCTGAGCAGGTGCAAGAGTGAGTGGGTGCTGGGAACATGGGCTACTGCTCTGGCCACACGCCAACAAAGGGCGCATCTGGGCCGTGTCCCCTGCAATGGCTCTCCCAGCCCACCCCCAGGTGACTGTGTGAGCACAAGTACAAGCACAACGCTATGGAATGCAAGTGACCCAAAGACAGGCGAGTCACGGGGGTCTCTACTGGGACCATGCAGTGGATGGCGGTTTGTGTCACCGTCTTTGTGTTCCCACAGGGGAACAGCTGATCCGATGGACTAGCATTCAGGCTGTACACTAGGCATAGTCTCCCTTCTGTGTGTTCAAGTGTTCTCCTTATCTTGTATTTTTAACTATTTTAAAAAATGCACTGAGTTTGGGTTAAAAACCAACCACCAAATGGATCCCAACACCAATCTACAGCCCAGGAGCTCCTGGAGGCCAGGTGCCCACATGCCTAAATCCCTCCTCAGTACTGACAGTGAGTTGATTCTCTTTTTACAATAAAAAAGCTGAGTAATATTGCATAGGAGTACCAGAAACTGCCTCAGTGGAAACAGAAACTATTTACATTAAATAAAAACCTGGCTGCAGGCTGTGTCTGCACATGTACAGCATGGTGCGATGCACACTGACCAACCCATGGAGACAGCTTCTGGCACTCAGGACCACAGAGTTGCATGTTTGCCACATGAGAGGAAAGCGAGGGCGGAGAGGAGAAAGTGAGGGGGTGGGGGGGTTCTGGTTCACTTCTGGTTCCGGAGCTGATTGGACAGCCAGTCCAGTCCTTCATAGAGCCCGTCCCCGCTGGTGGCACAGGTGGCCTGAATGTACCAGTTCCTGTGACGTAGCGAGTGCAGCCCCAGCTTGTCTGTGATTTCAGCTGCGTTCATGGCGTTTGGGAGGTCCTGGGGGGAAGAAGGGGTCAGTGCAGAGCCTAAGCTTGGCCCCAGGCCCACCCCCGCTCCTGGGTGGCACCCACCTGCTTGTTGGCAAACACCAGGAGGACAGCGTCCCGCAGCTCATCCTCAGCCAGCATCCTCATGAGCTCCTCGCGGGCCTCATTCACACGCTCTCTGTCATTGCTGTCCACCACAAAGATCAAGCCTGCAATGCAGCAGCATTACTGCAAATGTGGACAACAGCCCACCCAAGCGTACCCACGGGCAACAGATACAACCACCGGCTCACAGGCAGCCCTCACGGCCCTGGGCATGGCTTTCCTGGCCATGATTCTATAGCGTGCCCTCTGCCCTGTCCAACAAGGCTACAGAGCTTCTATTAGGAGGCAGATGACAGGAACCTGGGGTGAAGGTCAGCTGCTCACCTTGGGTGTTCTGGAAGTAGTGGCGCCATAGTGGACGGATCTTGTCTTGGCCACCTACGTCCCACACAGTGAAGCTGATATTCTTGTACTCAACGGTCTCCACATTAAAACCTGAGGATGAGATTGTAGCTTAGGGTCCTCTGGACCCATCAACCCGTCCCTGGCCTCCCGAGCCTCCCCAGCCCCTGCCACACAGCCATCCAGAAATCTCACCTATGGTGGGAATAGTGGTCACAATTTCACCCAGCTTCAGTTTGTAGAGAATCGTCGTCTTCCCTGCAGCATCCAGGCCCACCATGAGGATGCGCATTTCTTTTTTGCCAAAAAGGCCCTTGAAGAGGTTTGCAAAGATATTCCCCATCCTTGTGGGTGGTTGGAAGCGACACTGGCCAGAGACCTGGGGAGGCAAGGTGTCCGGGCCTGTTTCCATGTTGCAGTGGACAGGAAACCCCCCCGCCCAGGCACGTGTTCCTCCTGAAATCCCATGGGGGTATGACAAAAGCCCAACAAGGCCTAGCCTAGCTGGTGGCCCAGGAAGGCAGAGATGCCAGAGTGACCTCTTGCCTCCCAGCACATTTATTTGGCCTGATACCATCAGGCTGCGGGGACATTTGACACAGCCACACTTGCTCCTACTTGTGGAGTAGGCAAGCAAACATCTGAAAATTGGGTTTTCAGAAGCATGAAATATTGCTACAAAGACAGCTCTTAGGGGCTAGAACCACTCAACATCCCTCCCCACACAACTAGAGAGGAGGGGCTAGGAGCCGCCCCCACCCCCAGAGGGTTAGAGAGCAGGTGTCACTAGTCTCAGGACCACAGGCCAAACCTCCCCAACACACCCAGGAGCTCAATGTGCTGCCTCAGCACAACACAGGACAAGCCAGGGAGCACTGTGGTGTCACCTGAGCCAGTCAAGCGGGCTCTCTGCCAACTCAGGTCTCAGCATCACCTTTCATTCCAGATGACCCAGGTAGCCAGGGCCCTGAGGAGCACATGGTTCCGTGATGCCATGCTGCCACAAGGGCATGCATGTCAACCCACACTACAACCACAGGATCCATTAGAAAAGAAACGCAGGAGACACCAAGCAAATCATTTGTTACCAAATCACCAGAGCCTGGTCCAAGACTTGAAGTGCCTCTGGGAAGGTGATGAAAACTGCCCAGGCTCTGGCCTTACCATCCAGGGCACTTTCATTTTTCAGTTGTTTTTAGCCCAAACAGAAATTTATCACTTTTTAAAAATGTTGATTGCTGGAAAATTAGAGACCGTTAGAGCTAACAGTGAAGGCCTTCAACTGGGGGCTGTGCAGCCCTCACCAACCAACAGGAGGGCAAAGCAGCTCGGTGAGATAGGGTGATGAGATGGCTACAAAAGAACACCCCTACACAGGGCAGCTCATCAACGTGTGTTTACTGCTTACAGCTCCAGGGCTGGAAGTCCAGAGTTAAGGCCTGGCAGGTTCCATATCTGGTTCTAAGATGGAGCCTTGTCCTACATCCTCCAGAGGGTGGAGGCACAGGAGAGAATCCACCCCTGAAAGCCCCTTTCAAGGCATCACTGATTCATTCACCAGGTTAGAGCCTTGTGACTTGAACACCTGCCTGCTACTGTTGCACTGGGGTCCAACCTCCCACACACAAATCTTGGGGGACACATTCAGTCCACAGTACTGTGTGTCAATCAGGAACAACAGAAGTGGGAGAGATTACCTGCAATTAACTGCACCACCAAGCCACCTCAGATGGCTGTCTTCCTAGCACCCACCTATGGATCTCTACTGCCCATCCATCTCCAGTGACACTGTGTACCCAGAAGCATTCTGGGAGATTCCACCCCTCACTATACCTTCTCCTTCTCCAGGTTCAGAGCCCCCGATGACGCCCAGCTGCAAGGGTATATATGCCTTACAGTTGGGATGACAGTCAAATGTTACTTTCTAACTTCCTCACCTGCTGTGTAGTACTCACTTCAGGGACACCTTCCCTTCTCCATTTCTTGGTACCCACATGGCCTGCTCATTGGGCACCTGTCTTGCTCAGGGGGTTAGACCCAGCTGCCCTGCTGATTTGATATCACCATTGTTCCATATATAGCCTGCTGGATCCTATGCCCTGGGACAGTTTCCCTTTTTGGATTTGCATATTTAATTTGTATTAAAAACTTACTCAATGTCTACAATGTAAGCAGACTTTGTTATTACGGTCCCTTTTCTGGGATAGCTAAGCTCCCTGGGTAAAGAGCCTCTGGGAGACAGAGCAGACAAGCACCACCCTACCCCTCAGAGCACTCCTGAAATCACTGCCCATAGGGCAGTAAAATCTCAAGAGAGGAGAGAGAGAGAGAGAGAGAGAGAGAGAGAGAGAGAGAGAGAGAGAGAAAGGAGCGAGACATTTAAGACTACATGTGTGGCTCTCACCTTTAGTTCTCATCAGTCAGGGGTAAGAGAAGAGTAACAGTAATCTCAGGCCCACAAGCCTCCCACCCACAGGGATCCAGGGTCAGGGCGAGAGGAATGGAGTCCAGGAGACCAACACCCATCCATGCAAAAAGCTGCACCTCCTGAGACACAGGCTGTGGACAGAGTCCAGCCCCGAGCACCCTAGGAGCAGATGTACCAGGCAGACACCACAGGGAGGGAGAACAGGAATGTGAGCACACGGAGAGCCCTGGAACACCCAAGCATATAAAGACATGGTCAGTCTAAGCCTCAATGCAAGGACCCACTGACTCAGCATCTGGAGGCCCCATATTCTCTCAGAAAGCCTCCAATGAGCAACAAGCACAAAGGAATTTGGAAGGAAGCAGGAAAAGACAAGAGATGGAATTTATCTTCAAGGAAAAACAGGGCTGGGGATGTAGCTCAGTGGTAAAAGCACTTGACTAGCATGTTCAAGGCCCCAGGTTAGATATCCAACACCCGAAGGAAAACCAAATAGTAAATAGGAAATAAAAACCAAAAAGGAAAAACAATTAAGCAAACAAAACAACAAAAAATCCCAGACCCACTCTCAACACCAACAAGTTAAAAGATACTATGTCTACAAAATAAGAATAGGATTCTGAAACAAAAACAAGAGACTTTTATATACAATACCAACAGCCAAAATGAAAAGTTTACAATGAAGGCTCTCAGAAAGCAGGACAAAATGAAAATATGGGAGATAAGGAGCAAAATGAAGATCAACATCAAAGGAATTAAAAAAAAAAAAAGAAAGAAAGAAAAAACATCAAGGAAGAACCCAAGGAACTGCAGGGAGATTCTTAAAGGCTGAGGCCTTGCCTGTGGCACTCTGGACACAGCAGCACCAGCAGATCAAAGGCTGGCTCAGGTGATATTCTTGCCCCTCTCTCAACACTGAAAACAAGACTCTCAACCAGGTATTAGGAAGGGAAAAAAAAAAAAAAATCTCCCACAGAGACCCAGGTACAGGGTGGGAAGAAGGGAGCCCAAAGTGATGGGAAGCAGCTGGGAGACAATCCCATTCAGATTCAGCACTGCCCACTGCTGCCTTCTTCTTCTTCTTCTTCTTTTTAATGGTGCTGGGGATTTAATCCAGGGCCTTGTGCATGCAAGGCAAGCACTCTACCAACTGAGCTATATCCCCAGCCCACTGCTGCCTTCTTGTGCCAAGGATGCCTCAGAATTACATGTGCTGGGCCTGGCCTGCCTTGCAGCACCCTCAACATAGGAGCTGTGGGGACCACAGTGGTCACAAACCCCTCCCCATAGGTGGTTTTCTTTTTAAATTTTAAACAAAGTACTAGAGTCACCCCTCCCCAAGGGGAAAAGCAGTCACACAATTTAGTGGGGGAATCAGGAAGAGGCGAGCCTGAAGGCTCAGGTTCAAGACACACCCCACAAGCACTCAGGCCTATTCTACTGTCTTCACAGGCAGAGGTCAGAGCTTCCTGCCTCGACACGCCCCAGTGTCCCTGTGGGGCCTGGGCATCATCCACTGCTGCTTTCATAGGCCCAGGTCCAAGAGAACCTCTGCAGTTGGAGGAAAAAAAGTCACTGCCAAGGTACAGGCCCCTAATAACTGTGCAATGCCCAGCCTAGGTACTGTCACCTTTCTTCCACCAGAACTCTGTACAGAAGCCAAACCTGCCTTTCAGGTTCCTCTGAATTACCCTGTTATTAGTAAGCAGTGAAAACCAACTTCCCTGAGAGTCTCCTGCCCCTTCCTTCTGTGACCCCACACTATCAGAGGTCATGCAGTCCCACCATGGTTCTTTCCTGCCAGGCTTTGGGCTCCACCTTAGGCCAAGAAAGATCCTTCACAAACAATGTGCTCTAAGACACCAGTGCAGGTGGTCTCTGCTCTGGAGTCTCTCTCTGTCAGGAGGGAACCTGCTGGCCTCCTGAGCTGGGGTGAGGAGATAGAGCAGCTTCAAGGAGTGAAGACTACCTGACTGGTCCAGGTGCTAAAGAAGATACTGACTAGCAGCCAGCACCCCAACTGTCCCTCTACAGCTCTCAGGGATACCTCAGGACAAGCCAGACAGCCCTTGTCTAAATTCCGCTCTGGAGAACAATAGGTTCAGGTAGAGAGTTCAGTTTTCCTCCAACTATTAGTGCTGTTCACAGAACCTAACTAGGAAGGCAAGGGCCTGCCACTGGAGCACATAGGGATGGGTTCCATGTGCCCAGACTTCTCCCGGTTGCTGATCCAGCTGGGGGCTATGCTCATGAATGCTGTGCTCTCACAATGCGTTCTACTACCATGGAACACTGGTGACATTAAGAGTTCTTCTTCTGGGCTAGGGATGTGGCTCAAGCGGCAACGCGCTAGCCTGGCATGCGTGGGGTGCTGGGTTTGATCCTCAGCACCACATAAAAATAAAAAATAAAGATGTTGTGTCCACCGAAAACTAAAAAAAATTCTCTCTCTTTAAAAAAAAAAAAAAGTTATTCTTTTTTTAAAGCTTTATTAAAGTCAAATTATTATAGCATTAATTACATACAGTAAAATGCACTGATAAGTGATTCATAGTCTCAGCTTTCATATCTAATTTGAGGAAAATTTAAAAATTTGAAGATTTTCTGGAGGAACTTATATCATAAAACATTTTCTTTAAGACTTAGCAAAGAGCAACCATGTTCCAACAGTGATGCAAGCACAATCAGTTGCGTGACAGCCTGATTCATTTCCAATATAGGAGATTCTTAATTTAAAGCAGCTCTTCTACCTTCTACTTTCATGCGAGACTTGGCGAGATATACTCTGCACACACTGCTTTCTGTGTAACAACACGGGGTCTTAGCACATCTATTGCTAAAGTTTCAGGTCACTGCATGCCCCTCAGCCATGTCCAGGTTTCTAGGTCTGCTGTGTATCTGCACTGCACATCTTGACACCATTTTATAAAATGTGTGTAAGAAAACCAAATGTGCTGATACTGTGGACAGGCAGACACACACTGGAGGCCTGCAGAACTGTGACAAAGGTATGACCCAACCAGCACACTCGAAAGGGCCCAACCCCAGGCACTCCCCACATTCAACCAGGTTAACTGTGCCTTAACTGCCAAAGAAAGAGCACACCCAGTGCCAAAGGCTGGCTATGCAGCAGTCCACAGGGTAGGCCCAATCTTGCACCTCAGCTGAGCACAGGCTATATAGCTGTCTCATAGCTGCAGGTCTTCTCAGTTAAGGGAGGGGTATTACCCACCAGGTGTGAGGCTTAGGTGGGGCAATGACTAAACTTCAAGTTAGATCACTCTTTTCAGGCTTGAAATTCAAGATGAAATCAGTTTGAATCTGGACAGCTAGAACGAATGTCACTCATGAATCTATCCTAGATTCATAGTAGCTCAAATGCCAAAGAGACTTGTCCACGGACTGCTGCACGTTTATATTCTTTGCTCCCTGTTATTCAAATTTTGTTACTAATTTTACCACAACTGTCCTCAAAGCACTTTATCAAACACATTTAAGGCCTTATGAACGTCATACCTGGGTAGCTCCGAGCAAATATCCAGATGGGCTCTCACAAGGCCTCCAACAGGAGCTTCAATAAGGAAACATGCAGCTCTGGGAGTCACGGAGGCCTTCTCTAGAGCTTGTACCAGGAATACCTTGCAGTCTCCATCCTTGTAGTTAACAGTATTTATCCCTCAGTGTTTTGTCCTGCCCTTCTCTCTCAGTAACAGAAACCTGACTTGTCACTGGACACAAGACCTTCCAGAATAAAAACCATAAACCCCACACTTCCTGGCCATCCCTGGTATCATTGCATGCCCATGGCCAGGGACACCAGCAGAACCCAAATACTGGAGCATTTCTACTTTGGCAGGAAGGATACAGACTGCCTCTACCCAACTTGAAATGTAGTTAAGTCTGAAAGACCAGTCACTGAAAAGCAAAACCCAGCATCCCAAATCTGCATCAACCTAAAATGAAAATGGAGTAAAACCATGATAACTTATGGCAAAGATGCAAGTGAGAAACCACCTTGTAGTTAATAGGTGGGGTCACCCCACAGGCTGCCCCAGCCATGCTATAGTCATTAGTCAGCAGTCCTCACACTCAGCCCACCCCAGAGGTCACAGGATTGTCATGTGGGGGTTATTCTGTTGTTCATGTAGAAGACCCTCCCCATGCTCTCTGTGCAGAGTCTTGACTCCTGGTAAGGCCCTAGGTCTTGGGTTGCCTGCATTCCCCAGAGCCTACCCCTTCACACAGATGGAGGGCATACTTGTGCACCAAGGGCAGTGCTGGCCACAGACAGGTGCAATACATCCTTGTGGAACAGAATTGAGGGAGGACCCTGGTGGTGACCATGCCCCAACCTCCCTCTTGAGATCCACAGAACCCTAGTTTGCTAGCAGTGCATGTTCCCAAACCTTACTGAGAGGTCTCTGGTTGCAGCAATGACCTTCCAGCATAGCTGTCGTCTTTTCACTGAAGTCTCCCACCCCAACTCCTCATGGAGGGCAGGCAGGCACACACCTAGACTATGTAACAGATGCTCACAATAAACACCACTAACCAGGATTCAGTGGGAAATGACCTGGGAAGAGAAGTTGACCAGCACTCTAGTTCTGCGGCAAGGCAATCGTAGCAATTTAGCTTTGCCAGTTCACCTTCTTAACTACGGGTTCTCTATAGAATACAAAGGGCTTCCCTCCCTGCACAAGGGTAGGGGTAGGGCTAGGGGGCTGGTGTCCTGGAGGCCCCTTTCCACACCCTAATAAAAAGGGAACTGGAACAGCTAATGGCTGCGGCGCTTTCATAAAATAAGCTCCCAGAGAACCCAATGGTGCTTCCTCAAACCACTCAGAAGGGGCAGGGCCTTCCAAGGGTGATTAAGCCAATCTCTAAAATTTGATTTCTGTCTTAAGGGATCTTTCATTTTTGCAGGAAGGCAGGCAGGAAGCAGCCTACTTCTTTTGAAGACTTGCTCTTCCAAAGGAAACAGAAGAGTAAAGTGGAGTTGGAAGGAGCAGTCACTAGGTTCCCTTCGCTCTCAGGGTCCACCCTACCCCACCAGGGTCTGCCAGACATACAAAGGGACAGGGACTTCCACCACACATACACACACACAAGCCCTGAAGAACAATGTCCTAGCTGAGCCTATGGTCTCTGGCCACACCCTTGGCAGTCCCAGTGTCTGGAAAGCCTAGCACCTGTCTCTGCTCTCCAGGTAAACATGGCTCCTGCAGATGACCCCATGTATACATTCCAGCTTTTCCATCAAAAAGCACCCCCCCCCCCTTCCAAATGTGTAATATCAAAAAACTCCAGTTTTTCTGACTCAACCCCTGGTGACATGCCACCTCCCCTCACCTTCCCCAACACTGTATCAAGACATGCTTTAAAACACCCCTGCCACTCCAAAAGGCAGCCAACAGACAACCTAACTGACACACACACACCAACTGTAGACTACAGAGAATTGGCGAGGCTGCCCCAGCAATGACGTCACCCGGAGATAGAGGGGGGTGACTTCAACTGAAAGGCGAGTTTCAGTGCTGGACACTGCCATGCCTGAGGATGGAGGGAGGTGGCCAGAGAGCCCCCCTACCCAGGCCACTGGAGCACTGAGTGCAAATCTCAAGAGCATTTCAGTTCTATGAATGACTTCCCCCGCCCTGGAAACAAAGAACAACTCTTGGTAAAGTTCTGAATGGAACAAAACACAATTACCCCTGACTTACAAGGTAACTACATTCCTGGAAAATTAAGAACATGTTAAAACCATGCCAAAAACAAGCAAAAAAAAAGCAGCTTTGTCTGTAAAACAGATCAGGCTGAGGATATTACAGATAGATTTCCCACCTACATGAAAGCCACACAAGTGCATTCCTGGTGCTGCCAACAAGCACCAGGGCTGCTTCCCAACCTGGGAAAGCAAACATGCTCCCACAAACTTCAAAATGCCCTTTCTGGGGACTGTATTGCACTCAAGAACCAGGACCACCCAGCAAGCAATCTACCCTCCCCAACTGCTTCTGGCAAGCCCAAACCCACCCACCTCACAGGACCCTTGTGCCAACTGTCCTGGGCTATGGAGAAGCTGCAGATCCCTCGTTCCTTCATATCTCTGCTCAAATGTCACCTGCCAAATGGCATCCCCACTAGCACAGGCAGCTTTGTGTCTCCTGCTGAGCACAGCCTCTCCCATCTTTTTCTGCTAGGCCCCTTGCTGAGAAAGGGGAGAAATCAGAGGGATAGAAAGAAAGCAATGGTTAAAGAAAGTTATCAGGGCCCTTGGGACCAAGAATATCAATCACACATGTCCGAAGGTATGCTTTTTCCTAAGAACTAAGTCAGGTAAAAAACTGCAGTGTTAATAATGAACACTGTGCTGTTTTAACCTATACACAAATATGGTTCAGTCTGAAAATTCCTGTGACTCTAACAATGTGGAGACTCAGGCCTGCAGAGACACTGGGAACTGCTGAAGGCAAAAGTACTGCATCTCCACTGCTCTATTCAATGTCCAAATCATGAGAGGGAGTGGAGTATGCATAAAACCTGCCCTCAGGTACCTCCAACAATAAAAATAATGTCATGGTTAATTTCCCTGGTAATTTTCAGGATCAGGTATCATTTTGACAAAATAGAAATACTAAATGCTGTAAGTATTTTGAGCAAAATTTCACCACCAAAGTTGCCAAAAGATATAGTATTTTTAAAATAGATTAACGGATTTAATGAGTGTGGAACGACAGTCTCACCTAGAGAAGACGGGTAGCTTCACAGGAAATCAAACTTATCACCTGGCAGGCACATCTAACTCTGCCTTCATTTCTTTTACTCTTCAGAAACAAGTCTAGATAAAAAATCTAGAAATCCGCTTCTTGGCCACTTGTGCCTGAAACATACTGATAGAATACTTAAAGACCTTCTGTTAAAAACCCCCAAAGGATAAGTACAAAGCTTCCTACTTAGGCATATGGTGTAGCAAAAGTTTTGAAGTGAGGCACAGACAAAAAGGTGTTAAATCTTACATATAGGCATCTACCACCAGAAACTCTTTGGAAATTATTCCTAGCCTGCTATCATCATTTAAGGAGTAAAACTCTTTTTGCGATACTAAGGATTGAACATAGGGGTGCTCTACCACTGAGCTACATCCCTAGCCTTTTTTATATTGTATTGTGAGACAGCATCTCTTTAAGTTGCAAAGGCTGGCCTTGAACTTGCCATCCTCCTGCCTCAGCCTCTCAAGCAGCTGAGATTAAGGCAAGCACCACCACAACCAGCAAGGAGTAAAACTTAGGTTTTTGAAAATGTATCATACACTTCTTCGTGGCACGTGCATGGATCATACCAAGTCTCCTAAACATTAGTGACCCCTGGGTCTCAAGAGGTATGTGGAAATATGTGCCTCCTAAAGTGAATCACTCCTAAATGCTATCTGTAAATACCTGCCTGCTTTTTATACTTTCTTCTGTCTCTTCCCTTTGACACTTTAACCTTCCCTTTATATGGGCTTACAAGAAATGCTACTCTGCCTTGTTTGTTGGCTAACCACTGTTAATAAAATTCAGGAAATGAGGACCAGTTAGAGACAATATGGAGGTGGGGCCCTGATCAGACATCCTCACCACACCTCCCAACCTTGGTGGCAGGCTGGGTTGACAGAACTCTGGGTGAGGCCCAACAGATCCTCCTAAGAACAAAGAACTTGGACGGCTTAACCGCGCAACATTTTCCCACCTAGTCAGGCCATTTGACCAATCTGAAAATGCTGAACAGTGATATTGTTGCACAGCTGTCACCCATGAGCTGCAACTGCACTTCAAAGGGTTTATGACAATCAAAAAAAGATATAGTATTTTTAAATAGGAACCTGAGTGGGGTGTGTGTGCTAGGAATCCCAACGCCTCTCTATCCCCTACGTGAACCTGCAAGAGCACTTCCAATGAGGAGTGGATATGGCACAAAAAAAAGACATTCTTAATTAAGATTCCAACTGAAAGAAATTTTCATGTTTCTCTCCCAGCCACCTCGGACAGATGTGCATTTACTTCCTTTCACTATCCTCATTTTATGAAAGTGAAAGGTCAAAGGGGAGATGGCCCAGAAGAGTCAAGGAAGAGGCAATGAATGGTACGGCAAGCCTGTGCTAGCTGGAGTCTGAGATCTGCTCAGTGAGTACAGCCATAGCTCTCGGAGGGGTGTCTGGAAAAGCCTGGTAAGCAGGGCTTGTGATTAAAAGCAGATTTAAATCCTCACATAAGAGTAACATTTAACTTGAAGAAAAAAATAAATAAATGGATCCAACTCTCTCAAACCACAGGAAACAGGAACATAGTATCCCAAGAACCTGCATAACAGGTTTCTTCTCTTGTTTAGTTCTACTCTATGGCTCCCTGACTGGGGTTACCTCAGCAGCTGGCAGGCCACATTACCTTTTGCTGCAGGAAAATAAAAAAGCCAAACATCCCTTCCTCTAATTTCAAGCCTGCCTGGTCCTAGACAGAGACACCTGACAGGTGAAGATGTCTGAACACCCTCTACTCTCTCCATACTGAATTGTGCAAGAGACATAGCAAATAGCAACTAACATGATTTAAGAGTGCAGAAAAAGGTTTTGCTTTCTACTAACTTTCTTTCCACGATAGGCAGACTATATGAGTCAGCTGTTGTCCATATCAACTGTAAGTGTGTGTGCATGTGTGTCTGTGTTTTGATGGTGGTGCTGGGGATCAAACCCAGGGCCTGAGCATGCTAGGAAAATACTCTCTCACTAAACTACACCTCAGCCCATAAACCTTTTTCAAGTAGTGACTCTGTGTATCTGCTTCACGGACAAAAGCAAATTGCTAGAGTTACAACAACTCAGGTTAGTTCTCACCAAGATCACTCACACACTCATCTCTCAAGTTTGGACCCTGCTGTAACACTGGATTTCAAGTCCTCAGTTTTGGCAACTTGTGCTACTGAAAATGCAGATGAAGTAAGGACACCATCCACCAAGTGATACATGTTAGAGACTAGTCAAGGCCACTGATGGCCAGCAGACCACTCACTGTGGCATCTCACTAGCCTTCAGATAGACACTGCAGAAAACGCCAGAACCAACTGGCAGAAAAAACTGCTGACCACTAGTTCTGAAACAAAAACTACAATTGACCGTTCCAACATCAGTAGTGACACCAACCACACAGCTCTCCACAGAGACTTCTGAGACCACCCAAAACAGCCATAGATCTTCTTTTCCTGCCAGCAGTTTCATGTACAATCCTACTCTATTTCTGCAAAGCAGCCACTTGCTGTTTGGATGGAATGGGAAAATGCCCCCTTCTCCCAGCCAATTATCCAGCACTTCTGGTGTTCTACAATGGTCCAGTTACAATCTGACACGCCATGACCACCCTCATTGTGCAACGACAACTGTGCAATGGGTCTCGCCTCCGCAGTGAAGGCTGTGAGCACACCATTCCACACGCAGGTTAAAGATTCACCAGCCTGAAAGAGCCCTTATCTACCCAGGACAGCACCAAGGAAACCAGCCTGGAGTTGAAGCAAGGATCAGCCAGCCCTCCCTCCGCAGGCCACGGGGCCTTGAATGCACACCACAAATCTTGTCTCACGTGAACAGCAGAGTTAAAGGGGACGCTCTGGATTCCCCTGCAGGCCCCAGGCCCTTGAGTGCACACTGCAAGAAGGGAGAAGAGGGAAATTCTGGGAGAGCTGACCCCAAATCACGTCTCACAGAATCAGGGGGGCATTCTGGGCTCCTCCTGAAGTCCGCAGATGCTCCCTCCTTCCATTCCAAGCAGTCAGTCCCGCAACCGGGGTCCCTGCCCACCGAATGCCCTCCCGGCTCCTCCCGCAGCCCCCGTCCCCGTGAACAGGAACTGGACTCCGGAGGCTAAGATACAAGCCCTTGCCACCCGCGTGACCTTGACGGCGTCTCGGGGTCGCCCAAGCCTCAGTTTCCCCATCCCCACGGCTAAGACCGAGACTGAACGCAGCCGGATCGCCCTTCTTGCGGGGGCAGACCCCGCGGCCTCGCCCGCCCCCGGAAGCCCGCTCCCCTCCACCCCGCACCCGGGGTGCCGGGCCTCCTGAGCAGTGTAGAGCGGAGCGGAGGAGGCAGGAAGCCCAGGCTTCCTCAAGAGCCCGGCGTCTCGGGCGGACTTCCGGACTGCGGTGGCCGCGGGAGGGTCGGGGCAGGAGGAAGCGGGGAACGCCGCGGAGCGAAGCCGGGGCCTGAGAGGTGCGCCCGGCCCTCTCCGCCCGGTCGCCCAGGCCCTCTCGGCCCCGATCCCGGCCCCGGCCCAGCCGCGCCCGGCCCTTGCCTCGTCCGGCCCCGCCGCCGCCGCCGCAGCGGCCGAGTGTCCCCGCGAGCCCTACGCTGCCCTGCCCCCGGGCCCGACCCCAGTCCCGACCCTGGCCGCTGGCTCGTCCCGCGCCCTCACCTCAGCGGCGGCTGCTCCGAGCCAGGCGTTGGTTTCGCTCCCACAAGATGGCGGCGCTGACGGCGGCCACGTCAGCGCCTGCGGCCGCGAGGCACACCGGGAAGAGGCAGGCACGGCTGAGGTCACGCCCACAACTCAGCGCACGCGTATTGACTATAATTGGGCTGTGAGGGGCGGAGCCAGGGACGCCCGGCTCCCGGATCGCAGCCCTTGCTGGCACCCGCGCTCCCTGTCTCGGAGCGCGCCCCTCGGCCGGCCGTCGGGCGTGGCTTCTGAGTCGGTGGGCGCGTGCGCATGCGCCCCACAGTGCCCAGACTCCAGCCCATTTCGCGGATGCAGAGACTAAGATTGCTCCGCGTCTTTCTTGCCCCAAAGCGGCAGGCCCGGGGTGTCACCCTTACCGTCCACAACCAGGCAGTGGTGCCGAGTTCTGGGAAAACCATGTGAGGACCAAAAGGGTGCGATATCCCTCTCAGGATTCTCCAGGGTCCCAGATTCTCCTGCTGGAACCGGACACTGAGGAAACCAATGTCACTGACAGGTGACCAAAACGGTTAGGGACGCAGGCCAAGTATCAGACACCCACTGTGTTCCTGCGCTAGCTTCATTACCCTGGAGACTGCAATAACCAGAGCAGACTTGTGCCCACTCTCCAGAGCCAACGAGGGGGAGCAAGGGTCAGAAGCTAGGTGGGGAGCCGGCTGATCAGATTCAGTAGGTGACAGAGGCCAGGGTGGGGACATCACTGCCCCAGAGTGGTCAGGGTCCGCAGGGGACAGAGGCCAGGGTACAGACCAGGCTGCCCTGAATGGTGGTCTGAGTGGCCTCTGGTAAAGTGGCCTTCAGCTGGGATGCAGGTGCAACAGAGGCACCCCTCCCCTCCTCGACCCGTACGACAAAAAAGCAGCAGAGGACCATCAGAGCCCTTCTCCATATTTGAAGGAATGAGACCTGGCAACTTTTGTGTGTTTTGAGGGGTCCCCCGATCAAGAGGTGTTGGAGGGCAGTGGAGGCTCTTTTCAGCCCAGTACCCTGTGTGTTATGGAGAGTTAGGAAGTAGGTGGTCACCTGGATCCTGGCCCAGTTACCCACTGTGTCCAGGCTGAGGCAGGAGGCAGGGCTCAGCTCAGGGGTTTCTGGGCCTGGCCAAAGCCTTCTGCTTACTACCCTGTCCTTCTCGCCCACTCTCTCCCTTGGTCCGGGCATCTGGTGGCTGACACTTCTGGAAACTCCTCTGCAGCTGATCTTGTGGAGGCTGCAGAGATCCCAGGCAATGGTGACCCCTGTCCCTGAAATGCAGCCCCTTCCTCTGCCTGGGCTCTGGCATGAGTCTCACTGCCATCAAGGAGCAGTGGGTGGCTGTTTGGAGGTTGTTCTCTCCCACCCTAAACACAACAAATGCTCACACAAAGCCTCAGGAGGGTGCAGAGACCCACTGGACTTTCGTGGTGCTGGGGAACCCCCACATCCACAGGGGGACCTGCAATCCCAGCCATCCTTTGAGGCAGCAATGATGGCCACTTTAGAGGCATGCAGACCAAGAAAGGGGGTATTCAAAAGAAAAACTGAAAAAAATGCAGACAGGGTGATGGACTCGTGGATTACTGTGATTTGGTCATTACACGCTGTATGTACTTATTGAAATGCCTCAGGTATCCCATAAACATATGCAATTACTATATGTTGGTTAAAAATGTGTTTTTTTAAAGAGAGAGAGAGAAAGAGAGAGAGAATTTTTTAATATTTATTTTTTAGTTTTCGGTGTATACAACATCTTTATTTTATTTTTATATGGTGCTGAGGATTGAACCCAGCGCCCCGCGCATGCCAGGTGAGCATATTACCTCTTGAGCCACATCCCCAGCCCGGTTAAAAATGTTTTAAAAGTTCTTGTATGTATAAATAAATACATACATAAATCAGTAAATAAAATATTGCTATGTTCCAGCAAGCAATCATACCCTAAGTAGGGCTAAGCCCTCAGTAAAACTGCACTGTCTTGGTGGTGTTTGAGTGTTAAAAAAAATTACATATTCACTTAAAAGATTTATATATTAAAAATTAGACAATAAAAGAAATTTCCATTTTTTTTTGAGAATAGTCAGTAAAATGAAAAAAAAATAAAGGAAGAAGTTTATTTAAGATACATTCAGTTAAAAAAAAAAAAAAAGCCCGAGGCTGGGGGTGTGACTTAATGGAAGAGCCCTTGCCTAGCATGCACCAGGCACTAGGTTTGATCCCCAGCACTGCAAGAAAAACAATAATAAAATGAAATAAGAATACATTTGCATTGCTTTGAATGTGGAAAAAAAATGAGACAAATTGCTCAATGCCCTCCTTAAACTAAGAAATGGACCTTCCTTCTTGTTGGGGCGTCTGTTTGGGATCCATCCTAGGGTAAGAGAGCCAAGCAGGTGTGGAGAGCCCTGGAACAGGTCCTTGCCAGAAAAGCTGCAGGGGAAACTGGCTTTGCTCCCTGAAGTAGTTTGGAGACCGGAAGCCTCTCTTTCCGGAGCACCGAAATAGGAGCAGCTTTGGCCAGGAGGGGGCGAAGTGAGTTGGCTGGAGGGAACTGTTTCTGTGGAGGCAGCCTGGAGACCCCTGGTGCAGGGTGGCACCTGCACCAGCCAGCTCAGCGCCTAGCTTTTAGCCAGGGCTCCTCCCCTCAGTGCCTCCCTGTGCCTGAGGACTGGGTCAGAGACAGGGATGCTGAATAGACTGGCCTCCTGGAGAGAGTGGCTAGAGAGATGGATGCTCCAGAGCCAAGGGGCGAGGCAGGAGTGCCCAGGAGGTGAGAACCAACAGAAGACCAGTGACAGCTGTTTGTACCCAAAAGGATCCCACTCTTCACCCAGGCATTTTGTGCAGCTTCTGTGTACAGACTGAGGTGGGTGGCATTTGTGCCAGGCTTCAGGTGCTCAGAGTAGTTGTATCTGTACCTGAAATGGAACACAGCTGGGATGGAGCCCCTAGGTCTGCCTGTGGCCAGCTGGTTGGCTCTTTCCCCAGGCCCTTCCCTGCCTCTTGGGACTTGATGGCTCTGATGCCTCTGCAGGTTGCAGTGTCATCTGGATTTCTTTGCCCAGGAGCTCACTATTGAACCAGGCAGTCCAGCCTGTTGGGTTGGTTGTCCACCACATTGGACAGATCAGAGGCCACCTCTTTGGGGTTTTCTGCCCAACTCTGCCCTTCCATGAATTCTCTCTTCCCCGTCACCCAGCAGGAGACTCAGAGCAGGCTAACTTTGGAGGGATCTCAAGCTCAGCTGAGCTGGGACGGTTCTGTGTGGTATCCTGATTCTCAGTTGGATTTGGTCTTTTGTCCACCATACAGACACCACCATACATGCACCATACAAGCACCACTGTTCATGCACTTCAAGGCAACACTATACGTGCACCATACAGGCACCACCATACGTGCACCAGAAGACACAACCATACGTGCACCATACAGGCACCACCATACATACACCATACAAGCACCACCATACATGCACCATAAGGCACCACCATACATGCATATACAGGCATCACCATTCATGCGCCATAAGGCACCACCATACATGCACCAACATCAGCATCTGAGTACAGGAAGAACTTTATGCCCTTAATGGCTGCCTGGAGGATGGGGTGGGGAGAGGACCATGCCCTGCTCTCTTCTCCAGAGCTGTGACACTGTGAGATATGTATTTGGTCATCCTTAAGGTCCTGGGAGTCTCTTAAGGGCTGTGTTTGCCTGCTGCTGAGCCCTCTGCTGACTGGCAGCCCAGGCAGCTTCAGGATAAGGCTGGTCCCTGAAAGACCAAGGCAGGGTCAGCCTCCAGGGAAGAGAGAGGGGCTTCGGGCTGAGTGGATCACCAATGGCCAGTGATTTAATGTGTCACACCCATGGAAAGAAATCTCCATAAACCCCCAAAAGCACAGGGTTCTGAGAGCCTGGTGGCTGAACCTGTGGTTCCTGGAGTATGGAAGGCATGCAGCCCTCTTCCCCTACCTCACTGATGCGTCTCTTCATCTGCATCCTTTGTAATATCCTGTGATAAAGCAGTAAATGTAAGGAAGTATTTCCCTCTGCTCTGTGAACCACTTGAGCAAATTAATCCAATCCAGGGAGGGTTGCAGGAATCCCGGTTTATAGCCAGTTAGGGCAGCCTGGTTGGCATCTTAGATGGGGGTTTCCTTGGGGACTGAGCCCTCAATCTGTGGAATCTGACTCTGTTCACAGAATCAGAGCGGAATTGAGCTAGAGTACACCCAGCTGGTGTCCAGTGCTGCAGAATTGCTGCTAGCATATGGGGAGAAAATCCTGTGGTGTGCGGTGACAGCAGCCTCCTGCACTGGGTGCTGAGAGTATGGGAGAAGCTGAATTTGATTTTTCTTTTCTAGGCTATCCCATCCAGAAGATCAGAGGCCAGGCTGAGAATGGAGATGGGGTGGACTCAGGAACCTCTCTTACCTCTGGAACTTTCAGGCAATTTCTCTTTCCCCTTATACCTGCTCCACCCTCATTCTCTCCATCCCATGCCAGCCTAGAGGGGTGTGTGGCCTTGTTGCGCAGGCTAGGTTTCCTCTGCTGGGACAAGGCCTGGGGATGGGGCCCCTGATGCCCCCCGAGGTGTATCTCAGTCCTGGCACAGCAGCCCACACTGGCAGGCCAGCACCACCAGGCAAGGTGGTGTTCTGTGCGGTCCTAGCCTCATCCTATAGCAGGTGGACAGGTGTGAAATGGTGAGGGAGAGTCGGCAGCAGGTTTGGCTTTATCAACCTCTGATTGACATTTAGCTTTTTCTTCCATTTTGAATGCAGGCAACATTGCCCAAAGCAGTATTAGCAGGACCTGTGTTTTTAAAAACTCTTTGGTTGGCACATAATAATCGTCTGAGCTTATGGGGTACATTGATAGTTGACAGATGTCTGCGACTTGTAATGATTGTCAGAGTAATTAGCATTCCCATCTCCGCAGACATTCCTCATTTCTCTTTGGGGGCCTTTGAACCTTTCTCTTCTCATTCTTTAAGAAGTATGTAATAAACTTGTGAACCGTAGTCACCCTGCCATGATGAGGGTTGCTCCTTTCTAGCTGTGTGTCTCCCTCTGCATCCCCCCTTAGTCCCTCTCTCCCTCCCAGGGGCAGATAGTCCTGGCCCCTCCCTGGGATCCCAGCACTCTGCCTCTTACCTGCAGTACAGCTACTTTCATTCTATGTGGACCAAGGCCAGCCAGCCCAGAGTCCTGAGGCCCTAGGGGTTCTAGGGGGAGACAGAATCCCTAGTCTCCTTTCAATGCAAATGTCCATGAGTTGGGATTTTCAGAAATTTTGAAAAACCCTCTCAGAATCTGCAAAGGGCCCAACTTGAGCTCAGGGCCTGTTCAGAAACCCTTTGTCCCAGGGCTTAGGCAGCCCTAGGGAGATCTCCCACTCCTCCTGCTGCAGGGCATGTGGCAGACAGCCAGTTGCTAGCTTCAGTTGCTCCCCCTCCTGGGATGCCACTATGCCCTCGTGGGCCCCTCTACCATCCCTCCTACATAGGACTGGGGATTTGGCCCCCAAGCATGGGTTTGGGGAGACCCTTCTAGACCACAGCAGCTTCCAGGGGCTCTGGTGACTTGGTGGCAGTCCTCATATTTGTTCTCCCTAGGTCCTGGGGGTCAGGACCTTGGGAGGGCTCTCCATATGGTCTCTGCACACAGCAGCTGCAGGGCAGCTATCTTTCTTACAGGTGGCTACTGGCCTGCTCAGCTGAATATGTGTACTGCCCAGGTCAGTGTGGACAGTAGTTGGTTGGGAGACAAGCTCCGAGGCAACCTGTTGCCTTAGTGACCGTCTCAGGGGAATAAAGTGGCTCTCTGCTGGGAACCCTCTGCCAGGAACCCCAGAAGAACCCAGGGAGCACCTGGCTCAGTAGACCTTGGGCCCTCAGGTCTGGGGAGAGGGCCAGGGTTGCATGGGGCACCTGGCCCTCCTGAGTAGGTGAAGGGCTTAGAGTGACCCAGAAGAGATCCCCTACTCCTCCTCCCTCACTCATCACTCCCCAGAACCCCCCATGTACATGTTTGGAGAAAGCCAGGCATGGAGAATGTCAACTCTGCAGCTGCAGGTTCTGCAGAACTGCCCTGAATAAGGGCAGGCAGCTGCACAGCTGGACACTGGTGGCCACCCACCTGCCCACCAGGCCAGTGTCCTCAGATACATGGGTCAGGATGCACGAGTGCTCTCTCAGGGACCCACAAACGTCTGGCCTGAGGTCCTAGGGCACAACCCCTCCTGCAGGGCCCCAGGGTCATGTGCAGGTCAGGCACATTGCTGGTATTCTTGTTCAGGAGCCTGTGAGACCTCTGTGCCCTGGAGAGGAGTTTGAAGTCCCTGGTACTCGCAGCCCTCTCACTCAGGCGTGGATGGTGTCACACTGTAGATCTGGTTTGCTTCTCCCTGGTAGCCAAGTGTGTTGAGCATCTTTTCATGTGTTGTTGGCCATTTGTATATCTTCTTTGGAAAAACATCTATCTTTTCTCTCATGTTTTCTTTAAAATTTTATTTTATTTTTGTGATGCTGGGAATTAAACTCAGGAGCCTTTTATCACTGAGTGACATTCCCATTCCTTTTTCACTTTCTATTTTGAGACAGTCTCTCTGTTGCCAGGCTGGCCTGGAACATGCGATCCTGCCTAGGCCTCCAGAGCAGCTGGGGTTACAGGTGTGGTTAGCATGCCTGGCTCCCTCCTGTAGATTTCTGCCCCTTTCTTGGCTGGAACAATCTTCTCTGCTTCTCTTGCTGCTCCACTTAATTTCATTGTGTATGTACATTTGACAGATTTATTTGTTTATCCTTTTTGGCTGTCTTTGAAGTGAACACACCACAGATGCTCAGGACAAGCTTATAGAATGAAGGGTTGGGTGGCATTATTCCAGGATAGGAAAGGAATGAGCAGGGACCAGAGAGGATGAGGTGGCTCAGCAAGGGGCCACCTGGTCTGGGGCCACGCAGACTGGACAAGAGGGGCTTAGGACAGTACTGAGAACTGGCATGTCTCCTGCCTGCAGGCTGGCAGAGCTTCCCTGTCACCCACCAGCTGGACTGCCCTTGGAGAGAGCAAAGTTGTGAGGTGGCCGTCAGGTGGGGGCGCTCCTGCCCAGGCTACTGCACTGTGATCACATGGCCCCTCTCCTTGACCCCACTCTGCCATCACATTCTCTACTTAATTGGGGCCCTTCAGAGCAGCCAGCAGAGGTTAATTAAAAAGCCCAGCTGAAGGCATCTGCCGCCAGCGTGGGCCCCACCCCCAGCATCTGGGCTCAAGGCTGGGCCAGGAGCATAGGCAGGACCTAGCCCAGGGGAATGGCCCCTCCTTGTTCCCTCAGGCTTATCACCAAACCTGTAGCCACCCTCACAGCCTGGACAGCGACTTCATGCTCCTGTGCTGGGCATCTTCAGGCAAACTGTCTCCTTGATCTCATGGAAGGGGCACTGGCCCTCCGGTACTCCAGCATTCTGATTGCCTAACTGTCCCCCATGGGATCTGGGTGTTGCACGTGGCTCCTGAGCCTGCTCCCTCCAATCCCTGGCCCTCCACTGCAGGTTCAGTGGGCTTGCCACTCAGAGCCCCTACTCAGGAGGGGTTCTCCAGCTTCTGCCTGCTGGCCGCTGCAGAGAGTGGCCAGGGCCTCTGGGAGGGAGGGTGCAGCAGGTGTGTACAGGGATAGATGGCTCCAGAAGGGAGGCAGTCAGGGAGGGAAGGGGAGCCTACCGCAGGGTGTCAGAGTCTGCAGGCCTCAGGCCCTCACATTCCCCTGGGCTTGGCTGCAGTGAGGGAGACAGGAATGGGGGGCAGAGAGGGAGAGACACAGGCAGGTGGACAGGTGAGCCTGGGCCTCTGTTCCCAAGGGGGTGGCAGAGATCCTTCCCTGGCCTGCAGGATGACAGCCCGCCCAGGGCTAGAGCACCCATCTGGGTAGTGCTCAGCTGCTGTTCTGGCCCAGAAGTACCTGCAGTGCTGAGAATAGGAACAGGGCATGGGGCGTAGAACATGGGGGCAGGCCATGTGGGATGGGGGCGTGGCCTGTGGAAACTGGGGGCAGTCTATGTGAGGAGACCCAAACCAGCACTTTGGAGTGTGAAATGGAACCATCATCCACAGGAGAGAAAAGCCCAGAAATCCACCTAATGGCAGAATAGAAGCTGGGGACCAAGGTTATGCTGGGAGCTGGTCAAAGGTGTGTCTATGGGCTGGGCCTTCTGCCTGGTCAGCCTGAATGCTGAACTTCCTGCCAGCCAGGTGAGGCACAGACCTGGAAGGCCACTGGTAGGGCCAGCCCGATGTGTCCCACATACTTCACAACTAGGGACTGTTCAAGGACCCCAGGCCCCAGAGGGAGGGACATGACGGTCATCATACTCTCCTGCTTGCTCATGAACTCCCTGGCTCTGGGAGCAAAACAGTGGATGGTCCAGCTCTACCTCAAAGCTTCCGCAGGATGACCTGGACCGGGCTTACCTATAGTTAGGAGGAGCCAGACCTGGGCTGAGGAAACTTCTGTCTTTACCTGAATTCAAGACTGGGCCATCAGACAGGAAAGGCAAGGAGGATGACCCAAAACCTGTCACCACAATGTCCACCTGCACCATCCCCACCTGCACAATCCCAACCTGTACCATTCCACCTGCACCACCCACCTACACCATCCCCACCTGAACGATCCTCACCTGTACCACCCCACCTGCACCATCCCACCTGCACCATCCACCTGCACCATCCCCACCTGCACCATCCCACCTGCACCACCTCACCTGCACCATCCTCACCCGCACCACCCACCTGCACCATCCCCACCTGCACCATTCCCAACTGCATAATCCCACCTGCACTATCTTCACCTGAAATATCCTCATCTGTACCATCCCCACCTACACCATCCCCACCTACACAATCCCCACATGCACCATCCCACCTGCAAATCACACCTGCACCATCCCCACCTATATCATCCCACCTGCACCATCTTAATTTGATCTATCCCCACCTGTACCATACCCATTTACACCATGTCCAACTGATCATCTCCACTTGCACTATCCCCACATGCACCATCCCCACCTATGCCATCCTACCTGCACCATCCTCCTGATTTATAGCCACCTACCACCACACCTGCATCATCCCACATGCACCATCCCCACCTGCACCATCCTTACCTGCACTATCCCACCTGCACCACCCCACCTTCACCATCCCCTACATGCACCACCCTCCTACATCATTCCATCTGCACATCCCACCTGCACCATCCCATCTGCACTATCCCCAGCTGCACCATACTACCTGCACCACCCCACCTGCACCATCCTCACTTGCACCACTCTCCTACATCATTCTACCTGCACCATCCCCACCTGCACCATTCCCACTTGCACCATCCTCCACATCATTCCACCTGCACCATTCCCACCTGCACCTCCCCACCTGCACCATCTCACCTGCACCATCCCACCTGCACCATCTTCACCTGCACCATCCCACCTGCACCATCTCCACCTGCACCACCCCACCTGCACCATCCCATCTGCATCATCCCCACTTGCACCACCTCACCTGACCATCCCCACCTGCACTATCCCTACCTGCACCACCCCACCTGCATCATCCCCACCTGCACCATCTTCACCTGCACCATCCCCATCTGCACCATCCCACCTGCACCATCCCATCTGCACCATCTTCACCTGCACCATCCCACCTGCACCATCCCATCTGCACCATCCCCACCTGCACCACCCCACTTATACCATCCCCACCTACACCACCCCACCTACACCACCCCACCTACACTATCCCCACCTGCACCATCCCACCTGTACCATCCCCACCTGCACCATCCCCACCTACACCATCCCCACCTGTACCATCCCACCTGCACCATCCCCAACTGTATCATCCCACCTGCACCATCTTCACCTACACCACTCCACCTGCATCACCCCATGCACCATCTTCACCTGCACCATCCCCAACTGCATCATCCCACCTGCACCACCCCACCTGCACTATCCCATCTGCACCATCCCCACCTGCTCCATCCCACCTGCACCATCCCCACATGCACCACCCCACCTGCACCATCACCACCTGTACCACCCCCACTTGCACCATCCCATCTGCATCATCCCCATCTGCACCACCCCACCTGCACCATCCCCACCTGCACCATCCCCACCTGCACCATTCCTCCTGCACCACCCATCTGTACCATCCCCACCTTCACCATCCCCACCTGCTCCATCCCACCTGTACCACCTCACCTGCATCATCCTCACTGCACCATCCTCCCACATCATTCTATCTGCTTCATCCCACCTGCACCACCCCACATGTACCATCTCACCTGCACTATCTTCACCTGCACCATTCCCACCTGTGGCTTCCTCACTTGCAGTTTCCCCACAACAGTGTGCCCACAGTAGATGAGAAGCAAGCTTTCATTATATGATAAGAAGCAGTCAGGTCTGGCTTGATGAGCTATGCCTGGGGCAGCTGCTTGATGGCCAGAGGTGCCCAATCCTCTGACAGGTAGGCAGCTTGGGAGGGGAGGACTGCAGGCCCATGTCTGGGGTGTCCAGGAATCTGACTTGGCCACCTCCTGCACACCATGGAGGCTGTCCACACATCCTCAGGGGCACCTTCAGTCCTCCTCATCAGGTTGAGCTGACCTGGTCTAGAGACACAGGCCCCATTGTGCCCCCTGGTTGGTGCTGCCTGAGTGGAGAAGACCAGCAGCAGCCCGCAGACCCTTCTCTTCCAGCTGGGCTGGGTCAGCATTACAGCCAGGCTTGTTCCTGGCCCTGGGTTCCACGTTCCTAATGAGACTGGCTGTGGTGCCACAATTCTGAGACAGGGGCCCTTCCTCACAGCCATGCCGCTGTGTGAGGGCTGTCCCTCCTGGGGCAGGTCTGGGGGCAGGACTCTTGGCCCAGGATGTGGCTCCTTGGTGCACATGTCTCCAGGGACCATTTCATAGGTGCCTCAACTCTCCCCAAATCTACCCCAGATCATAGGGCACTCCCCACAATGGCCCTGCAGTGCAGATTGAGCTGACTGTCCAGCCTGCTGGAGGGCCGGGCCTGGGGAAGCAAATCTTCTGGGAACTGGGACTGTGGGAGCCAGCGGAGGTAGAGAAAGAGCAGTGCTGAGCTGGGGGCCTCCCCTGCAAGGCACTCAGGGGTGTCCAGGGGGAGAGGCCAGGAACACATAGTTACCCCCTTCTTTACCATGCATGGGCCTAGTGAGTCCCAGGTCCCTTCCAGGGCCCCTAGGAATGTGGGCAGGGGAGGCCAGTGAGGTAGAGTTAGCCTTGGAGTCAGTGGGAGTCATTGAGGGTTATAAAACAGGATGGAGAGAGGTGAGCACTTGGCTCCTGCTAGAGGTGATGAGAATGCTGGTACAGAGATTAGGGGGTATCTGAGGCTGAAGGAATGGAGGCAGGGGACAGAAAGGTAGTAGCCCCCTATTGGGGGCTCAGTTCTTGCTCCATCGATGGGAGGCTCCACTGCAGAATCAGATTTTGATGGGACACAGGTTGAGAACTCAAATTCTATCCCTTGGGCACTGGGGAGCCATGGAAGGTGCTTGAACAGAGAAGATACAGGCTCAGGTCTGTGCCCAGAGGAAGGCTGCCTGGACCAGTCTGCTGCAGGCCCTTAATCCAGACTCCAGTGATAATAATGTCTGTTCCAGACTCTACATGTCAATCGGTCTTCCCTGGAGCTCCTGCACTTGGGCCTCTGCAGGCTGCAGTCTGCACTGGGCTGGAGCCAACTTGCTTTGTGAGGGCTGGTACTGCAGGGCAGCAGGGCAGCTCGTGCCAAGCCAGGGACTGAGAGGGGACAGAATGAGGCTGCTGTGATGCCCAGGTTTCTGGGCAGAGTGAGGGAGCCAAGGAGCCTGGGTGGAGGCCCGCTGAGCAGCGCAGCATGCAGAGGCTCTGCTACCGGCCTCCCCACAGAGGGGCAGGTGTCTGGAGGCCCCTTCTCCCAGCAGGACCTCCAGCCTCCATCTTCCCAGCATGAAGTTCCCCTGGGCACCCTCTGCACGCAGGCCCTTATTCCTGCTCTCTATCTGCAGATGGCCACTGGGCGAGGGGGCCTGCGTGCAGCAGGGCCTGAGAAAACTTGAGCTTCCCTCTCTCTCTGGGGACTGAATCCCAGCCTTGCTCGTGCTGAGCTTGTACTCTGCCACCCAGCTGCCCCAACCCAGGGGTCTCCTCAGAAGGGCTCCTCTGCTGTGGGAGCCTCAACTCTTCTAGGAGCCCTCCTGCATCAACCCACAACCCCAGCTGGGCCTGGAGACTGGGGGGTGCCTCCCTCCTACCCTGTGCCTCCTCCCTCCCAGCCAGCCTGTGTTTGGGTGGAGAGTCCTGGTCTTCACACCATAAACACCAATTTGCAGGGCCCTGAGAGCCAAATGACTATTTACCGTGTGCCTAGAAGCTCAAATAAAAAAAGAGAGAGAGAGGGGAAAAGGCAAGAGCCAGGAGCAGGCTCCAAGCTAAACAGCAATTAGCACCTTCTCCAGCCCCTGTCCCAGCTGCAGCCAGGAGGGGCAGGCAGGCAGTGGGCAGCTCCTAGGCTCCCCAGCCATGGCCGGCCCTGTCCTGGTATCACAGGGATGACCTCTCAGAGGATTTCGGAGCCTTGGAGACAGGACATCGTGTTCGCCTCCTGCTGAAACCCTTCCAGGCAGGCCTGAGGGCACCAAAAAGGATGGGTTCAATTCTCCAAGGAGAGACACTGGCCCTTTCCCCAGCCTGGGGTATTACCCTGGAAGGTCATGCACTTCTCCAGATCACTGGACTCCGGATGGACAGCATGCCAGCCCAGCATGTGGGGCAGTGTGTGTGTTGAGGGGAGGGTGTCCAGCCCCTGCTCTGGCCCTGGAGGCCAAGGGCTGCTGGAAGGGAAGCTGCTGCCCCTGAGGGCTCTGACCTCAGTGTCCTGCTCTTGGGTGTCCCTTTGGAGAGGGTTTCTGAAGGAGACTGGGGTATTCTCAAGGGTAGTAGCCAGGCAAGAGGTGAGCCTGGGGCCTATTGGGGCAACTGTAGGGGAGAACTGTAGGGAACAAGGGCCCAGCCCAGTCCACCAGCTAGGCTCTGAGCAGGGCCATGTCCCCCAGACCCCCAGGCCCCAAGGCAGAGGCATGTCCTCCACATCCCAGGTCCCCAGGGCAGGGCTGTGTCCCTCAGATCCCAGGGCAGGGCTGTGTTCCTCGGGTTCCAGGGCAGGGCTGTGTCCCTTGGGTCCCAGGGAAGAGCTGACTCTCAGACTCCCTGGACATGTGGAAGGTCAGTACTTGTTTGACACTTGCTCCTCACCCCACTCGGGCAGCTCAAGGAGGGCAAGGACTGTGGGTGGGAGGGCAGGGGCTGTAGCCAGGGCCCTGAACAGAGGGTGGACCATCGACCAGCTGAGCCTCACTTGGCTGACTGGAGGCCTGGGGGCCGCACTCGATGATGCCTGGCTCTGAGCTTGGGCTGCAGTGTGGCCATGACTATTATCCCAGGTGAAACGCTCTTGACGGGGAAAAGGCATGTGCATTGTCAGGTTAGGCTCCGGAAGTCTCCAGGGAAGCAAGGAGCGAGGCCAGTTGCTGGATCCCAGTGGCTGGGCCACCCTTGTCAGGACTGAGTTGACCAGACAACCTCTCGGCTATACAGACTGGTAAACTGAGGTGATGAGGTGATGAGAAGGCTGGTACAGAGGTTAGGGGGTATCTGTACAGAAACCTGGGGCTGGTGTTACCACAAAACACCCCATCCTTAGAGGAGCTGTCCCCGGGGCTGTCACACCCCCAGCTCTCTTCCTTCTGGGGCACCCTGGCTCCCCCCAGTCCTAGCAATAGGCTTCTGGACGATTGCCTCTTCCAGGATGCGTGGGGCGTTTCCCTAGTTCTTTCCTGTGCCTCCTGTCCCCAGGCATCTCCTGGGGACTGTGAAAGCCCCCTTGCAGCCTTAGGTGTAGGGCTCCCTGTGTCTTGCCCTAGACTTCTCAGCCCACAGTGTCGCCCTGCTGGTCATGGCCTCCAGGTGTGTGTAGGTGGCTGGTCCTTGGCACCTTGTGCCAGGCATGGAGATCCAAGTTTTGCTGGCACCTGCTGCCCTGGGGTCCAAGCCTGGCTGGCTTCAAGTGTTCTGGGTGGGGGGCTTGGCCAGGATAGCAACCTTTAGGCTGGTCCCCAAAGGAAGGAAACTGAGGCCCTAGGACCTCCCACCTCCCAGAAAGTGGGAGTCCAGGGGAGGGTTGGCAGGGGGTGGGCCCCAGGTGGGGCCGGCCACACCCCCTGCAGGACTTCAAAGCCTGAGAGTGTGAGATCTGCAGGGGCTGTGGCAGGGGCCCCTGGTGGGGTGGGGCCCCACAGCCTTTTATATGGTTATTCGTGGGCTGTCTCAACGACCTGTGAACAGGCCCACCAAGCTCATTTCCTCCCTGCCAGGGCGGGGAGGGGGCTATAAACTCCCCAGAGAGGCAGCTTCTGACGCCCCGCCTGGCTCTGAGTGGGGCCAGGGGGCTGGGGCTCCTGGGGGGCATGCTGAACTCTTGGCAGGTGAGGGACTCCAGAGTGGCCTCTGATGGCAGCTGGGCCAGCAACACCGTGGGGGAGAATCCTGCAGGCCATTTCCTCTTCCATGAAAGGGAAACTGAGGCCCTGAGCAGAGCTTGCTCAAGGGTTTCTCATTACAACCCCCACATGGGCATTAACCGGGGTCTGTCCTGTGGCCCTGTGGGCTGCAGATGCCCAATTCCTTGGCACTCTTCTGGGATCTGCCCCTGTCTACCCCAGGGCCATGGCATTGGGGATGGGAACAGCTGGCCAGGCATCTCCCTTCTAAAGAGCAGAGACCATCTTCCCAGTGATCTCCCGTGCCCAGCCGGGTCAGGATGCGGCTCAGGGACCTACATCTGAGCATGTGGGCTCTGCTCCTCTGAAAGCTATGTGGGACTCTAGGCATCTCAGCCCCCTGGGAATCTCTGGGCATCTCACCCCTGCGTGACTCCAACTTCTCAGGTATCTGTGGCCTGGTGGCCGTGCCCACACTTTGCCACCTCCTCTGCCCGCCTGCCCAGCCGCCTCCCGGTTGAGTCTGTCTCTTTCATCTGGGATGCCCCTGGCACTGGGCCCCCGGCAGGTGCCAATTAAGGTGGCTCCTGCTCAGGGCCCCAACTCAGAGAAGCTGCACACCTGACAGACTGGCCTAGACCAAGGCTCCCGTCACTGCCCCAGGGACTGACCGTCTTATGGCTATCACCCAGGATGGCTTGACAGGATGAGTGGGCCTGGGATCCCCTGCCCCTCCCATTGTTGACTCATTTCCCAGAGGGGAGAATGGGTGCCTGTCCTGCTTTGGCTGGGCTCCGCACCCTTAGTCTCAGGCTCTCTTTACAGAGCATCTGCTTGCCACCTGTCTGGCCCTGGCTGACCCCTGCTCTACCTGGGCATTCCTCAGTAGCCCTACCTGGTGGTAGGTCAGGACTACTGTACCCCTGCAGCTCCAGAGAGTGGGCTACCTCCTGGAACGTGCCTGGTGAGGGTGCAGCGAGCCCTGAGGCCTGAGGGAAGGAGTTCATGGGTTGGAGAGCAACATAGGAGCACCTGCCCAGAGGGCACACAGGGCTGAAGCGGGGACTCAAAAGGCGATAGAAGGGGTACTGGTGGTCCAGAGTCTGGGCCTGGGCCCTGCTTCCCCATGGGCATGCCAGGCTCTGGCCAGTCAGCCCTTCAGGGACTGCAAGGCACCAGCACAGAATTGTTCCCAAGACCATCCAGCAGCCGTGCCCCCAGCCATCCTCCCCTAAGGTCTGAGAGCTCTAAGGACACTGTGAGGGGACAGTGTGCCTGAGGGTCTGAGTGGCTCTGCGACCTGGCCAGAGTGGGTGTGTGTCTGTGTAGGATCAGAATAAGACCCAAAGACCTTCACCAGTATTCATGCTTAGCAAGTGGTCACCATTCTGTCCTCACCTTGGCTCCCACACATGCTCCTTTTCCCACCCTAACCATGGTACCCACCTCGACTCCCACACATGTCCCATCCTGCCCACATTGTCCCACGATGCCCATCTCTGATCCCACACATGCTTGCCTGTCCCCACCCTGTGTGACGCTGGTGTCCTTGACAAGATGATGTGACCAAGGAAGCCTTGCACATTTAATGTGGTGGGCAGAACTGGCAGAAGTCAGCCGGCCCTGGGCTGTTTTGCACATTGGATCTGTACAAGGACTGCACCGGGGGTCAGAGCAATGCGAGGCATAGCCCTCAGGCCATTGGACAAGGGGTAGATGTTGAGGTGAGTGTGTGTGTGGGTGGGGGGGCACTGACCCTGTGTCACTGCATCTCAGGTCACCTTCTTTCCCCTAACCCCTCAGACTCCACAGTGCACTCCTTGGAGGGCCTGTGGGCCATATTGGCAGGGTCTGGGCCTGCCTGTGTCCACTCAAGGGCTTCAGGGGCCTCCTGGGCAGCCCTGCCACAAAGCCAGTAAATGGGTCCTTTGACTTGGAAATGGTACCATGGTACCAGCCCCACAGTGTAGGTGTCATGTTACCAGCTCCGTGGGGCTCCCTGGAGCAGGTGCATGTGGCAGGTCAACAGCAGCCTTGTCCCCTCTTCTCCAGCCTTCACAGCTTCAGTGCCCAGGGGCCAGCCTCCTTCTGGGGTTACATGTGGTTGGCAGATTGAGAAGTTGTGTTGGGGATGAGCGGGCCTGTTAGGGCCCTGCCCATGACCCAGGCAGCCCCAATTCCCTGTGTTGGCCTGGGGACTGTGTTCCTCCTCCCCCAGGCCAGGCAGCCCACCTCTGCTGAGGGTGGGTGTGTGCTGTGCCCACCCTTCTCCGGGGCTGCCTCGGTCCTCCTACCTCCTTACTCCACATAGCTGTGCTCTCCTTTCTCCCTTGCCCTTGTAGGCCAGGCGGGTTTCCCAATTCCAGAGCTCATGCGTGAATTACAGCAATCGGACGTCAGGCTGAGAAGGACTGCCAAGGCCTTCTCTAGCCCCCTGGCCCTGTCTTACCATCAGCTTGCAAATGGCCTGTAGGAATGGCTGTGTTGGACATGAGCTTTTGAGAGGGTGGGACCAGTCCTGCTTCCTTCAGCTGCCTCCACCTTCTGAGCTTACCCTGGAAGACCTCAGCAGGACATCAGGGCAGGACCAGAGGTAGGGACAGTGAGAGGGGGCAGGCATGAAAGGGCAGAGAAGAGAGCAGAGACCCCAGCAGGGCTTGGACAGGCAGGAGTGTAGTCTTGAGAGAGGCCTCCAGCTTGTTTCTAAGATGCACTTTTATTCTGAGAGAGGTGGGCATGAGCCTGCTCTGCAAGCAGTGGGATGCCTTGCTTGTTCTGGGGACTCTCCCTGCTTGGCTTGGCAGAGGCCCTGGGCTGCCTAGAAAGCAGTACAATTCTGGTCCATAGATTCCCACAGATGGGGTCTGAGACATTCCCGGTCACCAGCCCCACTCTGGGGTCCTGTGAGTCCTGCAGGATCCAACTGACTCAACTCAGAAGCCAACAGCAGACAGGCTGCTGTCTCCAAACCTAGAAGACTTGGCACATACAGGGTTATGCTGGGATGCTGGACACGTGAACGTGGACGTATGTGGAGGTGACCTGATCCCTGTCTCCTCTGCAACACTGACTTGCATGAAGTTTGGCCCAGGTCCCTTCTCAATGTCTGTTCACCAATGGCTACCTGGTGCCCTGCTCCCACACACAGCCTCCTACCACCCCCATCGTCACCCCACTACCCAAGGACTCTGGTCCACACTGATCTAGACTATGGCACAGTTGCTGGGTCCTCCTCTGCTTGACTGAGCTGCCTCTGCTCCTTCCTCCTGGAATGCTGGCCCTGGGCCCCCTGCAGAGGCGTGCTGACAGCCTCCTTGTGGCTGGCCATGTGTCCCCTGTCCCGGATCCCTCTCCTGAGCAGCATCTTCACTTTCCCAGCATGGGCCCAGCCCACCACAAACGGTAAGGGCAGGAGACTGCACGTGTCAAAATATCACCCTGAGTCTCACGTATGTGCAATTAGTAGATGCTCATCCAAAATAACAAGATGAAAGGGGAAAAAAACCAGCACAAGCCACAAAAAAGCGTCCTTATTTATTTTATTTTCCCCATTATTTGAAACTTACACACTATCACTAAAATAATTTCTTTCATAGAAAGAAAAGAAAAAAAGGTAACACATCTGTTTGTCAAACTCCAGTGATAGCAGCATTGGAAATGAAATTAAGACCCAGAATGAATAATTCCAGGCTGAGGACGTTCCTGGCACATGGCCTCTTCTAGCCTTCAACTCCCCTTCCTGGCTGTGTCCCCTCCCCTACCTGGAGGGTGGGGACATTTCACAGTGGCAGAGACAAAGGAGAGTTCTCTGTGGACAGCCCCTGGGCACCAGCTGGATGGGTCCAGTGTCCTCTCACTCCCAGCCCAGGCAGAGACTTCAAAAGCTCCTGGATGTTGGCTGGTGACAGGTAGGTTTGGACACCTTGGCCTCAACAGCAGGGTGGAGGGTTCAATGCTGGCCATGTGGGGCTGGGAGGGAGACTGCCGGGGCTGTGGGTCCTCTGTCTAAGGCAGGGTCTGAGCTGATGCCCCCACAGTTCTCACAGAACTCATCTCTGAGTGGCCCTGGGGGCTGGGCACAGCCCAGACCAGAACAGGAACTCCAGTGGCCTGGGAACAGTGGCACATTTCCTGGAAGAGGCCTGGGATTGGAGGCCAGGCCAGAGGCAGGCCTCAGTGGGAAGAGGCCCAGGGATTCAGACCCCTCCCCAGCCACCCTCTACCAAGTCAGTTCTCCCAGGTCTGAGCTGGGTTCTCAGGGTTGGAGGGTGAGGGGACGCGGGAGACTTTCCTCCAGAGGGTCCCAGTGGGGAGAGTGGGAGTCCCTAGGTGGAGAGAGAGGTGCCCAGGGGTTGGAGAGAAGCTCCCAGATTCCAGAAGCATGGAAACGGGGATCCAGTACCTCCCGTGGGGTCTCTGCAGCTCACTTCATCAGGGGATGCGCTTTGCTCAGCGGGCAGAAGAGGGTAGTGGGCCCTCAGGAGCCCCGCCCCACAGAAAAAGCCCCACCCTCAGAGAGGAGCCCTGCCCCATCCAAAGTCCCACCCACGGGAGCCCCCCTCCAGTCAGGAGCTCCACTTAAACAGGAAAAAGCCCCTTTTCCAGGGGCCCAGTTCCCGCAGGTCCCTCCCTTCAAGCCGAGCCTGGGACTGCAGCTCCACTCCAGGGAGAAACCGGTTCCGAAGTCCCGCCCCTTTCAGAGCCTGGCTCTACTGGAAGGGGCTCCACCCAGTCAAGCAACCTCTGCTCATTCACCAGCCCTACCTGTCCAAGGAGTAACTCCACCTGCCCCTGTCTAAGCCCTGCCCTGTCAGAGAGGAGCCCACCTCCAGGCGGGGGTCGGGCCCCAGTGGGAGCCCTGTCCCGCGGTCTCTGGAGAGCCGCCTATTTGCAGGTATGCACGTCGTAGACGCGCGCACACTCCTGGCAGCTGACATAGCAGCACCAGTGGAACACGCAATGGCATTTTTCCCTGCGCCGCTCGGTGCGCGCATTGTGGCCACGGCCGCAGCATAGCAGGTCGCAGCCGTCAATGCCATGCGAGCTCACGTTGCATGTGCGGTCACGCGTGCCAAAGGAGCCGGTCTCCGGGTTGGGCTCACAGAAATTGGGCGAGGCCTCGTAGTAGACCAGGTCACGCTCCGTGGGCACCTTGAAGTAGGTGTAGCGTGGCCGCAGGGTCTCCACCCAGCCGCGCGACTCGCGGTGCTTCTCCACCACCATCTCAGAGGCGCTGTCATACTTGTCCTTGAGAAAGTCACCAATGGTGCGGAAATCGGGCTGCGACCACCAGCAGGTCTTCACCTCGCAGCTGCCCGACAAACCGTGACACTTGCACTTGAGGTGCATATGACTGGCAATGGCCTGCAGAAGTGCCCATGTGAGTCAGGGTCTGCTCAACCCCCTGCTGCTTCGCTCCCTGCTCTTTGCCTGCAGCCCACCTGCTCCATAAAGCCCCCGGGGCCCTTCGTGCTCCCCCAGCACCACCACCTTCCCTATAGCAACTAGTGCTCCAGCCCAGAGGTCTGTCCTGCCAGATCCAAGGCCTCCAAGTCACAGGACCTGAGAGGCTTCCTTTCTGTGTATGTCCTGTGGGTGTGATGGGGGACATTAAAAACATAGGTGTCATGGTCTGTGGATGCCAGAAGGAAGACCTTCATCCAAAGAGGGAGAATTGGAGGGCTGCCCAGAATAGGTGCTTGAGGGCTGGGAGTTCTGAGTAGGAACCCTGGGGAGTGATCCCTTATGAACTCAGGGAGGCCTTGGGGGCCTGAGGACATTGGACAGGGCCTGGATGAGGAGTGTGTTTGGTAATAGAAAATGCTTCCCTTCTCTGGGGAAAGGGGGGAGAGGTGGGACTTCAGGAGGACAGTGGGAACACAGCCTCCCTTTCCTTCTCTGGGGAAAGGGGTGTAGGTGAAGGCAAAGGGGCAGCTGGCATTCAGAACTGTCTATGGTGACACTGTTGACTGTGGTAGGACCTGGTCACTCATGACCCTCCAGATATGGCTGATCCTAATGGAGAAGTGCTGCATGTGCAAACCCAATGGTGGATTCCCAGGATTTAATGAAGAGAAGGATGTAGAGGATCACGTTCATGATTTGGGTATTGACTGCATTCATTCCTAACCTGACATGTCGGCTGCATGGGGCTGCCATGGTTTGGATGTGGTGTTTCCCCCAAGGTTCACGTGCTGGGAGCTTGGTCCCCAGGGTGGTGATGTGGAGAGATAGTAAGACCTTTAAAAGGTGAGGCCTAAGTTGGACAAGAGAAATGACTTCTAATGTGACGTGGTGAAGTGGGGGTAACTACGGTGTTGACCACAAAATGACCAGTGGAGAGGATTCTGAACATTCCCATGACAAAGAAATGATCAACGTTTGAAGTGATACAAATGTCAGTGACCTTGATCTGATCTTTACACACTGTATACATGTATTTAAATGTCACATTGTATCCCAAAATATGTGCAATTATTATATGTCAATTAAAATACACTTAAATAGAAAGAGGTGAGAAGTTATTAGCTCACTGGGGACACAGCCCCTGTTGTGTCTCTACTGAGGGGCCTGCTCTTTCCCTGCAGCTCACCTGCAGGAATACCAGGCAGAACAGAGGCCCTCTCCATGTGCCTCTGTTCCTATGGAAGGATGGTACTCCTGTCAGACTCAAGGCTCCCAAAGCAGTAGCCTGTGATGTCCCTCCTTATGGACCCCCTTGGCTGATTCTACTTCTATAATGTCTGTGATGAAGGAAGAAATTGAGAAAGTCCTTGTGGGCCCTAGTTAGTTCTTGTCAGAGGGTTTATAGAAAATCAAGCCTGGCCCTCCCTGCTCCCTGTCTCTCCATGATATCTCTCCCTCTCACTTGTCCTCCCACCACGGTGCCATCTACCATGAGTAACTCAGCCAAGGGGGCTTCTCACCATGAGATGGAAATTTGGTTCTCTGTCTCATCACCCAACCACACTTCTCAATTCTCCCCCTCCCCAATCTAATAACTATAGCAGAATTTCAGTAAGATCAACATTTCTGCTGATGGTGTTAGACCCATGTTAAATGTCATACTCCACGAAGCCATGCGGTGTATTATTTCTTTTCCCACATGACTTTTTCTCTTTGCTTTTATTAATGTATCTGTCATTGATTCATCCTCCAATTCTTCCTTAATTACCTAAATGCCTTCTTCAGGATGCTCATGCATCTATCAATTCTATAAATTTCATCTTCTTGGAGATATCTTTTTTTGCCAGAAGATGAATTCTGGTAAATTTTGTAAAATATGTATGTCTGAAAACAAATATTTTCTACTGCATATGCTGTTTAATGTATAGTTTAGCTGGGTCTGAAACTCTTGGTTTAAACCATTTTGTCCCTCGGAGTTCTGAAGGTATTACCCTATTTTATTCTAACCTTCATTGTTGTTCTGAGAAGTCTGATCCAATTTTGATTCCTAATCTTTTGCATAAACCCAAACATTCTTCCTGAAAGTTAGTGGGCTTCAATATGTTGTAGGCTCTGAACTTCACATCAGTGCGTCTTGTGGGTCTTTCCTCCTTGCTGTTCAGCCACTGACAGTTCTGGGGAAACTTCCTGATTTTTTTTTTTTTTGGTGTGTGTTGTGTGTGTGGGTGTGTGTTGTGTGTGTGTCTGTGTGTATATATATATATATATATATAATTTTTTTTGGCTAAATTGCTCCTCTTTGTATTCATCTTTGTGTCTGTTGGAAAGACCTGCCACATTTTCTGTTCTTGCTTATCTTTCATCTCTTTTGGCTATTTTTGGCTCTTTCTGTCTTATGGGAAAGTGTCTTAACTATCTTCCAAAATTTATATATATATAGTAAGTACCAGGGATTGAACTCAGGGGCACTTGACCACTGAGCCACATCCCAGACCAATTTTGTATTTTATTTAGAGGTAGGGTCTCACTGGGTTGCTTAGTACCTCACTTTTTGCTGAGGCTGGCTTTGAACTTGCAATCTTCCTGTCTCCACCTCCCAAGTCACTGGGATTACAGACATGTGCTCCCCTTGGTGTCTGGTCACCTTGAGTGCATGTCCTGGTTGCAGACTCCCCTGCCTCTTTCTCCCTGGATGGCACAGGGGATCATGTAGGCCTCCCTCCTCCCAGTGACCCCACACACAGGTGGCCTCGCCATCCCATAGGCATGCACGGGATGTTTGGAGCGCAGGTGGACAGTGCTGACCTTCAGGTATTGCTGGACAGGACGTGACAGACCTCCAGTCTGGGCACCGCAGGCAGCCCTCCCCCCGCCCGCCGTGCTGCCCGCCAGACGCTCGCCCTGCTGAGGAAGCCCCCATTGCCCCAGGACCCTTGATCCCGGGCACGTACCTGGCGACCGGCCTCGTTGTTGTGGCGGTTCATGGCGGAGCGGGCATCCGGCCGGTTCTCCCGGGCATCAGCGAACTCTCGAGACACCATCCCGCCAAACTCGATGTCCTCGCTGCAGCCGCCCCACTTCCAGCCCTCGCCGGGCGCGCCCTGGTGGCGGCTGCTGCAGCCGCAGATGGCGGCCGAGCCCTCTGCGCACGAGCGCGTCACCGCGAAGGCCACGCCGGCGGAAGCAATCGCGTGGACGAAGGCCGACTCCCGTGTGGNCCAGCCTAGGAGAGCGGGAGGAGCGCGGGGTTCCGGCGGCCTGGGTGGGGCGTCCTGCCCAGACCAAGTCGGGGAAGCGTTTCCCGTTTTCTTCCAGTGGTTTGACATTTCAGGTCTCACGTTTGTCTTTGGTGTGGTTTAGTCGCCTTCCTCTGCAGGTGATCTCTAGTCCCCCAGCACCATCTATTGGAACAACTGTCCTTTCCCCAGTATGCGTTCTTGGCGCCTTGTTGAAAATCAGTCCGCTGTCAATATGTGGGTTTATCCCTGGGGTCTCTGCTCTGCTGCATTGTGTGGGTTTGTTTTCATGCCAATACCATGCTGTCTGGGTTATTATCACTCTGTAGTATGCGCAGTGAAAGACTGTTCAGTCCTTAAAAAGAGCGAATCCTGTCAATGGCCACATGGATGGAACTGGAGATCATCATGCTAAGCGAAATAAGCCAGGCACAGAAAGGCAAGTAGCACATGTTGTCACTCATATGTGGAAGCTGAAACATCTGTTCTCATAGAAGTGGACCAGAGGCTGGGACGGGAGGAAGAAGGGCATTAGGGAGAGGCTGGTCAAAATTGCAGTAAGACAGCAGGAATGGCTCTGTATAATATATTGTTACAACTGCTTTTTTTTTCAGTGCCCAGAGGGCTCGGCAGCCGCCACCAGAGCCATCCTGCTGTCTTACTGCAATTTTGACCAGCCTCTCCCTAATGCCCTTCTCCCTCCCGTCCCAGCCTGTAGTCCACTTCTATGAGAACAGATGTTTCAGCTTCCACATATGAGTGACAATAGGGTGAGCCCAGTGAGCAAAAGTTATTGAATATTTAAGCATAGCTAAGAGAGGGGCTGGGGATGAGTTTCAGCTATAGAACATTTGTCTGATATGCATGAGGACCTGGGTTTCGATTCCCCAGGATGAGGGGGGAGCTAAAAGAGAGGATTTTAAATGTTTTTCTACAAAAAACGATAAATATTTAAGGTGATGGATATGCCAAAAGCCCTGATTTGAACATTAAATGATGTATTTGTGTATCATAAATATGTGAATTTTTAAAAAGTGCACAAGGGTCTACAAGCACATGCTCAACACTCCTTGGCAAGGAGCAGTGCAAACCAGAACCAACAGAGGCTCCACTTATACCAAGGAACAGCTGGAGTTGCAGAGTCAGAGAACAGCAAGGAGGAGGCGATGACACAGTGTGTCCCTTGGAGAGCATGCTGGCAGCAACTCCAGAAGCTAGGCATATTCCCACCGAGTCACTGGATCCCTCCCCTAGAGAAGCCCACATCTGCACTAAGACAAGACAAAGGCAACAGCAGTACTCTTGTGATATCCTCAAATGGGAGGCACCCAAGTGTCCATCAACAGGTAGATAGATGCAAAGCCATGGCATGTCCATCCCACGGAATTCAATTAGCAATTCAGTAGCCCCCTTATCAGAGGTTTCAGTTACCCATGGTCAACCACAGTCTGAAAATATTAAGTGGAAATTTTCAGAAATAAACAAGTCATAGCTTGGCATGGTAGCACATGCTGAAATCCCAGAGGCTCAGGAAACTGAGGCAGGAGGATTGCAAGTTCAAGATCAACCTGGGCAACTTAGCATGCTGCTGACTCAAATTGAAATATAAAAAGGGCTAGGGATGTAGCTTAATGGGAAAGCAACCCTGGGTTCAATCTCAAGTGTGTGTGCGTGCACGCGCGCGTGCACGCACACACACACACCACAAAAAGAAAAAAAGAAGAAGAAGGAAAGATAGGAAGAAAAGAAGGAAGAAAGAACTCACCAGTTTAAACAACACCGTGGTCTGAGTAGTGTGAAGAAATCTCACAGGAGCCTGCTTGGTCCTGCGAGGGTGTGAGTCATCCCTTCTTCCAGTGAAACCACCGTGTACACATTACCCATCTATTAGTTACTCAGTAGCTACCGTGGTTATCAGATTGACAGTTGCAATATCACAATGCTGTGTTCAAGTTACCCTTGTTTACCTAATAATGGCCCCAAAGTGCAAGAGCAGTGAAGCTGGCAATTTGGATATGCCAAAGAGAAGGTATTTATTAAGTGCCTCTTGTATATGAAAAGGAGCAAGTTCTCAATCTGAAGAAAAGGAAAGGAAAGAAAGAGTATGCTGAGGTTGCTAAGAAGAAGGAAAAAGAAACACATGGTAACTTTCCTGTAATACCTCAGACTGCAGAAAAATATGAGGTCCACAGCTCATAAAGGAAAACTTACCAATATGTTGAGAGAGATCACATTTGCTTAACTTCTGTATAGTATATTGTTACAAACTGCTTTATTTCAGCATTAATTGTTAATATCTTACTGTACCTTACTGAAACATGAAATGTCATCACAGGTTTATAAGTTTATACAGGAAAAAAAAAAAGCATGGTTTAGAGAGGGCATGGTACCATCCATGGTTTCAGCATCCACTGGGGGTCTTGCAGTGTATCCCTGTGGATAAGTAGTAACTAATGGAACAGGACCTCACAATAATCATGGGACTGCAAGAAGGCAGCAAAACAGAATTTACCTGGTCCTGGGCCTGTGACCCATGTGGAGACCACCATCCCGCTCCCCAGTGCAACTCTTGTTCTGCCTGTGGCAACCTGCTCTTACCGTCCCCTCTGCCACCCCTCACTCCAGGAACCTACAAGCCCAGGTGTAGGGCTGCCTCTTCTGGAACTGTCTCAAGGCCAGTGGCCTGCAGTGCACACTCTGTGCCAGTTCCACTGCCCCCAACCTGGGCCCATGGCCACTGAGGGCTACAGGGAATATATGCTGGCCGCTATTGGCTCATGGGTAATGTTGGAGCTGCCTAGTGTTCCATGATTCTTCCTCCAAACAGGGAAACTGAGGCTGAGGAGGAAAGTGGTGGTATTTTTGTGGAAGGGCAGTTGGGGAGGGCTGGAGTTTGTGAGAAGGTTGTCGGTGTGGGGGGCTGGGATTCAAGGGAGGCAGATGGCCTTCAGAGAGCCTGGGCTTGGAGATGCAGGAATGAGTGGTACCTCTGCTCCTGAGTGCATGCAGCCTCTGCTGCCAGGTATCCAGTCACTGCCTGCTGGGTGGGGGGGATGTGGGCCCTGTGGTCCATGGAGGTCACTCTCTTCTCCACCTGCCATCTGACGTAGGTGTGCTAAGTACCTGCTGTATGTTAAGCATGGCATTCTGAGTGAGAGAAAGTGCCAGAGCAAGATGAATGAGAATCTGACCTACTGATAAGCAGGAATTATATGAACCTAGCTAAAAAATGCTCTGGGCTTCCAGTGCCACAGGCCCAGGTCTCTGGGGGCTCACACACCCTTGTGCGGTTTCTTAGTGTCTCTGCTGTGGTCCTGCAGGGACCTTTTCTTATCTCTCTCTCCTTGATGCCCTGGGCTGTCAGGAGGAAGAAGAGAGCAGGAGACCTCCCTCAGTGGGACAGGAAGGGGTGTGGAGGGTCTCCTGGGCAGACGTTCCCTCAGGCCCCTTGGGGTTGGAAGGCTGTGGCCTCCTTAATTCCATCAGGACACCCAGGAGCTCTGTCCCAGAGCAAGCAGGCAGGTTGCAGGGCTGCTTCCACACCTTCTGCAGCTCAGTCCTGGGAGGGAAGCCCCGCAGCTTCATGTGCCCCAAAGCCCAGGCAGGCAGGGCAGGGGAGCAGTAAGCATGCACCCACACACTGCAAGGCTCAGCACATGTCCACGCGTCCATCACCTGAAGCATGCTTTCCCCAGATCTGAGGATTCACAAACCAGAAAGTGTTTTGGGTGGTGGCTTCCTGCTACCTTTCCCCTGGCTGACTGGTCACAGCCTCCCTGGGTCCCTCTGGGTGACCCTGGTGACCCTTTCCATGGATTTGCACACACTCCCTGGATGACCCTTTGCAGGCCCCAGCTGCTCTTTTACCCTTCCTAGGGCTCTACCAAGAGCCTGGACAGCCCCTGCATCCAGCCAGGAGCCCAGAAAGGAACTCTCCACTCTCCCAAGTGGGCCCTGGGGTCTCCCAGCCTCTTCCACCCTTCTAGGCCCTTCTCTGTGAGTCTGTCTCCCACCTGGACCCCAAAGAGTTTCCTAATTGGGCTTGGCATCCCCAGTTCCATATAACTCCTCTGACACACACACATGTATGTATACACACATACACACACACATCACACCCGCCACACAAGCCAAGTTCTTTGTATAAAGCCAAATGACAATGTGGCACTTCCCAAGATCTGCAAGGCTACTCCTTGCGTGACCCTGCTTTTCCATCTGTTGCTGCTCCCTGTTCTTCCCTGGCTCAGGCTGTGCCTACTACAGTCCTATCTATTCTATGGGGCAACAGCCAGGGTCCTGGATGTTGTCTGTAGCTGGTATGGCCCCTGACAGCCTCCAGGTCTCCCAGCTGGGGGGTCCCCCCTACACCAGCCTCCACTGCTCCTCAACTGGACCTGCGCTGCTCCTGTGATGTGTCCCCAGCCTGGACACTTCCTAGGGCAGGGATTGTGTCTTGCTCACCTTTCATTTCCAGTTTGGAGAACAAGGCTACTCAAAGTTTGTGGGGCCACAGGAAAGGGTAGGAGCCCTGGGGTAGGCAGCAAGCCTATCTTCAGCAGGCCAGCCCCTGCTGCTCCAAGGCACCCAGGCTAATGGCACTGGGTGAGCCATGTCCTCTGGTGGACCCAGGATAGTCCCCCTGCCAGGTGGCCACTTCCTTGCACCTTCCCAAGGTCCTCCTGTTTTCCTTTCCTCATATGAATCCTCAGTTCACAAACAGGCCTGGAGTGGCCTTTCCCAGGCCCTAAGGCACTGAGTAGGTAGATGCCAGTATATGCCAGACACCAGCCACTTCCCTCCTGCCTCCATTCTACAGAGACCCCTCCTTAATCTATCTCTATTTATTTTTAAAAATTTTATCTTATTTATTTATTTATTTACTTGTGGTACAGGGGATTAAACCCAGGGGTGCTCTACTACTAAGCTATACCCCAGCTCTTTTATTTTTTGAGACAGGGTCTTTCTAAGTTGCCCAGGCTGGCCTTGAACTTGTGATCCTCCTGTCCAGGCCTCCAGAGTCTCTGGGATTATAGGCCTGGCTACCACACCTGGCCTTATCCTATCTTTCAAGGACCTAAAATGCTCCCTCCCTGCCCCTCTGGGGTGGGGGTTGGGCATACTTTCTTCTTAACTCTCTGGGACTGGCCTACCCTTCCCTGCTGTCCCTGAGCCTGGGTTAGGAATCCTAAGCAAGTGGCCTGGGGGATTTTGCAACTTAGTTTCCTGGCTGCCCCTCCCAGGGCAGCCCAGAGGGAGCATCTAACTGACCTCCTGGAGAAACACATTTGGCTTCTCCACCTGCCCTCTCTCACTCCAAGTTTTGCGGACCTTCTCCAGGCTGACACTCCAATTCCTGAATGCTCTGACCCAGACAAGAAAACCCGCTTTGTTGCAGGAGCTGTCTCCCAGCTGGTCCCTACTCCCTGCCCTTCTCTGTCTTCTGAACAGACCCTGAAAGATAAGGAGAGCCAGGGACCAGAGCTCTCTAAGCCTTGCCCCTGCCCTGCCCAGGGTAAGGGCTGGGAGATCTCTGCTTATCAGAACTTAGGCAAATAGCACAGGGCTGGCAGACACACTTGAGGGCAAGGGTGTGCAGGGGAGGGAGGGTGGAGTTCAGGACTTAAGACACAGGGAAGGGACCTCATTTTTGCTTGGCTCTGTCACCAGCAAATTGATCAGTGCTCTCTGCTGAGCCTCAGTTTCCTCTGATGTCAAATGAGGAGGTGAGGTTCCTTCCAGAAAATGTCAGGCTGGCCAAGCTGAGGAAGCCCTGAAACTGACCTTCAACTGGCTCAGGAAGAAATGAGATACCAGGGCTCTGCAAACAGGTTCAGACCACCAGGACAGAAATCCCCAGCTGTGAGGCCGTCATAGAAGCTGCAGGCCAGAGAAGTGAGAGATGGTGTGTTCTGAAGTCACTAGTCCCCAAGCAGTTCCCCACGACACTGATGGATCACAAAGAGAGACCTGTGGCCTGTGGCTGTGTGCTGGAGACCCAGCAGACACCCTAAGCAAGGGATGGCATCAGCATCCCAGCAATGGACAGGCACCATGGGACCCTGAGGGCACTGCTCCACCTTCAAGGGGCACAGCCTGCACCTAACTGTCAGAAGACCTCCCGTGAACCGAAATCAAGGGCCTTCCTAAAAATACTTGGCCATGTCCTCGGTGGTCCCAGGGTCAGGACAGGGGAGGAGGGGCAGAGGAGCCTAAGCAATGTGGTGACAAAAAGCAATGAAGGACCTGAGATGGGATTTCGGGACAGAAAAGGGAGGTCAGTAGAAAAGCAGTGACGTGAGTCAAGCCAGCTTACTTGGTAGACTGGAGTCCTGGCTTCAGTGGATGGTGCGTGGTTGTTCCTGTGTCAGCATCCTGGAGCCAGACAAGGGCTCCAGGACTCCTGGTATGCCTCCCGCCAGGCTTTTACAGATTGAGGACTATGTCAAAGTTGAAAGTCAGAAAACACCCTGAGGCTGCCCAGGAGAATGGCCCCAGGTGACATTCCGAAGCACAGGGACTGCTGATTTCACCCAGGGGTCGAGGGGCAGGCAGTCCTCTAGGGTTGGCAGCCCTCTGAGGTTGTGGCAGAATGCATGGGTGTGTCTGGGAAGGAGTGTGTGTTCCTGGAAAGAGCATCTGTTGCTATTATCAGATTTCCTCAGGGTGTTGCAATAAGCAGGTTGTCAATGAACCAGTCCAGAGTAATCTCCTTCCTGGAGTTGCTGGGGACAAGGCTTCATGAGGTCCCTGAGGAGGGCAAGGCTGCTGCCTTCATCACAGCCAATTTCTTTGCCACAAATAACACCGTTGTTAGAAATTTCCGTTTCTGTTGGCACAACAGAGGTCTGTGGGTGGGTGTGGGGTGAAGCCATCAGCCATCACTCCAGAGAGCAGGAGACCTTTCCAGTCTGAGGTAAAATGCCTTATTTCAAATGGGCCACTCAAAGTCAAAGGAGGAGGGGGAGAGGCTGTGGGCTGAGGGACCAGGACACTTAGACTAATGCTGACATTTGGCCAAGTCACCCAGGGCAGAGCCTGGGTGAACTTTTCAGGCTATAGAGAGCTTGCTCTGTTCAGACCCAAGATTCTTCCTACACTGTGGTCAGGTGTAGGGAAAGAGAAAAATAAGAGAAATATGTGGTAAATTGTTCCAAAATAGAAGTGAATGACACCTGGGGAAACCATCTTCATCCAGCACTTGCTGTAGTTTCATTTAGAAAGTTCAAGCAAAGTATCAACTATCTATCCTTCCTTCCTTCTTTCCATTTTTTAAAATCAACGCATCCACCCATCCACCCTTCATCCACCATTCCCCACCCATCCATCTATATCCATCTATCATTCACTCCCCATCTATTCAATCCATCCACCATCCATCAATTCACTCATCCATCCATCTGGCTACCATCCATCCAACCAACCAACCATCCAACTAACAAGCCATCTATACGTTCTCCATCAATCACCCATTCATCCTATTCTCCAGCTTCCATCCACCCCCATCCACCCATCATCATCTATTCTATCCATTTTGTCTTCCAGATTCCATTCACCCAACCGCCATCCACTCACCAACTGTCCATTCATTGATCCATGTGTCCATTCATTGATCTAGGATCTGAGAGTTCATTATGAGCAAGGTGCAGGGAAGCTCAAATCCAGCCACAGCCTGCACAGACAGAGCCCTCTCTGGGTCCTCCTCTGCCAAAGAATTCTTGGAGCACAGGACCTATCCCTGCTGAAACTGCCACTGCACAGGAATGGACCTTGGGGAGATCCTGGCAGATGGTCATAGAGAGCACAGCAGACTAATCCACCAGCATCAGCACTTTACAACACCCCCCCACACCTGGCCCACACAAGGGTCAGGGTGGGCGCCTGCTGCCCCAAATACACCAAGCCTCTTCCTCAAGTTCTCTCAGTTTCCACCAGGGTCCTGTCTGGGGGTTCACTCTGAGCTGGGATGGGAGGACTCAGCGATGGAGTCCATCCTGGTAGGGGCCTCCAGGCCACTCTGGACATGGTCCTGGCTGCTCCAATCCTAGGTCACTTGGAAGCAACAAAACCATCCTTCCCATTTCGGTAGGGAGGGCTCCGTGGGCTTCCAGAACTCCCAACGGTGGGCACCCCTTCCCGGCCTAGTACTCCAGCTAGTCAGGTTGGCGGGAGGACCAGGCACTGCCAGGCAGACAGGAGCGGGCGGTGTGCCCCAGCGGGTGCGCGCTGGCGGCCGACGCCCCGGCGCCTCTTGTCCAAGCTGCCCACCTTCCCTCTTTCCCGCGGCCCCTCTCCAGGCCGCTGAGGAGCCTGGCGGCCCGGAGGGGGTGTCGCGGTGGCATTTGGTAATCACACGGCGGCACAAAAGGCCCAGGAGCCACCTGAGAGCGGAATGCGCCCGCGCCCCAGCGTGGCCGCGGCCCCTGACACCGCCCGGCGGCCCGCGCGGCCGGACGCCTTGCTGACCCGCTGGGGCTGATGAATCCGGCTTTGTGCCGCACTGTCACGCCGCGTTAGGCCCACAATGGCCGGCGATATTTTATATGAATTTCCCCCTGGCCGGTGATTAGGCGATCCCCGGCCAGTCATAGCAACCTGGAAGTATGCGCTGCCCGCCGGGCCGTCGGCGCGAGGGGAAATCCCTATTCAGTCGCTCTAATTCAACACCCCGAAGGGCGTGTGAATCGCCAACAGCATTTTCACTTTTCCCTTGTGCTTAATCTTGTCGTCGTCGCGGGGACATTGTGCTCAGAGCCGGGCGCGGCGGGGTGTCGGCCGGGGTCCCCCTCCCATTGCGGAGAGTTAATGATATACCGGAGAGGCCCCCGGAGCCAGCCAAGCCCCCACCCCCAATGCGCCGTGAATGGCAACACTTTCGGATGGGAGGGGTCAGGGGTCGCAACCTGGATTTGGGGATGCCGTTTCCCTAAAGAGCTGCCCTTTGGTCCCCGCCTGAACATGCAGGCTGGGGACGCCCGGGGCTGGCCGGCAGCCCCTCCCCTTGCCGGCCCTCTGGGTAGGCTGTGGACACACAGGACGGTGCAGGGACCACCCCCTGAGGGGTTCCGGATGTTGGAGACAATCATTAGGAAGGGGCTTTGCCCTGGAGGGAAGGAAAGCTGGGCTGCCCCTCTCTAAAGAGAACAGGGTTTAAGTTTGGGAGACGTGGGGGTTTGTCTCTGGGCTGACCAAGGGCACACACTGAGAACCTGACACCCCAAAACCCCCACCTCTGCCACCCTTGGGGCTTGAGGAACACCGGGAGTCTGACCATACCCTACATTGAGTGGGGTCAGCCACCCCTCAACAGGAGTCAGAATGTGTGGGCTGGGGACTGTCCAAGTGGGTGAGGTTCCAGTAAGAACCCTATAGTGAGTAAGGGCTGCCTCTGCCAGCAGAGCACCCCCAGGGGCTGCTGGGGACAGTGGAAGAGAAATGCCCCCAAGGCAGGTTCAGAGAGGCAAGCCCTGACAGGCCCCTCCTACAAAAGGAGCTGCATGGCCCAGGAACCTGGGCTTAGGAGGACTCTGGGAGCAACTCATATCAGGGTGAGTGCAACCTGAGGCCCCAGCATCCAGGGGTCCTGGGGCATCAGATCTCATCCCCTTATGGTCCCTGTAATTCTTCTCTGAGGTACAAACGGCCCACTCAGCCAATACAAAGACGGGCTCCCGGCAAAGCCACAAGTCACCCCCAACCCTGCTGGGCAGCCACATTTACTGCACTTCCCACTGGCCTCCTCCCAGGAATGTCTGCTGCTCTTCTGACGTCCATCCGTGGGTCCCAGGCCCTGGGGCTGAGCAGCCTTCTTTGGACAGCCCTGGCAGGCCTCTGTGCTTACAGCCTCCCCACTGGCTTCACCTCACCAGAGGTCAAGAGAGGGTGTCAGCTGGCTCAGGCCCTCCAGGTGTCCAGGGCCGGCCTTAAGGAACAGATAAGCTGCACCAGTCTCCATGCTCTCAAAATTCCTCAAATGCTTTTCTGCCCAGAGCTAGGTTGGATTGAAGAGGAGAGAACTCTTCAGAACCTGCCCGGCTCTGCTTCTCTGGCTGTCCCAGGCACCTGTGCTTCCCCAAGCTGTCTGGTGGGCCTGGCCCACAGTCCCAGGCCAGATGGACCAAGGGCAGATGGGACTAGAAGCAGAAGGTGTACATGGCCCTTCCTTCCTATTCTCACAAACTACTACATTGCAAACACGCCGCCCACATAACACACATTCACACACATGCATGTGCACTCCACAAGCACAGCATGGCGCATCATACACATGCTCGTACACGCAGACACTCCCCACACAGCACATACGTGCACACACATGTGCACACACACATACACATACACACCCACACACAGTGCATGCTCAGATGCACTTTCACATGCACACTTGCGTGAGGCTGGCTCCCCTCACAGGTTGGCCGATGTTAAACTCTGTTCAACGAGGCCGCCTCAGCAGGGTGACCAGGCATCCCCATGGTGTCTGCCACAAAGCCGGAGGTGACCTTTGACATGATTAGGGTCACCCTGACCCTAATCCAATCAGATTGATTACTGTGAGCCAAGTTGAGCCTCTGAGGCTGGCGGGGTTGGGGGATTCCACAATGGCTCCCTTAGCTGGCCTCTCTCTGGGGCACCTGGAGGGGCCCACTAGGAATCCTGCCCTTTAATCCCAGGCATCCTCTTTCCTATTTAAACCAAGCAGTGAGAGTTCCCTGCTCATCCAGTGGAAAAGGGAGGAGGGTGAGACAGTCTGAGAGAAGTACAAGGAGAGGGGAGGGAGCCTGAGAGAAGGGGGGGCAGGAGAGACAGAGGAGGCTGCTAACTGATGGCGGGCTCTCAGACATGTTTGCAGAAGGGACAATGTAGCCTGCTCCCACCCTGAGGCAGGACAGGGTCTGCATTGGTGGGGAGAGGGTGTGGGATGCTGAAGCCAAACAGTCCAGGTGCCAGCACATAGGCCACTGTTAGGAAGTGAAGGAATGAATATGAGGGTCAGGGGTTCCTCTAGCCTTCTGGCCAGAAGCCAGCTTGCCTGTCCGCTCCTTAGGGCAGGACTAGACACCTGCAGGGGTTGCTTGGCCTTGGGGAGCCTTCTGAGTTTATTCAGAAGAAATCTTCAGTGACCTGCAGACTCTTCACCCTCTCCCCAAACAAACTTGGGGGTGAGGTGGGGGCTCAGGAGTCTTAACCCATTCCTGGCCTCCATAGCAACTGTCCTACCCTCCAGGCAGTCCCCACTACCTCCACAGGCCTGAGCCACACCAGGGGGACCTTGTTGGGCTTATATCCGAGGCCCCACCCTCTGTTTGGAGACTTTGCAGCTAAGCCATTAAGGCTGGAGGCCCATATGGCCACAGTGCCTTGGTTTTCTGTCTTGGAAAACAGGCTCACGACAGCATTGGCCTTGTTGGATGGGTGTTAGGACTGAGTGGCTGCCAGGTGTTGAGCCCTGAAATGGTACATGGAAAGTACCATCTGTGTGTTGAGAGGGAGAGTACTAGGAGATCTGGCCAAGGGTGCTTCCCCTGGGGGAACACTTCCCACTTCACAGCCCCAGGCACAGCCCTGTCTACCCTGGACACACCTTCACAGAGCACCTGCGAAGAGCTGGAGCATACCTCTGTGCTGCCCTCAGGGCACCAACTGTGTACAGGCCCGGGTGTGTGCCTGCAATAGGGAGGACTGTATACATCAGGCCCATGTATATACCCCTCTGGTTCTAGGATATCCCAGAATCTTCCTGGAAAGCCCTCAGCCTTAGGGATTTGTCCCAGAAGTAGGGTGCTATTCATAATGATTGGATCTTATGAGAATCAGTTACTTCTAATTTCCTGTTTTCCACACAATTTAAGGAAGATCTAATTGATTTGTGTGCTGACAGACTTTTAAACTTTTTGTTAATAGATGTCCTTACAGTTTTTGGCACATATAACTCCAAAAAATTCCAAAGAATTGAATGATGCATTATAATAAAACTCTCCCATTTCCTCTCTTTATCTGTAAGGACAAGGTTTTCACACCTAGATCCATAAAGCTTAAAAATGGGCTGGGCCCACTGCTGACATGGTGCCCAATGGTGAGAAGCTGGATCTTCCCGATTTGGAGGGAAACACGAGTGCCCCACCTCTACTGCTGTTCAACACGTCCTGGATAAAAGGAACCTGGACTGTGAGGAAGAGGTAAAACCCTCTTATGTACAAAAAAACATATCTGCAAAAATCCCGTCTGTTAGAACAATGAACAACTTCAGCCAGGTTACAGAGCTCCTGTGGCATACTAAAAATATACAACGCTGGGTGTGGTGAACACCTGTGATCCCAGTAACTCCAGAGGCTGAGGCAGGAGGATCGAAAGTCAAGGCCAGCCTGGGAAACCTAGTGAGGCCCTGTCTCAGAATGAAATACAAAGGCCTGAGAGGGTAGCTCCGTGGTGAAACACTTGCCTACCATCTACAAGGCCCTGGGTTCAACGTCCAGGTCTGCAAACAAACCACAAACAAAATCCCCAAAACAAATACCACACACCAGGAATGAACAATCTGAACAGAAGATGAAGAAAACAACACATTTATGACAGCATCAAAAATGAATATGGCAGTTGGGAGTGGATTTAATCAAGGAAGAATAAGAATGGTACTCTCAAACTGTGCCACATTGGGAGAAATTGAGACCAATGTAAATGGAAAGATTCTGCGTTCGTGGATCAGAAGATTTAATGTTGTTGATATGGCAATACTCCCCAACTGACCTGCAGATTCCACACAACCCCTAAAAATCCAGTCTTTTGTGCTAAAACTGGTAAGTTGATTCTTTTTTTAAAAAATATATTCATTTGCTTGTAGATGAACACAAGTATCTTTATTTATTTTTGTGTGGTGCTGAGGATCAAACCCAAAGCCTCACACATATGAGGCAAGCGCTTTACCATTGAGCTACAGCCCCAGCCCCTGATAAGTTGATTCTAACATTCATGCAGAACTGTCAGAGGCCTCAAATAACCAAATAAATCTTGAAAAAAAGGTAAAAGTTGGAGACCTCTCAGTTTCTGACTTCAAAACATGCTACAGAGCTACAGATACCAAAGCAGTACTGACTCTACAGTACAGTGTAGAGTCAGGCAGAAAGACCAGTGGAACAGAAGAGGTGGCCTATAAATAAAGGCAGTTCAGCTTTGACAAGGATGCCCAGACCAACGGGGCTGGCTGTGGAAGTGGGGAGCTGTCCCTGCAGCAAATGAGGCTGGAACAGCTAGACTTTCACATGGAAAGGAAAATCTATGTCTCACACCGTACACACAAGATCAACTCAACACAGATCAGAGACTCAAACGCAGCAGTTAAAGCTATAAGACTCTTACAAGAAAACTTGAGGAGAATACATCTTTGTGACCTTGGATTAGGCAGTGGTGCCCCAAACTAAGCAACCAAAGAAAAAAGAAGATGAATTGGACTTCATCAAAATTGAAAACTTTTATGCTTCAAAGTGAAAAGATAATCCACAGAGTGAAAGGAAATATGTGCAGATCATGTCCTGGATAATGGATTGCACACCAACTATACAAAGGACTTCAGAACTCCAGAGCAAAAAGACAACGCCATCAGAACGTGGTGGAAGGACTGAGCAGACATTTCTCCAAAGAGGACACTCAGATGGCTAATGAACACAGGAGAACACACTCCACACCCTCGGGCCTCTGGGGAATCCAAGGGAAAACTCAGTGAGACACCCCTGCTCACGGAGCAGGGAGCTCAGAGCAGAGCAAAAGCCAGAAACAGCAAGTGCTGGTGAGATGGAGCGGAAGTCAGAGCCCTCATCTCTGGCCGAAGGAAGGTGAAAGGACGCAGATGCTTTGCAGACGTTTAGCTGTTCCTCGAATGCCAGTGGTCCCCAGTGGCCAGCAACACTGCCCTGGCTGTATTCCCCAGGGAACTGGAAACATACACCCCCACAAAGAGTGGCGTTGTTTACAATAGGCCAGAAGAGAGAACAACCCAAATGTCCATCGACATCCGAGTGGATAAGCAAAGTGTGGTCTAGCCACACAGGAATACAGCCCAGCCCTGAAGATGAGTCCCAAGGCATGCCAGGGGCTCAGAGAGGGACACGTCTGCAGGCTCCTCCAGCTGGCTGAGATGAGGCCACAGGCTGACTTTGGGGTTTGCATTCATCCAGCTGGTCCCAAAGTCAATCTCCAGTCTAGGGCCCTGGTGTGCAAACCTGTGCCTTTCCAAGGTTGTGGTCCAGTCCAGGCCCTGGTAGCTGTGCTCCCGAGGGTTAGTCTTGGGGACAGACTTGCTGTCTGAGTGGCAGCCCTACAGGAGTTCGTCTACCTGCTCCCTGTAGCCCCTCACTGAAATGGGGTCATAGGGCCATCTTCTCTTCTGGCCCAAGGACAGCAGTTATGGAATCATGCAGGTATCCTCCCCTCTCTTGAGAGACACCCTGACTGGTGTGGCATGCCCCCAGGCTCCCTGGATGGCAACAGGGCTTCTAGGGAAGGATGGTGTCCCCTCCTCACCCCACTCCGCACACCCTCCTCCACCACCTGGGCTAGCTGCCAGGTGGACAGGCTTCTTGCCTTCTTTCCAAATCCCTGCTGCTTACTCCTTTTCTGGGGAGGGGGAGGCCCTGGGAACTCTACCTGGCTCTCGAGCCATACACCCCCCTGACACCAGCACCCTGTCTGGGTCTGCTCGGCAGCAGCACACGCGGCACACTTCTCCCTGCCCCGGGCCACCATTCTGCACCATGTACACACGTGCATAGCACACACCAAGCTGCATGTGCCACCTGTACGTGCAGCACACACTACAGCGGGTGTGTGTGCCACATGCATGCACGTCCTGCACCCACACACACCAAGACACAGTGCTACCTGTATGCACAGCACACACTGTAGCACATGTGTGTGCCACATTATGCACATCCTGCACCCACACACACCAAGACACACACACGTGATAACTGTGTATGGCCAATATATACACATGTGCACGGACCATTGTGTGTCAGCACTGCACGCACTACAATACACACATCCCATACTCAAGTGCACATGCCTACACAAGTAACACCCCCATACCCTGACATTCCTGGGGAGCCATGTGGCCCTGAGGACCCAACTCCTCCAATTCCAGAACCAAGCTGCGATCAAGTCTGTGACACCTGAGCAGCAGCTCTGTGAAGTGGCAGGCTGCAGCATTCTCCCACTTCATAGACAGGACGCTGACAGTCCAGGACGTGAGCCACTCTCCTTCAAGGGCACAGGGGCCTCAGGCCCCCAGCTCCAGTCTCTTCCTCTACCTCCAACCGGACTGCCATCCTGGATGGATGGGGGTGGGGCATGGCCACACCAGGGTGCAGACTCTCCCAGCCAGGCTGCACCAGCCACACACAGGCCTCCTCAGCTGGCTTCCACCAATGCCTGTGGCCCGCAGGGCTGGCTCCTCGATTGGACACCCAACCTCCTGAATCCCAGCTGCTGGGCTATGGCAAGGCCACTTGCTCCTTCCTTGGGTATCAGACAGTGTGTGCAAGGTGGGCTTCCCCTGGCCTTGGGCAGGGTGGGCTGCACTGACACTGTACATGGGAAGGAAAATTGAGGCAGGGCTGGTGGACTGAGAAGCCATGTGAGGGGAACAGAGGCACTGGGGGTGGGGGTGCTATGTATGACAAAACCTGTTGGCATGAGGACAGGGCCTCGTGGGATCCGGGTGGTGATCTGTAAAGACAGAGTGGGAAGAGTGCTCCTGGCAGCCCTCCCTGGTGTGAGTCAGGAGTAAACTGTGCCTCGAGTTTGAGAAGCAGCCAGGAGGCCCACGGGTGGACGGGTCAGGGAGTGTCTTGGTCCACTTGGGCTGCCTGACAAGGACGCTGGCCCTGGTGGTGTGAAACACAGATGTGCTGCTCCAGTTCTGGAGGCCGAAGCCCAAGGTCACGGCCTGGCAGGTTCCGGCCTGGTGAGGGCTGCTTCTGGCCCACGGCCACCCATCTTACTGTCCTCACATGGTGAGGACAGAGGTGGATCCTGGGGGAGGGCTCCCTGGGATCCCCAGATAAGGACACTGATCCCATCGTGAAGCTCCCATCTCATGACCTCATCACCTCCCACAGGCTTTACCTCCTGATACCGTGGCCTGGGGGGCTAGGAGTGCGGGGGCACACACATTCTGTGCATTGCCGGGACGGGGCCAAGGAGGCAGGTGGGCAGCGTGGCATGGCTGTCAAGGGAGGAACACCAGCTCTCTTGGTCATGGGGCATGGCCAAGGGGTCTCATGGGAGCGCCTGCAGTGACTGGGATCTGGGTGGTGGGAGGGCATGGTGGGAAGTACCAGGCTCTGGATGGAGGCTGAAGGTGTTGCCAAGGGGCTCTGAGCCTTAGAGGCTCATCGGGAGCCCAAGGCTTTTGACCTGAGCAATGGAAGGCTGGGGCTGTGGGCGCAAGCCCAGGAAGCCAGAGGAGAAGGGCTGTGGAGACGGGAAGTGGACCCCAGCTGTGGCCATGCTGTGAGGAACACTGCAGGATGCAGGGTCCCTGGTGAGCCCTTCCCATACGACCTGGCCCTCTGCCCAAGCTCCTCCCTCCTGCTGGTCACCTGGGTGCCTCCATGGACAGTGTGTTCCTGGGCCCTGCTCCAGGAAGCGATGGCCCCTTCAGGAGCTGACTACACTGCAAACTTCATGATGCTCCTCCATGGTGACCTCTATGCCATCGAGTGGTGGGGTCTGTGGTCTGCTCACACCCCAGGACCCGGTAGGAAACTCCAGGAGCCATGGAAAAGCAAGCCCAAACTGCCGGACCCCACAGTCAGACCTCTGGAAATAGCCAAAGGGCACAGCGCCCAGCAAAGGGTGGTGTGGGTGTGGGGGCTGAGACTGGCACAGGGAGGTCTGGGGACAAGTGGCAGCCAGCATCCCAAAATGGACCTGGCATCTCTCTGAGTCAAGACACTGCTTTGCTGAATTCTGAACTCTGTGGGGGTAGAGCAGCGACTGCACAGGGTTTTCCTTGAAAACATTCAAAAGTGAAGTACAGAAACTTCTGCCACCTGGGGACCTCGTGGGGACCTGTAACCAAGTGGCACACAGTGGTGAAGGCTGAAGGCCTCCGGCCTGGTGGGGGACCAGGCAGGCTGCCACTCTCACCACTTCTCTTCAGCAGGGCTCTGGAGGTCCAAGCCAGAGGAGTTAGGGAAAGAGGTAAGGGGAGAGTAGTCCTGCTTCTCTTCAACCTGTCCCTAGAGGATTACAAGGGGCAAACGGTATGCACACAGATGTGCAAACAGTACACACACACACACACACACACACACTTCACAGCCAATAATCAAAATTGCAGGATACAGACTCAAAGCACAGAAAACTCTTATCTTATAATTTTTTGGGGTACTGGGATTGAACCCAGGGACTCTACCACTGAGCTACATCCCCAGCCCTTTCTACTCTTTATTTTGAGGCAGCGTCTTGCTAAGGCTGGCCTTGAACTTTGATTTTCCTGTCTTGAGTCTCCCAAGTTGCTGAAATTACAGATATGCACCATGGCACCTGACAAGATGTGTCTCTAAAGATCAGTAATGAACAACCTGGAAAAAGAATCAGGCAGCAATTCCATTTACAACAGCACCAGGAGAACAGAGCACTCAGGAATACATTAACCACAGAGGTGCAAGCCCTGTGTCCTGAAAGCCACAGCATACAAGTAGGCACAGAGAGGGTGCTCCATCCTGCGCTCTTGAGGGAAGACGCAGTGTGGTTGGCAAGGCAGGACCATCCCAAAGCAGCCCACAGCTTCACTCAGTCCCACCAGAAGCTCAACTGACTTTTTGCAGCAATGGAAAAGCTGATCTACAATTTGTATAGAATTGCAAGGTAGAGTGACCTTGGCCAAATTATATTATCATGTTGTGTGCACGTTTGTATATATAATAACAAACCCATCAACATGTACAACTATAATGCATCATCATCAACAACAACAACAACAACAAAGTGGAAAAAATAGAATTGCAAGGAACTCCAATAGCCACAATAATTTTGGAAGAGAAATCCAAAGTTGGGACACACATTGCCCAAAACATCCTCCAAAGTTACAACAAACAAAATAGTGTAGTATTCACAAAAATATAGACACATAGGCCAATGGAATGGAATTGGCCAACTGATTCTTGACCAGGGTGTGAAGATCATTCAGAGGGAGAGGAACAACCTTTCAACAGAAAGTACTGGAATGACAGGATTCCACAGGCAGAGGAATGTGACCGGATCCCCACTTGATAGCAAATGCATAAAGAAGCTCAAAGTAGCTCACTCACCTGGCCTGAAGGTAAGAGAGAAAGCATAGCTGTGCATCTTTGTGAGTTAGGCTTAGGAAATGCTTGCTTTGATATGACATCTAAATTTATTGGACTTCATCAACAGTAAGCTCTTTTGTGCATCAAAGGCCGCTATCACAAAAGTGATACACATGGTAGGAAATATTTGCAAATCATGTATCTGATAAACGTTTAGTATCCAGAATATATAAAAAGCACATGTAACTCAATGATAAGAAGACAAATGATTCAATTAAAAAATGGATCAAGGATTTGAACAGACAATTCTTCAAATACAATATGCAGAAAACCAATGAGCACACTTTACCATTGGCGTGTGCACATGAAACACAGACAGATGCCTCATACATACACCACAATGGCTCACAAGCAAAACTGAGTGTTGCTGAGGATGTGTAAAATCGGCATCCTCAGGCATTGCTGGTAGGAATGCACAATGGTTCAGCTACTATGGAAAACATTGGGCAGTTCCTTGAAAAACTAAGTATAGAATTAGCATATGACCCAGCAATCACCACTCCTGATTTTATTCCCCAAAGATTCAAAAAGAAATGCTTGCCCAAGAAATGCTGTTCTTAGCAGCACTCTTCACATAGTCAAAAGGTGGAGACAACCCTGGTGTCCACCAACTGGGGAAGGGATAGACAATGTGGTCCATCCTTCCTGGGAGAGTAGAGTATTCATCCACTAAAAGCCACAAAGTACTGACATGCTCCTACAGACGTCCCTTGAAACGCCATGCTGAGGTAGGAAGCTAGCCCCAGAAGTCGCACAGTGAGTGACCATGCTGTAGGCAATGTCCACAACAGGAGAGTCCATAGGTACAGGCAGCAGGCCAGTGGCCAAGGGTCTGGAGGGGAAGAGGGCCTGGAGGGGCCACTCATGGGCATGGGTTTCTTTGAGGGTGATGCAAACATTCTGGAATGAGAGGTTGTGTCAACAATTCTATGAATGTGCTAATGCACAGGATTGTATGCTTAGAAGTGATTCCAATCGTTTGATTTTCCTTAGTTTTGTTCCAAAGCCACAAAAGCTTGCATTTTGTGTGTCCTCTCTCCCATGGTCCCCCTCTGTGTCTCTCTCTCCACCTTTGCCTCCTGTTTCTCTTTGTTTCCCTCTGTCTCTCTGCCTGGCTGTGTCTGTTTCTGGGTCTCTGTGTCTTTGTCTCCCTACCCGTTTCTCCCTGTCTCTGTCCCCTAGTCCCTTGTCTCAGTCTCTTTGTTTCTCTTTGCCTCTCTCTGTCTCTGTCTGTCTCTTCCTCTCTCTCCCTATATCTGCCCTGAGATGCAGGCCCCAGGCTGTTAAGAAGCCCCCGTCGAGTAGGCCCTTCATGGTGTCCAGCTGGGCTGGCCTCATGACATGGGCAGATGCACCCCTGGCCAGCAGGCTGCAACGGCACATGGTAATCATTGCTCTAGCCACTACATTATGGGTTAATTTGCTCTTTGGCAGCAGCCAACCAACACCCAGTCTCCCACCGTCCTCTCTTTCCTGGACCAACCCACAGCCCCAGCTCCTCTCCCTTCCTGGGGTTTTCTCCCTATAAGCCCTGGCTCCTGAGAGGGAGGGAGGAGGAGGCACACCCAGGGACCCTGCATCTGCACATCCCAGGCCAGCCTGCCCCTCCCTCACAGGCTTCCCAAGTCCCTGAGAGGACACATGGTAGCAGGGCAGGTACCTTTGTCGAGCACAGGCCCGAAGATGGCCAGGCTGTCATCCACAGTGGTGCAATTCCAGCGGCGGCCACGGAACTGGTGCTGGCACTCCTGGATGCCCAGCTTGACACCCTCAGCCACGCTAGGCATGATCTCCACGTAGTTTCTGCAGAAGCGCAGCTGCTTGGGCACCAGGCCTGGGATGCTGGCACAGAGGATGGGGTGTGTGCTCAGAGAGGTGTACTGGGGCCCGATGGCCAGTGACCTAGCAAGGAGGACAGGTGGTTAGGGCCAGCCGGGAACACAGTGGGGAGGCTACCCTGCCCTGGGGCACACATAGGCCTTTTGCTTTGGGGGCACATGTGCACTGAGGGGCAGGACACTTCTGCTTTGAAGGAAACTTGATATTAAGGAAAAGCCAGGGCCCTTCCCATCCGTGTACCTGATACAGCACCGAGCAAACTGACGGATGTGGGAGGCAAAAGAAGGGCCCACACCCCCCCACCCTTGGGAATGCAGGGATCCTGGGTGCATTAGGACACTGGTGGAGGCCCCCAATGCTTTTGGAGAATGCAGAGACTAGAATTGCTGGCTACTAAATTAGGGCCTTGGGATGTACCCCAGAACAGGTGGCCCCAGGCCTGCACAGGGGCTTCCTAAATAGGGGCACCTTAGGGCCCAGGAGGAGAAGCTCAGCTTCTGGAGTAGGGATGTGATCGGGGCAAGAATCACATGAAACCCATTCCTGCCCATATTTGGCTATTTACCCCAAAGATACAAGACATGCACCCTCAATAAGATGCGTTCAAGACACAGCACCCCTCAGTATCCACAGGGTGGGGACTGGCTCCTAGATCTCCCTTGGATACTAAGATCTGCAGTTACTCAAGTCCCTTGCATAAAATGGCACATTGTCCCCTAAAACTTTAAATCATCTCTAGATTACAATGATACCCGACACAATGTAGCATGGTGTAGATGGCTGCTAAAGTGTATCATTCAGGGAATAGGACCCCAGGGTTCAGGACACACGCAATTTTCTCCCAAATATTTCAATCCTCAGTTAACCCTGCAGATGCAGAGCCTCAGATGCGGGACCAGCTCTATAAAACTGCACCTCAATCTAAAAGAAAGATTTGCCAAGTCCTTTTGGAGAAGGGTGGGGTGGGAAGAACAGAAAGAGACATCAGTGGGTCCAATTGCCTTTTGCCCACCACCACCCCCTCTGTTGCCTCCAAACCCCACTCATGGTGCCATGGGTCCCCTGTGTGCAGGACATTGTGGGTCACGCTTGCTCCTCACCCCACTATTGTGGGGTCTGCGGGCAGGTGACACCTGCCAAGTTTCCCCACATGTCCCTCCCTGTAGTGCTACTGGGAGGGCTGGCCCTGGAGTACCTGGGGGGCCACCTCCGGTCTCAGAGTCACATGGACTTTCCCGTCGACGCTCCTGTGCTTCTCTCCTTGATCCAGCTCAGGGTACACCTGCCCCACATGGGATGAGAATGGCTCACATTTTCCTCTCTGGGTACAGGCCATGGAGACCCCCTAGTGTCCATGCTAGTGCTGCACAAACCACATGGGTGCTCCAGGTGTAGTCTGAGTGGCACTTGGCAGGACAGAAGGATAGTTTTCCTCTTTCTTTCTCCTTGAACCTAAGGCCTCCTGTATGCTAGGCAAGCTGTATTGCTGAGCTGCCTCCTGCACCAGCCCTTTCCAAGAATTTTATTTCGAAGCAGGGTCCTGCTAAGTTGCCAGGCTGACCTCTAACTTGCAACCCTCCACCCCCAGCTGGGTTACAGCTGGGATCACAGGCATGTGCCATTATGCCTAGCAGAAGGTCAGCCTTCTGCCTGGGCCCTGGCTCAGGGGCTGAGAAACTGGAATGGGGCCAGGATCAGTGGTCCCTGCCCTCAAGAGTGGGACAGAGGAGGGGCAGGCCAGGTGCCCTAGAGCCCAGAGAGGGGAAAGACTGAACCAGGGAGAAGGGTGTGGCTGTACCTCATGCTCCCCTATACTCTTGGCTGACCACACTGAAAACCAGAGGCCCCCAGATGTACCCACATCAGGCCTGCCCACTGGGCACCTGCTTACCTCCTGCAGCAATGAGTCATGAAAAGCTCTAGCCACTCCCTCCATGCCTCAGCCCTCCCTCTGGTCCAGCTGTCCACTGGCACCCACCCTGTTCCAAGATACTCTTAGCTGTAAAAACTAAGAAGAATCTCCCCTGGACCTCAGTCATGCTTCCCTTCAAAGCACCCACACCTCCATCACCTGTTGTCCAACCCTCTCCATCCTGGTTTCTACGTCCCCCACTCTGATGACTGCTGAGGCTTTCTCCCTGGCTCCCTCTTGGGTCCCCTCCTGCATGTGGCGCTGGGCCTCTGGATTCAGCTGTGCCTTCTCCTTTTGGGGTCCGCCCTCACAGGCAGCCTGAGGTGTTGGGATGACACCCTCAGCCATGAGTGGAGGTTTCAGGGAGAGGGGTCTCTGAGGACCAAGTAGCTGGGGGTCACGTGGGTGTCCAGCACACGGGCAGGAACAGACTGGAGGAGACATCTGGTCTCCCTCTGGCTGGCCCTTCTCACTTCCTGCCAGGCCTCCTGAATGATGAGAAGGGGGTGCGGAGGGAGCCCTCTGTGGGGGTTGAGCATGGTGGGAGCCAGGAGCCCCAGCCCCAGCTGAGGTGCCTCAGGGGCAAGTGAGTGCGGTGAGCTGGGGGACTGGCCACTCAGGACTGGGAGCCTTCTGTCTAATTGGGGATGGGCTAGTTACCTTGGTGGACCTCTCCTCCACCAGGACCAGGGTGCTTCACTTCCACCCCTTCTATGGGGTGACATTATACACGTGATGTCACTGGCACACAGGAGGTGCTAGTTAGCGACATGCATGCCCAAGTGGTGGAGGGCAACAGGGGTTGGCTTGTACACAAAAGCATGAAGAGGGAAGGATGGGCCAGAGAGGATGGCAGGTCCAGGGCGCTCCAGGCAGTGTGGAATGTGGGGTGCGGACCCGCGGTGTTTGGGGTTCAGGTTCTGCATCTCTTCTGGATGTTCGACAATCTCCCTGACAGAAAGTTGTGGGGAGAGGTTTGTAGGTTGTGGCTCCATCTGAGAGCTTCTCAGAAATGGCCCAGTCCTGAGGCCCACAGAACCTGTTCTTCTTTTTGGTTACTCACAGCCACCAGGGAAGGGGTGAGCTACACCTGTCTGTCCATCTGTCCATCCATCCACAAGAAGGAAACTGTTGTTGGATGTTTTGTTGACTCGGAGACGGAGAACAAATGGAAAATAAAGGCATCTGTTTAGACAGAAAAAACGAGGACTTGTCTCTCTAGCTGTCTTCAAAATAGGAACTGATCCTGGGGCTGTGACCATTTCTGAAGGTCAGGTGGCTTCCACTGCTGGATGCTAGAGGCCGCGTCTTACTCCGGGGCTGCCGATGGTGGATGGGGGAAGTGAGCTGATGAATGCCCAGCCCTGGACCCTGCAGCTTCTGCAGACAGGACAGGGCCTGCAGTCTCAGCACCTTTCCCACCTCGCCGGGCGGTCAGGACGGGGTAGGGTGGGGTGCTGCTGGGAGGCAGAGGGGGCTCCCCAGGCTCTCCCAGCGCCAGCTCTTCCAGGTGCTGAGTCAGCTCCTCTGCTCCCCCCACTGCCCTGGCAGGCCCCAGCTTGCCACCTTCCCCAACCAGGGTGCCAGCAGCTGCTCTGGCCCCCACGAATCCTCACTGGGTCCCTCTGCTTGTCCTCATGGACTTGGGGAGGTTGGAGGGGAGGCCTCTCCTGTCTTCTCTGAACCCCAGGGCCCTTTGAGTTAGGGTACCCAGACCCTTTCTCCTTCCTAGAGAGCTGGGCCCAAGAAGGCCCCAGCACTGCAGCGTCTCAGGTTGGGGGCAGCAGCTGAGAGGGCTCTCACTGATGAGGGAGAGGCATAAGGCCCAAGGGGGCTCAACTGGGCCTTAACAACCCCACACAAGATATATTGTCCTATGAAACATCATACAGAAGTACACACTGTGCACACTGTCCCTCCCTTCCCCAGAATCTCCAGGACACAAACTTCTAGTCCAGGGAGAACACAGGTGCCCCTAATGAATGAATAGCTGCAAAGCCACCATCTGTGGCACCCTCTGGGAGGACATGGGAGCTCTGGCCTGGGATAAGGGCCAAGAGAGGGGAAGGCCTGGACGGGCTTCCTTAGGGAGCTGTGGCTAGGATGGTGGTGCTGCGTGGCAGAGGACTTCACAAGCTGAAAAGTACCCCACCCAGGATGGCACAGAGTGCTTGTGTCTCCCAGCCACTCTCAGAACAGTTTCTCAGGATGCACAAAATATGACATCAAACTCACCTGGGCTCTTGGGCCGGTCACACAGACATGGAAGTCTGCATTTGTGGGTTGAGGTGCCCAAGTACTAAGGAGGGAGCAGGTGGAGAGGGAACAGTTTCAAGGAACCAAGTCCAAGCATTTGATGGCTGAGGGTTGTCAAATTCAAGTTCCTGACCCAGCCACTCATCAGTCCTTAGTGAACAACATCAAGAGCCCCTGTTACTCATGCAACCCCTGGTCTGGGTGCTGGATATGTCCTTCTCAAGTGCTGGCCCAGAAGGGACAATTGGAGCACTGGTACAGAAGGAGGAATCAGACATGTGGACAGCAGGCTCCTGGTCCCCGGCCGTGACCCTCAGCTCACCCAACAAGTGGCTGAGTTCCTACACAATTTTAGAGAACTGATGGCATTTGTGTTCTCCACATCAACTGTTACCTGAGATGAGAGTGCCTGCCTTCTCTCTGTGACAGTGTGGCCACAGCCACCCCCATTTAGGACGGAAGGCAAGACCCTGCTGCAACTAGTGGCAGGTGAAAATGAGATGTTGTTTTCCTGTCTTGGAAGGCTGGAGAGGTCCTGCTCAGTGGCCTGGCACCCGGAGGCTGCCCTGAGCCTTAATAGAGATGTGATGTGAGATCTGGAGACACAGACCTTCTCCCAGGGCTCTTCTCCACCTCAGCTCTCCTGCTGCTCCTCTCAGCTGTCTGCTCTGCACCCAGAGGACCTGGCCTGGATAGTGGATGGCACCTGCCTTGTCCTCATCCCCAAACCTCTGCAAGCTCAGAATCTGGCAGGACCCCAACTTCCCCATCCCGGGGCCCAGAACTGTGCAGAGGATGTCCCAGTGGTATTTTGCAGATGAAAATCAATGTCGGGCAATCCGAGTTACTGTGGCCACCTTGAGCTCTCTGAGTCTTCTCTGGAGCCTGGGATGCACCTTGCAATTGCTGGCCCTGAGAAGGGGGCCACACTCCAGGACCATAGAATGACCACTAAGAGCTGAGAGGGACCCTGGGCCACAGCCTTCCAGGACTGGGAGAGTAGATCCTACAGCTAGCAACTGCTCCTCGACCACGAGGATGAGGGTAGAGACAGGCTCTTCCCAAGCCCAACAGACTCCTTGATTTTGGCTTCCTGAGACCCTGAGCTTCGGATGCAGACAGGCCTGTGAGCCTCAGGAGCCCCTGTCTTTACAGCAGTAGGAGCCTAAGGTTTACCACCTCCCTTCTCCCGCTCATACTGGACTTCCCACCTTCCCTGAGTCTCAGCACCCTCTAAGCTCTTGGGCCCAAAGGGGAAAAGAAATGTGTTGAGGAGGGACACAGCTTCCTGAGCCCAATGCCACAAGCTCTGGGGATGCAAGCCGCCCGGAGGATCCACCTCCTGCCACTCCTGTGCCACAGTGCCCTGCTTTGCACAGGGACTCTTGCTGTGCTAAATTGGTTCCTCCAACCCCCCACTGCTCGTGCCACTTGTGACTGTCCCCAGCTGTCTCCCCCTTCCCATCTCCCATGTGACCACTGGATGGAGCTCATGGATGATGCCCTCTCTCCCGTGTATGGCTCCCTCCAACACACAACCTGCAGGACAACTGGAGAGCCTCCAGGAGCCTGTGCATGCTGTTGGGTTGGGATGGCAAAACAGGGTTTCCAGCATGTTGGACCCAAGGTCCTCCCTTCCCAATACCCTATGGTGACCTTAAAATGTACTAAGCCCTGTCCATGCAAAATAACATTTATGATGAGTCTGATCTCAATGGCATGGCTCAATAGCCCCCACATCAGCCACCACAGGCTAAGGACATAGGATATCACAGGATGCCCACCTCCTGCCCTGCTCTATTTGCATATTAGGATAGTCCTTGAGGGGGACAAGGGTGGTGGCCCCTTGTCAGGTCTTGCCCCCCAGGGCTGGTCTACTCTGGCCTGTCCTTTGAGACTCTTGACACCTCTGCTGAACTGGGGGGAGGTCCCTGGTTTAGAGCAGGGTCCTCTCAGGTGGTCCCAAGACAGCAGAATTGCTGGTTTAAGACAAGCTGGATTCTGAGGCTACTTGTGACTCAGATGTTCCAAGATGTCAAAGGCTGGTGGACAGACCGGAATTTTCAAAGAATGAGTTCAAATGCAAAATGTGTTTGCCCTCCACAGCCCTGAGTATAAGTTCACAGGGATCCCAAGGTCCCTGCCATCTGCTCTCCTGCTTCCCTCCAGCCCATCTCCATAGAAGCAACTGGGAGGGTCCGGATGTCTAGACCTTCAACTTGCCTTCTGGAGGACACAAGGATGCTACAGAGAGCCAGGTGTACCATTGATACACAAACAGTGGGGACACCCCAGAGTAGGCTGGCACAAGACGCAAAGCTGCCAGGTGTGGGCAGGGACACAGCCAGTGGACCCTGAGTCTGGCCGTCGGTCCCAAGAGACATCTACAGGCCAGCAGCCAAGCTAGAGGTCTCACCCCTCCAGCATGAACCCACCCCTGCCTGGAGCCTCAGGTGCCCACCCAACTCCCACCAGGTTCCTGCAGGCTTCTCACTACCCTCTCACAAAGGGGCTTCAGAGGACGAAGACCAGTGTCCAGACCGAGAGGAGGCCTTTATTCAAGGTCACTCACTTGAAGGACCATGGAGCCTGGGCTCAGATCACACCCTCGGCCTGCTCAGGTGAGCACTGGGAGTGGGACCCTGTAATCAGTAACTTCCACTCACACCCTGCATCCCACCTGTCTGTCCATCCAGGTCACAGGGAGGTCCATCCCTGCCTCGGGATAGTGGCAATAGCAGAGACTGGAGGGCCCTGCCCAGCCCCAGGAGGAGAAGCCGAGAGGCTGGCCCGCCCTCGCTGCACCCATTTCCCTGCACCTGGCCTCGGTGATTCACCCTGTGAGGAATTCACTCCAGTTTCCCTCTCATAGCCAACCAAGTCTCGGAAGGTGTGCACAGCCCCTGCTCAGCTGCCCCCTGGCCAAGCAGCAAGGCTCTCAACTGTCCCACTGTGACAAGGCGATGTCCCCCAGACCCCCAAACTTGGTGTCCATGTGGAACACACCGCTGTGCCTTCCTCTGGAATCACAGCCTTCAGAGACCATGCCCCGGCCAGAAAGGGCCAATGGCCAAGCTTGGGCAAGTGGGTCATGGCCTGAGCACCGGCGAGTGGAGGCCACCCCATGGTCACTATCAAGGAGGAAGATGTTGTTCAACAATGACAGGAGGCCTTAGAAAGCAGCATGGGCCTCTCCTTCCGTGGGAAGCACGTCTGAGAGTGAAATGAGCATGACTGGAGAAGCCTGCGTGGGACGTGTGTCCTGCCTCACTCTCTCACGCTGGTGGCTTTTTGTTTTTCGGTCCTACTGGTCTTTAAGGGGAGACCATTGCCTTCAACTCTGAGCTTGCAGAATGCTGTGCTGGAAAGTGGACCCTGTGCCTCGCTCACAGTTTCAGCTGTGGCCACAGCCACACGAGCCACGCCCGCCATCCGCCAGCACTAATGGTTTTCCCTCCTCCCCTCGCTCCTGTTGAAAGGCCGGGCACCTGGCCAGGGGTACAGCAGAGATGCTGGCTGTGACATGCTGGAGGAAGGAGGCCAGCCCAGGACTTCAAGGCGGGCAGCAGGCCAGCCCAGCCTGGGCCAGTGCTGGCCTCTCTGGGCCGAGGGCCTCCAGCTTCTGTTGGGTCTCAAGTGTGTCTTAGTGTTCATGTGTCCCGTCTCTGGTGGCACTTAGCTCAGGGCAGGCTCTGTGATGCTGGACTTGCAAGGCCTCCTCATATCCTGTGGATGTGGGGTTCTGGTAGCCCAGGGGGTCCTGCTCCAGAGTCGCTGCTGCTCCCCAGTAAGTCCTCCCGGGGTTGGCAGGCTTTCAGGTTTCTTTTTGTAGTACAGTTTGGCAAGGTCGGAGCACCTGTGCACCAAGGACATAACTCTGTGCTTGCATGTCCCAGGGAGGGGGTCCAGGTGCAAGCAGGGGACCTGCCAGTCATTCTTCATGTAGGCTGCTGGCAGGGAGAAGGGCTCAGCAGTGGGGCTGAGGCCAGTGGTATTGCGCTGGGCCTGGATGTGGGCTCCGGCTGGGCCCCAGCATTCGCTGGCTCACTGTGACAGCCTTGCCCGGCCTGGGCCTCACCTTTCCTCTCTATCAGACTAGGTGATCGGGTCTTGACCTACCCAAGGCTCCACAAGAGAGGCTGAGGAGGGGCTGGACTTGTGTTCACTCCCAGGTCTGCATTGCTCCTCTGACCTTACTGGGGATGGACCCATCCCAAGACAGCTCTTCAGGGGTCACCCCTAGTAGGAGAGCTGTGTGCCCTGGCCCTGCTGGTGCCTTCCTGGTGCCTCTGACCCTCACCCAACTTCTCCCACATCTGCATCTGGGGTAGGAGGCACCTCTCCTGTCTTATTCTTCACTGGCACAGAGTTTGATCTAGTCAGGGAGGATACAGTGGCTCTGCCCAGCCCTGAGCGACAAGGAGAATTCGTGTCGGGGGGGGGGTCGGGTCTGCTGCAGTACGGCTGGGCTGGGCTGGC
>NW_025999942.1:12606462-12608813 GCF_001458135.2 Marmota marmota marmota | reverse complement strand
GGGGGGGGGGTGGCTATCCTCCTGGGCAGGTTCAAAGGAGCAGGCCAGCTCTGGGGGGGGGGTGGCCAGACACCTTGCTCAGCCTTCCCTGGGTCCCTGTTGTCACCAGTACCTGCCCAGCTGGTCTCTTGATCTCCTCATCTGCTCTGCACTGCTGGCCACGTGCCTCTCATCACACGAGCTTGTGAATCTCATCTGGAAACTTCTCTTTATCCCACCCCTCCCTAGGGTCCCAACCACTCTCTGTACACTCTCCATCACCAACCTTGATTCCACTGGGATGCTTGGTCCCCACAAGCAGTGGGGCCACTGATGACCATGCACCTCCAGGTGGAGCTAGGCTGGGAGGAAGGGCTGAGTGCTCCACCCCAGGTCATCTGTGTTGGTGGGGCCAGCATGTGGGGATCGGGGTTAAAGAGGAGGAAAGAGGCCACAGAGGGCTGACACTGAGCAGAGGGATTCAGGTATGGTCCTACACTCATGAAGTGTTTCTGTCACTGTGATATGGGCATCAGGCTCTGAGGGCACCAGGGAGTCCCTCAGAGGGGGAGTTGTCTAAATCTGAGCCACCAAGGAGCAGGGAGAAGGCTGGACACTGGCCTCATACTGCTCTATAGCATGGCCTCTGTACTTAGGAGCTCATGTCCAGTAGGCACAGAGGGGCCAAGCAGCAAGAGAGGGGCCCTGCTGGGAGAGAGGGGCCAGGGCATGGGCTCACCCTGCTCTGCAGGCAGTGGGCAGTGGCCAAATCAGATGGGAAATCCAAGTGACAATAAGGGCATAGGGCCCAAGGGAGGGACAGTGGGTGAGAACTGTGAAGGGAGGTCGGAGGTGGCTGGGCAGGAGTGCAGCCTGGTGAGGGAAGCACAGGAACTTGGAAGAGGGCCAGTAGCTGCTGAGGTTGGGGAGGAGAGGCTGGCCTCCAGGGGCCTGCTGGGGACATGATGAGATGCCATCAGCCCAGACATGGGAAGGAGGAGGAGCTCACAGTACATCTCAGATCAATCAGTACCTATGGATACTGTCCTCCATGTCCTCTTAGCCGCGTCACCTGACCGCTGATATGTGGGCTCTTCTGATGAATTATACTTCCATGAAAAGAGAACTGAATAGGCGAGTGGAGGGAGCAAGAGACATACCTCCCTGCAGTGTGTGTTCCTGTAGGGCCATGCCTTGGTCTGGCCCCTTCACCTGGCTCCCCTTTGTCACTTGAAGATCCCAGGATGGACCTTCTTGGAGTTCCACCCAGCTCTGGACTGCTCTGGTCTTGCTTAGGATGGCTAGTTTCTCTGGGCTCACTCCTACTCTGCCTTGGGACCCCAGAGCACCACATGGAGGGTTGAAGACACAGCCCCACTGAGCAGGTCTGGGGGTGGGCAGCCCTTCACATTCCCACAGGGCTGCCTGCAGCAATGGCTGCAGTGACACCTCCCTGCTCCCCTCCCCCAAGAGTCACACCAGCATCAAAGCCTAATCGCTCCTGATGTGAGCTGCTTCCTGGCTGGGCTTATCCAGGTGAGGAGGTCCCAGTCATGCACATTCTATGTGTGGTGCTGGGGCAGGGAGGAGAGCGGTGGGGCTAGCTGCTTTGTTTTAGGGAGGGAAGGTGAAACTAAATAGCCAATCAGGGAGGCTGAGGGTGAAGGTGAGAAGTCATAAAGAAAGCCCCCTAAGCACCTTCTCTGCTTGCTCACCACCAGCGCCCCCAACAATGGCTAAGATGGCCCTTCCTCTCCCTGAGAAATGATCCGCCTGGCCCAGAGTGGGAGCAGGAAAGACCAAGCACTGGAAGCTTGGGCAGGTAGAGGGTGCAGATGAAAGAGAAGCTTCCTGAAGCAGCTGCACCTGGCTGCACCCGCCTCGCCGTGGTCACTGAGGCACTGACAGTACACTGTGGCTGGCGAAGTCACTGAGGCACTGACTTTTGGAGCCCTCCTCTCTGTGTGCTCTTGCCCAGCTGCGGGTGGGGCGGGGATGGATAAGGAGGCAGGAGGAGGACTCTATCTTGTCACCCTCCACAAGGGGGGCGGGGAACCTCTTTTCAGGAAGCAGAATTGCTAAGTGTGAGAATCCTACTGAGAACAAAGTGGGAGTGTAGGCCGGTGGAAAGGTGGCCCTCCCACCCACCCCTATCATAGGGGACGGACTTCCATGCCACCCCCTGCCTCCTGGGGCAAAAGGGCTGCCCAAGTCTCTTGATGGGGGGGGGTGGGGAAGGCTGCATCCCTCCTGGCTCACCTGAAGAATGCCAGGGTGCGACTGAGTGTATCTGAGAGGCCATCTGGGATGGAATTCATACAGCCCAGGTGAGAAGGGTTATGAATCTGTATAGGGGTGGGTGGGCACTGTCT
>NW_025999942.1:12592365-12605085 GCF_001458135.2 Marmota marmota marmota | reverse complement strand
TGGGGCTGGGGCGGGGCGGGCAGGGGGCGGGCGGGGCCCTAGAAGTTAGAGCCTTGTGGTGCTGGCCCCTCCTGCGGCCGTAGGTGCGTGGGGTGCTGGGGTGAGTGGGAGCGCTTGGGGTACTGGGGTGCTGAGGGTGTATGCGGGGTGCAGGAGTGTCCGAATGAGTAGCACAAGGTGTTCAGATGTGCGCGGGGCACTAGGGGGGTCCTAAGGGTGTGCAGTTGCACGCAGGAGTGGAGAGTGCTGGGGTATCCAGGTGGACGTGGGGTATTGGAGTGTATGTAAGCTGGCTTCGAGGACCAAAGCTGCTCCCGCCGGGATCCGGTACGGTGTAGTCCCTAGGCGCCCCCAGGGAGCACCTGTACCGCGCCCCTCGGGATTCCTGGGCTGCTTCCTGGGCTGCTTCCTGGGTTTCCAGCCAGGCGCGCCTTTTGCTTATGGTGGGACACACAGCCCCCTATTCGTTCCTACTCTGCCTCACCCTTGCCTTCACAGTGGTCGGGCTGCTCCCTCAACCACCACCTTGCCCAGGAAATGTTTGTCAGGGGCGGATCCCTTGGCTTGAGCCTAGCAGCTGTGCCTGCAGCCTCATCCCCTGAGCAGTGAGCACGGGAGTTGGGGGGTTGCTGGGTGACCAAGGATCAGCCCAGCATCTGCAGGTCACCCTTAGGAAGTTGGGCTCTGTTTGGGGGTCAGCGGTTGACGCTTCCACTTTCTCACACAGAGCAGCCTCTGGGATAGAGTGGGGTGAGGTACAGCCTGTTGCTCCCTCCTCCTGCCTGCTCAGAGCTGTAACCTCTCCAGCAGAGGGACTTCTTGACAATTTAGGTAGTTTTGCTGATGGAAAGGGAACGTGAAGTGCCCTAGGTCACACACAGACCCGACTGCTCCTCAGTGCCAAGTTTGTTTGCTGGCTCAGAGTAGCCCAGGAAGGGCCTGGGGAGTTTGGTGATTTGGGAAGGGGTAAATCCAAGTCTTGATGTGTCCTCAGCTTCCCATGGGGCACCTGAAAGCATGACGGTTAAGCGGGGCCTCTCTACCAGCACTGGTCCTCATCATAGCAACGTTGTGACTCAACTTGGCAGAATTCTTATCAGCATTTTGAACTGAGAGAGAGAAGCTCAAGGGTTTGCCATCAAGGGCAGAACCGCAGCCAGAGAGGACAGTTTCTGGCTCCTTAGTGCTGTGGTTGCTCCCCAGAACCCTGGGCCTTGAGCCTTTCCTCACTGTGTTGTTTGCAGAATGTTGTATGGGGGTCCCCAGAAGGTCGTGGCCTGGCACATGATTGGTTCTCAGGGCAGCAGTGGGCTTGGTAGTCCCTCTAGATTTAGCACAGGATGGAGAACCAAGGCAGGTCCCACCTAACAGGGTGCCACTCCCCCCCATTCTCTATCTTGGTTTCCTACCTGCATGGGAGCCAGTGGGTTTGAAAATGCCATGGTCCTACAGAGTTTGGCCCCAGGGGTCACTTGGTGACCATCAAGAGCCCCTTCCTGAATTCAAAGTGAGAGCTATCTCTTAACAAAAGTTCCTTTTCCTCCATACCACTGTTGAGATCCAGTTCAGTCTAAGCATGCCCGGCCCATCCACCCCCCTCCTCTGAGTCACTGCATGCCCCCCACCCTCACAGGGAAGAATTCCAGAATGAGGCAGGGAGGGGAGCTGGCTCTCCGTACTCTGGACTTTCCCTCTCTCTTAGCGAAAATCCCACCCAATTATCGCATTACTGGGGGAACCTGGCTGTGGGGTGGGGTGGAGGCCTGAGCCCAGGCAGGAAGACTCCCACTGCCTCTGCCTCCCCAGTGCTGGGGCCTGGGGATTAGAGCCCTGGTGGGGCACCACAGCTGCTGTGGCTCTTCACACACAAAGGAGAGTGGCCATGCCCACCAGCAGGAGGCATAGCAGTGACCCTGTGTGCAGGCAGGTGGCACTGCCTTCTCAGGCCTCCCCCCACCCTGCCCCTGGCCTTCCAAAGCCCTCTGTGCACCTTCTCTTAGCTTCCATCTCCTCCCCAGCTGCCAGCTCTGTGCCTGTGGGTAGAGGCACCAAGAGCTGGTAGCCGCCTCCTCAGCACTGGCCAGTAAGAGGGGTTGCTGAGAGCCAGGTAAGATCTCGTCCTCCTCAGCCAGGCTCCCTGCTTCTGAGTGTTTGCTGCAGGCTTGGATCATCTTGGGATGAACGAGCCAGGACAGGTGGAGGAGGTGCTGGGTGGGGGGTTCCAGCCTGCTCCTTTCTTTCTTGCACAGGGCACCGTGCTAGGAAGGCCTTTTCGTTCCCCTCATTTTCTGTGAGCACTGGCCCCTGGGCAGCCTGACTTTAGGTACCCTCCAACCTGAGCAGTCTTACTACGCAGCACCACGGTGCGGCTGTGGGGGGCGGGTATCCTCCCTGGGAGCGCCCTCTGCTGTTCCTTGCGTGTCAGGCAGGGTCAGTATCCTCAGGGACCATGCACTTAGGGGTGGCATGGCACCTGTGCCCCGGTCACAGGGCAGCTGCTGGTGAGTTTGGGGTAGATGCTGAAAGACAAGCAGGACCTGGCTGCCCTGTCAGCCACCTGCAAATGGAGGGACCACTTCTGACTACAGGGAGGGGCGAGACCCAGAAGCCAGCAGGGAGGGGGTGGTGGTGACTGGAGAGAGGGCATTTGAGAAGCCCTCTTAAAGGGGTGGCTTTGGAACTGAACCTCAAGAGACCTGCCAAGGCTCTGTGAAACAGGAGACCCCGCCATTGAGGCTGGATGCTGGGACTCCCGGGGGGAAAGGAGGCGCTTCTTCCCACCCCCAGAGCTCTGGGGGCTGGGCAGAGACACGACACTGGGGAGGGAAGCGCCTCTTATGAGCTGTTAGCTTTGTGACATAGTGAATTCCCCATCGACGCTGAGGTCGGAATCCTTGTTCCCAGCGGGGCAAGCTGCAGATACAAATGGCTTCATCTTTTGCCTGGGAGCTCCAAGGACGAGGGACCCAGGGGAAGGGGCAGCCAGCAGTGGTGGTGGATCCAGGTATGAGAAGCAGCAGCCCCACCCCGCCCATGGCCTGTTGGGTGCTCAGGTACTCCCAGCACTGCCCTGAACAGCCTGTAGGGTGCCTCTGCCTTCCTTCTCTGTGACAGTGCCCTTTGAGCTCAAAGGCAGGGGATGGCAGCTTCTGTGCTCAGACTACAAGAAGTACCTAATGACTGTATATATAAACAACCTAGTCATCACAAGATAAAAAAGAATCCACACAAGATAAAAAAGAAATGCACATTGTTGTGTGTGTGTGGTGCTGAGTGGAACCTGGGGCTCCTGCAGGCAGGTGCCTGCCATGGAGCTGTTTCCTGGCCAGTGAATGCTACCTTAGCCTCCATCTCAAACAACCGCAGTTACCTGCCCACCAGAAGTGAGAAGCAGCACCCTCAGGTTGCAGCAGCGCTCCCCCAGCCCAGCCAGCTTCACACAGGGGTGGCTTTGAGAGGAACACAGCCAGTGGAACTGATTGGAGTTTGCAGGTGTCCGGCTTGCAGATGACGGTACTGCTGGGCCTCCCTGGGCAACCGAAACTATCCCACAGTGTGCTGGAATCTTCTGTGGCGCAGGCTGCCTGGTGCGCGCTTTGGCAGTCCCACTCCAAGCGAGAAGCCTGGCTGCTCATAGAACTGACCCAGAGAGAGGACTGGACTCACAGCTCCTGGAGCAGGTCTCCTGCCCCTGCTGCCCTCCGTCCAGTCTCTATGATCTCCATGTCCCTGCTGCTTCCTGCGCAGCTGGATGGCTCTTTCTGTGTGCACCCTCCCTCCCCTCACCCCTTCCCACCAGCTCAGGACCCTGCATGACTTGTCACTTCCAGGTCCATCTCTGGCAATCGCTGACATGGGTACATACTGGTAGGGCCTTCGCCAGCAAGGCTTCAAGCTCAGGATAGTCCATCTGTGTTTGGAGCTCGCCAGGCCCTCAGTACCGGCTGTTGTGTGGTTATGTCCTAGCTGTTCTGCTCCTAGAATCTCGGCTCAGACTGGGCTCCCACTTGCAGTCTGGCTGTCATCCAGATAGGCACAGCCAGTGGGCCACTCTGCCTACCCTGTTGAGCATACCAGCCATCAGGACCCCTCTGCCGCCTGTTGCTCAGCTTGCAGCACCTCACCTGCTGGTATGCCCCCATGTGCCCTTCCCACCTACCCGTAGTAGGGATGTGCCTGGTCCTTACTTCCTCAGTCTACAGTTGCGTTTACAGTACCCCCTCATTATCTGACGTTTCTCTTCCTGCAGTTTCAGTTATCCTCGGTCAACCACAGTTCAAAACTATTAAATGGAAAATCCCAGAAATAAACAAATTATGAATTTCAAATTGTGCCATTTTGTGTATCCTGATGAAATCTTTCACTGTCTCCCTTTGTCCCGCATGAGACATGAATCACCTGTGTGCAGTATTTCCATGCTGGATACCTCGCTTGTCTGTTAGTCACCTCCACTGTGAGGCCAACAGTCGCAGTGTCAGTGAGGTGTTCAAGCCCAGTTATTTCACTTTGTAGTGGCTCCCAAGAGGCATGATTCTGGCAATTTAGCTAGGCCAAAGAGGAGCCAAAGTGCTCCTTTCACTGAAAAGATGAAAATTCTTGAATTAATTAGGAAAGACAAAATCAGATGCTGGGGTGGCTAAGATCTATGGGAATGCATAACTTGTGCTTAGTTGCAAAGAAGGAAGAGTTCTTTTCATTATTAGTTATTGTTCTTTATCACAATTGCTGAGTTTATGAGCTGGACTTCATCGAAGGTGTATGACTGGGGGAAACAACCTGTGCAGGGGGTGGTCCAGTCTGCGGCTTCAGGCGGCATGGGGTCTGGGACGTGTTCCCTAAGGATGAGGCGCCGGTCAGCTTTCCCCCATGGTGACATGCATTTAAAGGAGGGGGAAAGGGAAGTGAAAGAGAGAGGAAGGAAGGGGAGGGAGACGGGTGCTGGGACCAGGGACCTGTGCCCTCCAACCAGGTCCCTTCCTGCACTTGCCAGCACCTCCCTGTAATGCCAGCAGCTACAAACCATCAGCGGATCACTCCACGGTGAGGTCAGAGCCCTCATGATCCCACCATTTCCCAGGAGCCCACCTCCACACAAGCCGCAGTGGGGACCAGCCTTCAATGTGTGTACCTTGGGGGACATTCCAGGTCCACACCCTGACAGGGGCTACTGTGCATTCTCCAGGTCTCTCCTCAGGTCTCTCTTCAAAGTGCCTTGTGGAAACCCCACTTGGCCTTCTATCAGCTTAGACCCTGTCTCAGCCTGTGTCTCAGAACACACATCACAGGCTGAGGAAGTTGCCAGGGGCTTATTCAGCTCACGTTTATTTGGGCTGGTGTTTGGAGATCCAAGGAGGAGCGTCTACCTCTGGTGGGTGCCTTCTTGCTAATAGAGACCCAAGATGGTGCAGAAGGTTACACAAGATAATGTGTGTGGCTGTGTTGTCCCCTCTGATCTATCTCCCAGAGCCACCAGGCCTCCTCCTGGGGTGCCACTCTGATGACCTGGTCTGATCCTCTGGCCTCCCAAGGCTCCGCTTCTGAACACCACTGTCATTCAGTTTTCACCCTCTGAATACCTCCCAGAGGGGACTGAACTTTAGCCCAGGAGCCTTGGGGGACATGCAGTCCATGTCTGAGACGCAGCAGAGCCTGCGAAGCAGCCAGGACCCTTGGGCAGCCCTCTCCTTGTTCAGGGTGAGTGGCACAGAATGAGGGGAGGAGGGCTGACCTTGGCCTCCACCTGCCCCCAGGTCCTTCCTGCTGGCTTTGAGATTCCTCTGTCCCTGGTCTGCACCTTGGATGCCATCCAGGGTCTGCCAACAAAGCCCTGCCATGTGGATGCCCCTTCGGACCAGGCGGCTGTGTGTCTCAGGTGGGCAGCCCTCGGTGCCACTGGAGGTCATGCCTGCTCCTCAGGTCTTCTGTGGTCACGCTCAGCTGCCTGGCTGCCCAGCCCGGCTCCACGGTGCTCAGCGCTTCCTCCAGGGCTCATCCCACAGGAGAAGCCTGCTCTCCTTCTGATTGCATGCAGGCTTAGCTGGAACCTGTTCTTCCTGGAGATGGGGACTGTGGAAGGAAAAGATGGAAAGCTGAGTCACGGCTCCCACAGAGCTGAGAGAGCAGAGCGGTGGGCTCTTGGGATCTTGTGATTCTCTAAGCCGTGGATGGAGAGTCTTAGGACTGCAAGAAATGGGTTAGGGGTTGAAATGCACACACGTGTCACAGAGTTCTGGAGCAGTAGCCGGGGTCAGTGCCATGAGAACCTCCAATCAGTGGTGTGGTGCTCTGGTTCCCGGGTCAGTGTAAATGGGGTCCTTTGCTAGCCTGTCCTCGCAAAAAGGCTAAGTTTTGCTCTGACCACGGCTGGCTAGGGTCATGTGTTCTGAGTAGCTGCCTGCTACTGGGCCAACACTGCCACCCTGTGGAGATGCTGGGAATGAAGTGGCTTGGAAGGGACTCTATGTCCCTGTATCTGGAGGCAGTGTCCCTTTTGGGTACAATTGAGGACAGATTTGGTGACATCTCCTCCCCAGCCCTCAGCTTTGCTGTGGCCCGAGTGGGGTTTCACATGAGATGGGACAACTCATCTCCTGATAACGGTGGTGACCACCACAACTGCTTGCTGGATCCTGGGTTTCTTGTGACCCAGTGTAGGTCCCACCTGGGTGGTGGTACCACTACCCTTGAAGCATAAACTGGAGCTGGTACTCCACTCCTGGGCACGTATCCAAAGGAAACCCAATCAGCACATCCCAGAGACACCAGAACTTCACGATCACTGCAGCACTGTTCACAATAGCCAAGACATGGACGCACTTGGGTGTTCATCTAACCATGAGGATAGAGCAAATTGGTGCATAGTGTCAACAGAATGTCGCTCGGCCATGACAAAGGATGTCATCGTGACAACCTGGTTGGACAGGGAGAGCATCATGGGTACTGTCAGCTTTCATCACTGTGACAGACACCTGAGTCGACATCAAGGAAGAAAAGTTTATGTGGGCTCCCAGATTCAGAGGTCTCTGTCCATGGTTGGCACAGCAGTTTGGGGCCCAAGGTGAGGTAGAATATCGTGGCGGGAGTGTGTGGCAGAGGAGGATGCTCACTGCATGGCTGCCAGGAAGCAGAACAAGAGCTCCCCAAACTCACTGAGCTCTGAATCCATACATGGTGGACCCACCTGGAGGCAGAGCCCTCATGACCCTGTTCCCTCCCGGAGCCCTGCTCTGAGTACTGCCGCACTGGACACCAGCCTTCAGCACGGGAGGCTCTGGGGGACGCTCCAGGTGTGAACCACATGCGTTAAACCATGTGAGCCAGACCTGGAAAGGCAGACATGGGACGTGCTCTCCCACACAGCAGCTGGGGGTGCTGAGCCCAGAGTGGAAGGGAACAGAGTGCCACCAGAGGCCGGCAGGGCTGGGCTGGGCACTGGAGGTGGCAATGGCAGGCCCAGGAGCACAGCCAGCAGGTAGATGATCTTGCATTCCAGGGGCTGCGGCTCAGGATGACCCCGAACGGGAGGGAGGAGCTCAGAGGTTCCAGGGAGTGTCGGACAGGGAGGAGCTGCTCTGCTGGCTTGACCCCTGCACTCGGCAGGCCTGGGTTGAAATACCACACCACAGCCACAGTCAGCACAGTCACTATGTGTTAATTATAAGAAAAAGAGCATGGCTCAGGGTGGCTGAGAGCGAGATGGTGGGGCTGCTGTCCAAGCATGGGCAGGGTGGCTCCAAGGCCACCCTCGGTCCAGGATCAGGATTCTTGGGCTCTCTCGGCACCGGACACCCTCTCCTCTACTCTGGACCCCCCAGCCTCACTCTTGGTGCCTCCCATTGCCCTGAACTGCCCCACCTAGTGCAGGCTCAACTCTAGGAACGTTTTGGGGTCCCCTGGGCCTGGGATAAATGCTCTTGTGCCAGTAGGTTTTGTGGGAATGTGGCCCTAGGGAACAGCAGAATGGGGAGCTATGGCAAGGAGAAGGGGACCCAGGGACTGTCTATTGGCCGCCATCTTGCCTGGCCAAGGGGGACTGGGACATCACTCCCTCGGGCCTCTTTCTAGTCCTGTGGACCAGCCATTCGCTGGCCAGGGGAGATGAGGTCTTGTGTGCAGGGCCAGGTCCCCATCCGTCCACCCCGTCACCCTGGTTCCCAGGAGAGGGAATGCTTTGTTTCCTACAAGGCCATGTGCTCTCCCAGTACCCCGCCTCCCTGCACACCCCCTACTACAGTAGCCCCTGCTATCCTGCTTACTGAGGGAAACTGAGGCTCCCAGCTTCTGCTGTAGCAACCTGCAGACAAGCCACCACCTCCCCAGCCTCAGAGGGTGAGAGTTCCCATTTGTCACCTGCCTGTCTGGCGGGTACAGAAGGTCTGGAAAGTCCTGCTCTCCCTGGGGCCCTCTGGTACCTGCTAAGAGCCTTCCTTGTCTCTCCTGAATCTTCTATCCAACTCTTGTGCCAGCAACTTCCCCTTGGTCCCAAAGTCCTTGGGCTGTTTTAAATGGTGGTATTTCTTTCCATCTCTGTGTCTTGTTTCTAGTTCAGGTGGTCCCCAACAGCAGAGGCTTGACTTGGACTCCATGATGTATTTGTCAGGGTATTAAATGCATTTCCAGTTTATGAGACATCAACTTGTGGTGGGTTTGTTGGGAGGCAACCCCACTACAAGTTGAGAAGCAGCTGTACTGACTTTGGTATATCCATCTTCTATCCTCCACCCTTCCTGAGCCCACTCACTCACTCCAGTGGATTGTTCTTTTTCATAGATTAGGTAGGATCTTTGCACAAAAATATATGTCACCTGTAATCAAAGACAGGTTTTCCCTTCCCTTCCAGATCAGGAGAACTTTCTTTTTCATGTCTTATTGCACTGGTTAGGAACTCCAGAACAATGTGCAGTAAAATCTGTGAAGGTTGGATATCTTTGGCCTTGATGAAGCTTGGTGGTACATGCTTGCCCAGCACACTTGGAGTGGGTTCCATGCCCAGGAGAGAGAGAGAGAAAGAGAGAGAGAGAGAGAACAAAAAAGAATGGCCATTTCTTTGTTCTTGACATTAGAGCACCAAGCGTGCAGTGTGTCATGAAGACATCAAGCCCTTTATCAGGCTGAGGAAGGTCCCTGCTATTCCTAGCTTGCTGAGAGTTTGTAACCAAATGTCAGAAATTGTCAAATGACTTTTCTGCATCTATTGAGACAATTTCATGGCTTTTGTTTTTAGTTTATTTATTTACTGTATCTATAGTCTCTCCATCATTCACCAACATACCACCTATGGTTCTATCAGCTACTTAATCTGTCATCTGTCTTGATCATCTGTTTTTCCATCTGCCACATATCTATCCTATCTGAACTTTTATCTATCTACTCACCATCTTGTTGCATATCTATCTAATCATCCATCTGCCATTGATCATATCCATCTGATTTACTATATCCCTCCCTGTAGCAGAATCCAAGTTTGATGAGGGTAAACCTCTTGCCTAGCTTCCTGTGTGCCCAGTACCTAGAACAGGTTGGTCTGTGGTTTTCCCTGCGGTGTCTTTGTTCAGCCCTGGTGTTAGGGTAATGCTGGCCTCGTGGAATGAGCTGGGGGGTGTTCCCTCCCCTCGGTCTCCTGGAGGTCTGAGGGCGTGCTGCTGGCTCTCTTCAGAGTGTGTGGCAGTGCCCTCTGGTGAAGCCCTCCTGCCCTGGCTTCTTTGTGGGCAGGTTTGTGATGCCTGACTCAGCCTCCTACTGGCTACGCCCCTCACCCCTCGGGAGTCAGTGTCAGCGCTGGGTTTGTTTCTGGGAGCTTCTGTCTTGGCTGAGTTGTGCAATTTCTGGGGAGAACCACTGGGGGCGCTCAGCTGCAGGCGAGATGAGCTGGGTTCAAAGACGCTGGCTGCGGCAATAAAGTGAGAAAATAGCGAAGAAACCATGCAAAACATGAACATGGGGGGCTGGGATTGTGGCTCAGCGGTAGAGCACTCACCTAGCACGGGCGAGACGCGGGTTCGATCCTCAGCACCACATAAAAAATAGACATTGTGTTGTGTCCATATACATCTAAATAAATAAATAAATATAAAGAAAGTTGTGAGCATTAAAAAAAAAAAAAACCCATGAACGTGGGTTTCGAGGGTGGGACTGCTTAGTGACCTTAGTGTGCCTTATAGACAGTACACAGGTGGATGCTGCTTTTTTTTTTTTTTTTTAATTAAATTCAGTTCACCAATCCCTACCTTTTCTTTCTGGTGCCAGGGATTGAACCCAGGATGCTTAATCACTGAGGCACATCCCAGTCCTTTTTTATATTTTATTTAGAGACAGGGTCTCTCTGAGTTCCTTAGTGCCTTGCTAATCTTCTGAGGCTGGCTTTGAACTCTCGTTCCTCCTGCCCCAGCCTCCTGAGTTGTCTTATAAGAAGACAGTTTCTGCACTTACAATGGATGTGATTAGTGATGGAAAGGATTTACTTCTGCCATCTGTCTATTGTTTTCTGTGTCTTCTGTGATTATTATTCCTTATCTACTGTATTTTTTTGTATTTAGCTCATTTTTTTAATAGTGTATAATTTTTGGTCTGATCTTTCCTTTTCTGTGTATTTTTTTTCTTTTTCGGGGAGTGGCTGGGTGGGGTGCAGGGGATCAACCCGGGCTTGTGCATGCTTGGCAAGTGCTCCAGGCTGAGCTGTCCCCAGCCCTGTCCTAGGTTTTCCTCTCAGTGGTTCCCTTGGGGCATTGGCTGGCAGTGAGCAGGCTCCTGTGGAGGCGAGATCAGTCCAGGAGGGAGCCAGGCTCTGCCTAGGCTCTCCACACAGCTTCTGGTCCTTGTGGAGTTCTTGCTTCTTTCTGGGTGCTTGAGCCTAGGCTCTTCTGAAAACCCAACTTCCTAAGGATGCTTGCCAGCTCCTGTCCCCGAGCCTACTGTGCTCTGCGGGTCTCCATCACCACCTGGTGCCTGCGGCTCGTCTGCTCTGTGATAACAAAGCCTGCTGCTTGTCCAGCCTGTGTTCTGGACAGTGAGCACCTGCGTCCATCCTCAGTGCCCCAGACGGGTCAGGACCAATGGGCACAGTTGTGTGCAGATGAGGGTGCTACTGGGTTGGTGGGGCCAAGTCCCTGCTGGCCACGTGGGGTCCCTCCTCTGGCTGCTGTGCCAGGGCGGGGGCAGCAGCAGGCAGGCTGACTTCCCACGTCAGGTGCTCTTTCCCCACCTCGGCCTCCCTGGCTGCTGCAAACCTGCCACGGTCTGACCGCCTTTGCCTGATTCTGAGGTTTCTGTGAGATACCAGGACTGCTGGCCCCTCTGTTTCCCTCTCAGGTTGGTCTTTCCTGTGTTTTTTCCTCTGGCAGTTTATTGGCCCTGAATATGTGGGTTTATATTTGTCATAAAATTTGGAAAAATTCAGCCATTCTTCCCCTTTAAACCTTCCCTGCTCCTCTCCTGTGGGGACACCAGCTCCTCATGTGTGAACTTGTTGCATGGCTCTCGGTGGCTCTCTGTGGTCTCTGCACTCTCTGTAGTCTCTGTGGCTCTCTGGGCTGTCTGCAGTCTCGGTGGCTCTCTGTGGTCTCTGTGGCTCTCTGAGCTCTCTGTGGCTCTCTGGGGTCTCTATGGTCTCTGTAATCTCTGTAGCTCTCTGGGGTCTCTGTGGTCTCAGTGGCTCTCTGCACTCTCCAAGGTTCTCTGCAGTCTCTGTGGCTCTCTGAGCTCTCTATGGCTCTCTGCACTGTTTGTGGCTCTCTGTGGTCAGTGTGGCTCTCCGTGGCCTGTGTGGCTCTCGGCACTCTGGGGGGCTCTCTGTGCTCTTGGGGGCTCTCTGGCTCTCTGTGGTCCCTGAGGCTCCCTCCTACTCTCACTCTTCTCAATGCGTTGTCTGGAGAGTTCCCATTGCTCTGCCCTCCAATCACTGGTTCTTTCTTCTTCAGTGTCTTAATTTACGGTTGATCTCATCCAGGGATCTTCTTTATCTCTATGATTTTCCAGTTGAGCCTTTAAAGGTATTTCCTAAGTCTGTCCTCAACGAGCTCTCGCTTTCCTCTGCTCTCTGGAGCCCATGGGGTATATTAAGAAAGTCAAGCTGATTAAGTCCACTGCCTCTGTGTTTCTGGGCCGGGACTTTGGAATTGTGGTTCTTGCATTCCTGGTCATATTTGATTGGATGTCAGATATTGGGTTTTTTATTTTGTGGGTGTTGAATTTTGTTGTCTGTTTACAAGGCTTCAAGCTCTGAAACTGGCCACACATTGATCCTTTCAAAGGCTGCTTTTCACTGTTGTCCCACAGGAGTGGTGGCACACATAAAAATTTAGAGACTGACAACTCTGTGCCCTGGGGACCTGTCCCCAGACTCCCAGTGTGACCATCTCCCACCTGGGTGTTGGTGGTTGGTCCCAGGCCCTCTGTGCCCTGGGGGCCCTTCCCCAGACTCCCTGTGTGGTGGGGTCCCTCCTGGGTGTTGGTAGCTGGTCCCAGGCCATGAGCTCCGTGGGCTTTCCTCCTGTCCCCTCCCAGTGTTTCTTACGAGGGGACACAGGGAGGTCCTTGCTGATCCCCAGAGTGCTCTCCACGGGCAGCTTGGCCTCAGAGGAGTTGGCTCCGGCTGTCATAACAACATGCACAGCAGGGTAAAGGAGAGTCCATGGTCCTTTTCAGGGTCCCCGGGTGCAGGTGTTGGGGGCAGTCCTCCCAGGCCTCTCCTTTTTGCCTGCGGTCTTGCTGTGTCCGCCAGGC
>NW_025999942.1:12583505-12591640 GCF_001458135.2 Marmota marmota marmota | reverse complement strand
CCCCCCCGCGGCCCGCCTCTGTGTGTGTCCCTGGCATCTCCGTGTGTCCACATCTGATATTGTTAGGACAGCAGTCCTATTCGATTAGGACCCGTCCTACTCTCCTGAGGTGCCTTGGTCACCTCTTCAGCGGCCCCATCTCCAAATGCAGCCCCATCCCGAGTCCTGGGGTAGAGCCCAGCATGTGAGTCAGGGAACAACAGGACCCAAAGCAACCCCTTGTACCCCAGAAATGCCTGACTCCCGCTGTGGCTGGAGGAGCCTGGGCCCACCCACCCTCCCTTCTCTGGGCTGGCCATCCTGGCTTCCCATCGCACGGGTCCAGTCTAGTTTCTTGGGTTCTGGGGAAGGAGGTGAGTCTGGTCCTATCATTTTGTCTTGGCTGGATGTGGTCTCCCCAGTGTGGACGTTTGTCCCTGATTCCTGCCCCATCTTGCCCCAGCCCTGGCCAGTCCTGGCACTTCCCTCGACGTGGCCCAGAGAGCCCTCCTGTTCTTAGGTTATAGCTGTCCCTGCCAACCAGCCACCCACGTCCCCTGCTTTGTCTATGCACATGGGCTTCTCCTGTCCCTCCGCCCTCATGGGCCTTCTTTATTTTTATAAATTCATCTTGATGAGCTCTTGGGAGGAAGAAGGGAGTCACGTGTGGGATCCCCAGCAGCTTTAGCTGAATGCGTCCGCCAGCCTCGCAGCATCGAGTTTTGCTCGGACACACTGTTGGAAAGCAGGTGTCCTCCGGGAACGCTCTGGCGGTGGCCTGGCCTGGCATGCTCTTCGCATCTGTTACTTTTCTTTTCTTCTTTTTTTAAAAAATTGTTTTTAAAGTTGGTGACAGACCTTTATTTTATTCATTTCTATGTGGTGCTGAGAATCAAACCCAGTGCCCCACCCGTGCCAGGCAAGTGCACCACCACTGAGCCCCAGCCCCAGGCCCAGCGCACCTTTTACTTCCCCAGCATAAACACTTGGAGCCTCGGGGAACATGTCGGGGTACGTGGCCTAAGAGATGGCGCCATCTTACTCTTCCTGTGCTTACAAAGGGCTTTCTTGCCCAGCGGTCAACTCAACAATTCTAGATTTTAGCCCCCTTAATGCACCCGAGAACTGTGTGCAGCGTAGGCTGGGAGCCTGCACTGAGGAGTCAGGAGGGCACCCGCTCTCTCCAGAACAGCTCAAGGGCACATCCGTGCTGAGTGTCCAAAGGTTTTTACTTGGCACATAATAGTGGCATGTGCTTTCCGGGTGCAGTGTGAGGCGTCAACGCGTGTGTGCAGAGTGCACTGATGGAATCAGGGAGGTTTGCACATGTGTCCCTTCTCTGTGCTGGGAGCACATGAATCCTGCTTTCCTCAACAGGCTACAGTCACCCCGCTGTGCCACAGGCTGGGCTTGTGCCCGCCTAACTGCCTTCAAGCCTGGCAAGGGTGCCTCTAACCCCTTCCCAGCCTCTGCTCACCTCTCTTCCTCCCTGTTGCCGTTGTTGTTTTAGACAGTCTCACCTTGTTGCCCTCGGCCTCCCACCTGCTGGGCTTGGGCTGGCCTCCCTGTTCCACTCTCCACCTCCCCAAGCTCATCATGCGAGCTGAGCGCATCTGCCTCCTTCCGCTCCTCAAATTGGGCCAAGGGCTGGATCCAAGTCCCTGGGAGAAGGCTCAGGTCTGGCTGGTGGGTTGGGGTCCTATCTGGCCTGGGAGGTGTCCCCCAGGACCTTGTTTCTCAGAGCCCGGGGCTCTGCCCTGCACATGCTGGCAGCTCTGCTATGGTATGTGGATGCCAGCACCCCCGCACTGAGGCCGTCCTGCGGTCACTGCCCAAGCTCTCGGCTGGGGCTGGATGGGAGATGTGAATGCAGAGATGTGTGAACACTGATTGTGAGATGGCCTCACACTGCTTGGGGCTCGCTACGCATCTCTAGTGAGCTGCAGTCTTTGAGGCTGTGGCTCTGGAGGTTGGCAGCCCAGGAGCTCGGCGCTGACATCTGGAGATGGCATATTGGAGACTGCAGTGTGCAGCTCCTCTTACGGGACTCCGCTCACCTCACCCTGAGCCTGAGCTTGATGCACTCAGAGGGCGCAGCCTGCAAGGCTTGGTCACCTCCCGCAGGACCCTACAGATACCTGAACACATGACCTTGGGGATTAAGCTCCCAACACGCAGATTCCCAGGGACACTCCCGAACCACAAAGACGACTGTGTGGTAGATAGGACCGAGGTGGACGTGAGGTGGCTGTGAAGTCCCTTGGGGTGGATCTGGAGCCCAAGTGTTCTCTTACACTTTCCAGCCTCTGCCATGATGAGGGGCCTGGGAAGGAGAGGTGACTGTCCTCGGCTCTGTGTGGCACATACCCTGGCCAGCCGGGGGCAAGGAGCCCTGGCAGGAGTCTCAGAGCCTCACCACTACCTCCCAGCGTGGACGCTGGGGGCACCACACCTTTCCTGCCCTGGCCGTGGTGTAGGTAGTGTCCGGCCAAGGTCCACGGCTGAAGGTTGGCCCCAGAGAGCTGTGGGACCTTTAGATAGCAGGGCTGGGGGGACGTCCTGAGGTCACTGTAGATGTGCCCTTGAAGGTTTCAGAGGCCCAGCCCTCTCCTGTCTCTCCTTTACTCCCGGCTTATGATATGAGCAGCTTTGCTCTTTCTGCCTCACCCTCCTGCCAAGATGTCGTGCCTTTGCCAGAGTCCCAGAGCCACCTGATCTTCACCTGGAAACTCCAAAACTGTGAGCCAAATACACCTTTCTCTTTGTGGGCTCGTGACCTCAGGCATTTCACTGTAGTATGGGAAGCTGGCTGGCACAAGGGGCTCTGAGATGCACAGAGGTGCAGGGTTTCCTCTATCCACACAGGAGGCAAAACCCACCTGGGCTCCCGACACATGCGATTCAAGTTCAGCAAGCTGGTGTAATCCAACAGAGGGGTTAGAGAGGTGGAGAGGCTGCTTACAGTCCCTTGGCTCAAGCCCCTGGCCTTCTCTTCCCCAGGCCTTCGAGGATGAGCCTGCCAAACTCTGTGGGGAGCTGTAAGGCCAGGCCAGTCCTTCCCAGAGACATGCTGGTGACCTTAGCCAGGAGTTCAGCGTCCATGCCAGCTGCCTTGGATTGGCAAACCTGTGGATATGGGCTGCCTCTGGGACCTGGAGGGACAGGGACTCAGGGCAGGGAGACCCTGGGGCAAGAATCTGAGCTCTAGAGGTCCACCAGGGAGCCTGCAGTCCAGGGGCATCAGGGCAGAAAGGTCCTCTTGGTTAGATGCTGGTCAGAGCTCCTTTGGGACAGAGGAGGGGCACACAGAGGTGCATCTCTTGGGTCTGTGACCAGCGAGGGCAGGAAGGGCTGAAAACCCTGTGGGAAAGCCAGCAGCAGGCCCTGCACTCCCCAGCCTGGTGCCTAGCCCCTACACCCGGCCCTGCCAGGAGAGGCCCTTCTTCCAGGCCCTGAGGATGTTCTGAGCACAGGTGTGGTGTCCTCCAGAGGAAGCGTCTACCCTCTGCTGCCCTGGGGTTCCCACGCTTCCAGGGTGCCCCTGAGAACAGCACCAGTTGTCAGTAGTGGTAGACATAGGGAGGAAAAGAAGCTAGTTTAAAAACTATCTGGGAAGAAAATAAAAATAACAACCTTTCTCAAATCAGGCATTAATGTCCAATTACAGGGTGGAATCTTTCTGCTTCAATAGTCTAAAGCCAATTGGGTCTAAGTTCCCAATTCAAGAAACTAGAAACATAGGAGAGGGAAACAGAGAGAGAAATCAAGGAGAGGGAAGGAAATAAGAAGAGCAGAAATGGGTGAAAATAGGAAAATGATGGAGAAAAGTAATAGAAGAAAACCTGATGCTTCTAAAAATCAATATGTGCAAACCTCTAGCAAGACCAGAAAGGGTGAAAAAGAGAAAAGACACAAGCTTCCAATGTCAGATGAAATAGGGAATATCTCTAAATTCCTTGAAGCTTCAAAAGAAAAATGAGATAGGAATACAAGCATCCTCACACTTGTAGATTCAATGACTTGGAAGAAATGAACCAGTCCTCACAAACCACAGATGACGAAAACTCACCCAAGATGTGAGCAGTCCCATCTCTTAAAAAAAAAAAAAAAATGCTGATGTAAGTGAAAAGCTCTCAAGAAAGAAATATCCATGCTCAAACAGTTTCACTGGAGACGTCTAACAACCATTTAAAGAAGAAATAACACCAATTTAATACATGGACTCAAATAGCAAAGATGCCAATTTAATACAATTTCTTCTAGAAAATAGAAAATAGAAGAGATGAGAATAGATCCCAACTCATTCCATGAAACTGTTATTACCCAGATACCCAAAACAAAGACAACACAAATACAATACAAATACAGAATGACAAAACTGTAGACTAACATCTCATAGGAAATTAGAAGCAAGATATGCTAAACAAAATATTAGCAAATTGAATCCAACAGTAGATAAAAAGAATTACATACCACAGCTGAGTAGGACTCACTTTGGTTAGGCAAGGATGGGCCCACATTTGAAAATCAATCAATGTCATCTATCATATCAACAGGCTAAGCAAGAAAGAGATATGGTAATATCAATTGATGCATAAATAGCATTTGGGAAAACCCATTCATGACAAAAATGCTCAGCAGACTATCAAAATAAGGGAATTTTCTCTAATGATAAGTACATCTGTGACCCCTAGCATCAAACTTAATGGTGGAAAAGAGGCACTTTCCTCAAAAGATCAGTAGGAAGACAAAGATATCAGCTCCTACCCACTCTGGAACCTCAACCTAGCACTGGGACTTCTAGCCAGTTAATAAGGCAAGAAAAGGGAATAGAAGGCACACAGAGAGGAAGAAATGCACACAGAGATAAGGAAGAAATAAAACTGTTCCTACTGCAGATGACTTGATTATCTGTAGGAAAATCCCAATGGATCTCCCAAAGAAACTAAAACTAGTGAGTGAGTTCCACAGGACTGCAGGTACAAGGTTAGCATACATGCCAGGTGTAGGATGTGCACCTGCAGGCCCAGCTGCTCAGAGGCTGAGGTGGGACGACCATTTGTGAATAGGAGTTTGAGGCCAGCCTGGGCAACACAGCAAGAGTCTAGAAAAAGAAAAAGAAAAGAAAATTCAATAACATTTCTAGTTTTAAGTCTCATCAAATATGTATAGGATCTGTATGTTGGAATTACAAATGATACTGAAATAAGTCAAAGAAATCCTAAACTTATAGGTATACCATGTTCATGGACTCAAGTAGCAAAGATGCCAATTCTCCCCAAATTGATCTATAGGTTAATGGAATTCCTATCAAAATCTCAGCAAGTTTTTTCTATAAAGGTACAGACGAACTTATTCTAAAATGTATATGGGAAGGCATGATCCTAAACTACCCAAAATAATCTGGAACAAAGAATAATTAAGCAGGAGAAATCAGGCTTACCATAAGGCTATAGAAAACAAGACAGTATGCTGTTGACTAAGGATAGACCCACATACAGACCCCAGAAAAAGCCCCACTCAGTTATGCACAATTGGTTTTTAAAAATGAAAATACAAACACAATTGGATGGACAAAAGACAGCCCTTTTGACAAAGGGATCAGGAGCAACTTGACATCTACATGATGGATGTCAAGAATAGATCTCAACTCACATCTCACACCTTCCAAAAATTCAACTCAAAACTGACCACAGACTTAAATTTAAACTGAGACTTATATAAAAGTAGCAGACAACCTTCAGAATTCATGGCTAGGTCAAGAGTTCTGTCTTGACACCAAGATCCATAAAAGGAAATACTGGTAAACTGGAATTAAATTAGGAAGTTTTGCTCTACAGAAGTCCAGACAAAGAGAAAGACACGTGAAGATGAGTTATGTGTTGAGAGAACATTTTTGCAAACTGTATTTGCAAGGGAACTTTATCTCCAATATAGAAATAACTTTCAAAACTCAACCTTGCAGAAAATCCAATTACAAGTAAAGAGGAGATATAGATTGCAAATAAAAATCGTTGTGGTCAATGCCACTAGCCATTCGGGAAATATAAATTGAAACCCCAGTGCACTCGCAGAATGGCAAAGGGCAACAATGACCTCAGCTGCTGCAAGAATGCAGAGAAACCCTTTGCTCCCAGGGACACAGCCACTCTGCAAGACAGCTTTCAGTTCCTTTCAAAACCAAAGTTGTTAGTGCCCTATGATTCAGCTGTTACTGCCCTGGGCATTTATCCCAGAGGAAAGAAACTACGTTCACATAAAACCTGTATGTCAGCGTTTACAGCCAATTTATGTGTAATAGCTGCAACCTGGAAACGATCCTGGTAGGCCTCAGTGGTGCCCAGTTAGGCAGACAGTGAGCATCCAGAGTGGATGCTGTGGTTTGAAAGTGTCCCTGAAGATCTTGTGTTGGACACCAGATCCCAGGGCATATGTTAATGGTAGTTGGAGTTGGAACCTTGGGAGGTGACTGGCTCTTCAGGGCTGTGCCTTAGTGAACTGAAGAGCTCACGCATGGATTAATGGATTGACAGGGTCTGGTGGGATGGTGGCTTTGTGACACAATGAAGCTCTCTTTAGCACACTTGCTCTGTCTTGCCATGTAATGTCCTGTGCCACCTCTGGCCTCTGCAGAGTCCCCACCAGCAAGAAGGCCTCATCAGATGCAGCCCCCAATCTTGGACCTCCCAGCCTCCAGAACTGTAAGAAATAAATGTCTTTTATTTACAAATTACCTAGTCCTAGGTACTCAGTTATAGTGATAGAAAACAGACTCAGGGAGTGGAATATTGTTGTCTGCTTATCTGTAGTTCTGTATCTTCAGGCTCAACCAACTGAGGATCCAAAGCATTAGAAAAATTGCATCCATATGACACATGTACAGCCTCGTTGCCTTATTGTTATGCCCTAAACAATGCACTACAGCAATCATTTACAGTGCATTAGGTATTTAAGTCATCTAGAGACTATTTAAAGGAAAACACTGAGTCATGCATATAATACTTAATATTATACCCTCGTATATAGATTATTTTTAAAAATATTTATTTTTTAGTTGTAGTTGGACACAATACCTTTACTTTATTTATTTATTTTTATGTGGTGCTAAAGATCTAATCCAGTGCCTTGCACGTGCTAGGTGAGCGCTCTACCATAGAGTCACAACCCCAGACCTCGAGTATAGATTATGTGAGAGGCTGTGGAGGCTGTGTGTGATCTAAAGGACTTGAGCATCTGAGGATTTGGGTGCCCATGGGGGATCCTGGGACCAATCTCTCTATAGATACCAAGGGATGACTGTACTGGGAAGAAATCAAAAGGAACAAACTATTGACATATGCAACAATTTGGGTAGATCTCAGGAGAACCATGCTGAATGAATAAGATCATTCAAAAGGCCACATACTGTATGATTCCATCTATATAGTGTCCTTGAAATGTCAAAATGGCAGGCGGAGAGCAAATCGGTGGTGGCCCATCTATCCAGCAATGGGGATGTTGACCACCTGTGCTGTGGGGTGGACACATGAACCACCATGCCTGGTGGAACTGTACCTCACATGAGTGTGTATAGGAAGGCACTCAATGGTCTCCACCCAACCTCCTGCTGCATGCTGCCCATCAATTTGCCTGGGGGAAAATGGGTGCACGGTCCAAGGTCTCTCTGTGTTCTTTCTATTCAGATCTCTGACACATCTCACAGTGGACACAGTGTGTATGTGGTTTTCTCACTGTGAACAATAAGCTCCATGTCTATTGAGCATCTGCCCTAGGCCTTGAGCTAGGTGCTGCTCAGAGGGTGTGTGCATGCTAGACAAGACCCTGACTGGGCTGGTGGTCAGGACGGTCATTGGGATGGCAGCCAGGACAGTCACTGGGATGGTTGTCAGGATGGTGGTTGGGATAGTCATTGGGATGGTAGTTGGGATGGTCACTGGGTTGGTGGTCAGAATGATTACTGGTATGGTCATTGGGATGTGGTCAGGATGGTTGTCAGGATGATCATTGGGATGGTCACTGGTATGGTAGTTGGGGTGGTTGCTGGGATGGTGGTTGGGATGGTCACTGGGATGGTAGTTGGGATGGTCGCTGGGATGGTGGTTGGGATGGTCACTGGGATGGTAGTTAGGATGGTCGCTGGGATGGTGGTTAGGATG
>NW_025999942.1:12579199-12583476 GCF_001458135.2 Marmota marmota marmota | reverse complement strand
CTTGTCCCCCCCCCCCCAACCCTGTCACAGCCCAAGCTCAGCCCACCCACGCTGGCAGTTTGGGTGGGATCATGTCTCCTTGGGCTCTCTGTCCAGCTCCATTTCAAATGACTCATGCACGGTTTCTGCGTCTCCCCCAGGGAGACCCCCTGCCTGGCCTCATAAACCCTCCCAGTTAGGCAGTGTTTCCTGGTAAGTGGTCCCAGGCCCCTGCTCCCGACCACCTGACTCTGCTTCCCCTTCCAGTCAGCAGCCCGCCCCTCTCCAGGCCTCCAGAAGCCCCAGCAGGGAGCGTAGAGCCCTGGAGCCCAGCCCTCTCTCACGCTTCCAGGTGTTTGGAGACCCAGGCCCAGAGGGTGCGCAGCTGGGGGACCTGTGCTGCCTCCTGGCTCACCTCTCTCTTCAGTCGGTCCTCTGCAGTCCGCACTCTCTTCCTCCCTTTCACCTGATGTGCCTCCTCCCCCTCCTCCCACACTTGGCCCCTTTTTGTCGGTCTCTCCGATGATGATGATGATGATGATGATGATGATGATGATGATAATTCTCTTTCATTCTTTTTCTTTCCTTCACTCTCTGAGCTTCTGTCCAACAGGGAATCCTGGCTTCGGAGAGGGGCCCATTGCTGGGGTCACAGGAGCCTCCTGGCCCACGCTGCCTCCACGGTTGCCCTATGCTGTCCAGAATCCAGACAGGCCTGGAAGAGATGTGTGGTGGGCCTGACCAAGGGAGGCAGCGGCCCTCCCCTGCCTGGGGTCCTGGTGGGCCCAAATGCCGTGGGGCTCATGCAAAGTGTGAACTGACCAGGCCCCACAGCCTCCCCGGGATGCCCTGGCTGTCATCCTCAGATACTGAATCCAAACCCTCAGGGGCAGGGGTCTCCAAGGCTGGAAGTGTGGAGGACTCAGGTGGGGGTGTCCACTCCCACCGGTTTTCCTTTCAGGAGCAGGATTCACTGTGGGGGCTCCTCCCTCCCTTCAGCAAGCCTGGGGCTGTGCCCTCGGGGCCTTGCTCCCCTGCTCCCAATGCCAGGCATGGTGGGCAGGGACACACCAGCCTGGCCTTACCCATGCTCACTCTCCCTCACATCCTGGGGAGTCTGCCAGCTGCTGAGTGTCTATTCCTGCAATGACCACGAGACGGACTTGGGGACCCACGGTGAGGAGTCTCCGACTGCAGAGATCAGCCGCCCCCACAAGCCTGTGTTCTCACTGGAGGGCCCAGGGGATGTTGTGGGTCCTTGGAAGTAGGCCAGAGCCAGTGTCCCCTGGTCCCTGAAGGTCTGACGGCCTTCCAGCAGGTGGTCCCTTGGTAAGGGGCCCTGCGCAGCAGGAATAATGGTCATGGGGTTCTCCTCTCCTCAGGGGCTCTGGCCTGCAAGCTGGTTGAGTCAGGATCAGCTGAGCAGCTGTGGCTGCATATCTAGGATCTGAATGGAACTTTGCTCTTGACCGTGGACCCAGTGGATCTTGTCCAGCCCCCTGCCCCCTTATTTGGATGACTTCAGAGGCCTGGATGATTGAAGTGGGGGATGGCAGGCCTCCCATCCAAGGAAGGCCATGGCTCCAACAGAAATAAGGGGGGCACTTAGCCATCAGCCAGAGCATAGAACACTAGATGAGGAGAGTCTGTCTGCCTGGAGAAAAGCCCCTTCACACACTGCCCAGAGCCAGGGAAACCCCGGCATGTGGCGGAGCAGGGGCTGTTTTTCTCCCTAGCTTTCCAAGTGCCTTTGGTGAATTCTGCCAAACCTCTGGGGCTCAGTTTAGATCCCACGGAGGTAGCCTGGCAGGTGCCTGTCAATACCTCTCCCCTGAGAATTCACTTCTGCCTTCTCAGTGGCCCCCGATGGGTCCCCCATTCTGTCCAGCATCAGAAAAACCTAAAATTGCAACAGTTGTCTCCCCTGGTGCAGCCCCACGGCCCCTTCCCTCAGCTTTCTGCCCTCTGCACCTACCTTCAGGGACTGGAACTGGCTGTGCAGGTACGGCTACACCTCCAAGGAGCAGCTGCCTTCCACCCTGGTGTGGGCCACTGGCGACAGCTGGGCAGATACCGAGGGCCCACAAGCCACAGTGTTCCCAGTGGACAAGGGTGCTCAGGGTAGGCTGGGTGAGGTAGAAGTGAGCAGGGGCATGCAGCACCCTGGGCCTATCTGAAGTCTGGGTTCCACAAGCACCTTAAGGGCCTGTGAGGGAGAGGGAACTGCTTCAAGCTTGTCCTGCTCTGAGGAAGGCCCACCTCTTCTGTGGGTAGGGTGGAGCGGGCAATTCCTGGGCAATGGTGGCCTGACGAGGTGTGAAGCCTGAGGCTCACAGGGCAAGGAGGGTCTACTGGGGCCCACTTAGGGTGAGGACAGTGGTGGCATCTCCCCAGGGATGGGCAGTTGAGAGCTGGGGTGGTCTCCTAGGCCCTCAGGTAGCTCTGGCATTACCCTACACTGGGCACAAGCCCTGCCACCCACGTACCCTGGGCCCAGTCACCCACATGCTCTGGTTCCGTGGGGTGTCTGATATGTTCTTGCTTGGAGCTGGGCCAGGGCTTCAAGTGGGAATTTGGTTAGGCAGCTCCCCTCACTCAGCTCTCTAACCCTATCCCACCACCACTAAAGAAAGCAAAGCTCTTCCTGAGTGCATGAATCCTTGCCAGAACCCCTCACACCCAGTGTGGCCCAGGGGTCCAGGGAGCTCTCTGCTCCTTGGCTGGCTAGCTGCCTCCTTCAGCAGGGACTCACTGGGTGGCCAATGTGACAGAGCTCCACTCTGGCTGGAAGGGAGCTTTGTAACACCCGCAGTGCCCTGTGACACACATTTACAATCTCACACGTCATTTTTCTTGGAAGCAATCTCATGCCTTTAAACATGTCATCGCTCTAGGTCTCCCATCCCCTGCTTCCTAGGGCTGCCCCTCCACTGCCTCTCTTCCCTGACTGCAGCCAGGCCTTCAGGTGGAAGGAAGTCCTGGGAGCCACACTGGGCACTGCAGCTGGGGTGAGCCGGGGCTGCTTTCTGTGCTTCTTTGCTGCAAGAGCCCTATTGGGGGGCCTGGCAAAGTGTGAGCAGAAGAGGGCAGGGGAGGGGTCCCGGGAATGGGAATGATGTGAAGCTGGTCACACCTAACAAAAAGGCAGACCCTGGGCTACAAGGTGACATCACAATTTGGAAAGAGCCACCATTCACTGGAGTTAGATGAGTCTCAGATGGGAGAAGGGGGCTCAGAGAGGAAGTGACCTGCCCAGGCGGCTGCTCTCTGCCCACCCCTACCCAGCCACACAGCCAGCGTGAGCTCCTCTGGCAGGATACAGCATGCTCACATGGCAGGCCAGCCTGCCAAGGCTTGGCTTGGACCATCGGATGAGTGCAGGTTCTGCTCCTGTCTCCTCCTTTGCTTTTGCCTTGCCACAGAAAGCGAGTGGTAGGTTTTCACAGCTGAAGAGCTTAGGCCTCCAGAGGTGCTCCTACTCATACTGGGAGGTTGCAGGCCAGAATTAGCTCAAAGGGTGCTGGCCCACACTAGGGCCAGCAGCAGAGCGCCCCCTGGTGGGCCCAGGGCTCTGAGACCCATACTCTGAGTCTCAGGCTCTGACAGTGGCTTCAGTATGGGGTGCTTCAGGCACTGAAGGTGTCCAGGTGAGGAAGCGGGCACTGCCAGGGCACCTACATGCCTGGACCAGGCAGCTTTGATCCCCAGTCCCTTGCTGTATGGTCACAAACATACACAATGCAGAGGCCTCCTGTCCAGGGGACTTTTTCTGAGCCTTCTCAATGCCAAGGTCCATCCATTGGTCAATCCAATAACTGTATCTGTTTTAATTTAGGCTTTGAATTCTCTGACACCATCTTGCTCTTGCTCCAGAAACGGATCTGAATGAGGCACTGGTAGTCCATGCTTCCATACTCCAGCACCTTGATCCCCAAGAGTCACCCTTCATTCACCATCCTCATGGATGGTGAGGACATGGGCTCTTGGGAACGGCTGCTTGATGGTCAGGGCTGGCGGTGACTTCAGGTGCTAGCTCTTCTTGCTCAACCTAACGATGGAGAGTCAGAAGCCCTAAGGGACCAGATCGCACCGGAGTGGACCCAGGCCCAAATCGTCCACGGTAACCACTATGGGGAACAGCCTCTTGGGTCTCCTTCCTTGGAAGTCCCATTTCCATTTCCTCTTCGTACTTGGTTGCCTGGGTGCCCCAACTCCGCGCAGGCAGCAGCGGCCCCAGACTCAACACCCTTCGAGAGTCCTGGACTCGCGCCCGCGTTTTTGCCTCGCGGCCAATGTCC
>NW_025999942.1:12569522-12577449 GCF_001458135.2 Marmota marmota marmota | reverse complement strand
CCTCCACCCCCCTCTTTTCCCCCCTTTTCCCCATCTCCTCCCTTTCTCAGGTCTGGGATGTCTGAACCCAGCGACCTTTAGAAGGACCCACGCTGCGCTTTGGGCATGCGGAGGTCCAGAGTGTGAGGCAGCGCCCCAGCTCTCTCCCCCCTCCCCGGGCGCCGCCCCTGGGAGCCCTGGCTAGCTCCTTGGGTCCTCGTCGGCCTCCTGGGTGCCCTGGGCCGCTCCAGGGCCGCCGCCCTCCGCGGTCACCTGTTCCCTAGCCTCTGGCCCAGGCGCGGGCGCTTGCAGCAGCCTCGCCGGCAGAGGGCCCCGTTGGTCCAGGAATCTGGCACCCGCCAGGGCAGGGAGAGGCCGGCCTGGGCCAAAGAGCCCTGCAGGTGTATCCTGTTCTCAAAGAAAATAAAATATTTTCATGGGAAACTTTCCCTTTGTGTTTTTCTTTCTCCTCCTTTTCTGTCTGTTCCTTTCTCCAGGGTTGTCTTCCAGGGTCAGCTTCGTGTCTTGGTTCCCCTGGGGTCCCCACCCTGGCCCTCTCCTGGCTCGGACTGTGGGTATAGCCCCTGCCTGCCATCTGTGCAGCCCTGAGCCTCACCCCTGGGGCAGGAGGCAGGAGTCAGGAGGGAGGGCCGGAGAATGGCCGTCTGGCCACAGGTCCACCGTGAGTCACAGCCTTATCCGCCAGCTGTGCCTTACTCTCCAGCTCGGCCAAGAGGCTCTGCTCACCAGGCTCTTGACACACCCTGGGCTTGTCTGGGCAGCAGGTTTGCTCTGCCTGGGATCTCTCAGACCCACGAAGATGGGGAGGATGGGATCCTGGGCCTCCATCCCAAGCTTTGCAGTTTTAGCTGTGCCTGTGTGTTACAGCTCCCTAATAATCCTGGCTGCTGGCCATGTGCAGGTAGTAATGGTTTCAGTGCCACTGTGTCTATCCTGGTCAGCCCCTCTGCCCAGCTGTGTGGCCTCAAAGGACCCCTCAAGGGAGTCCCCTCTGAGTGCTGCTCAAGTATAGCTCTCCTGGTAGCTGTCCTGTAAGGGGGGCTGAGAGCAGATGTGCTCGGTAGGGGCACAAAGTAGGGGGACACTGGACTCTAGTGGACTGAGAGTAGGCTCCTCCCTGAGCCAGGGGACAGGCTGGGTGCCCTGAGCCTTCCCTTGAGTTGATTCCTAATAAGCTGTGGAGGAAGGCAGGCTGGGGGCTGAAGGTCTGCTCCTAGCCCAGCCAAGGGAGGAGATAGTTTCCCAAGTGCTGAGAGACTCCACAGGGCCTGAGCTGCGGGAGGAGCCTGGTGGAATCTCCCTGCGGGTGTGGGTGTTCTGGACATCCCTCCCCAGCTTGGAGTGGACAGGGAGCAGGGAGAAGAAACTGGAATCTAGGGCTCTTTTCTCCCTTCCCCCTCTCCAAAGCTCTGCCTGGCACGAGGCTCCCAGGCAGGAACGCAGCTCCAGTTACAGCCCAGGAACCCGGAGAGGAGAGGCTGGCCCCGGGGAGGGTCACGTGGCCAGCGGGAGCCCTCCCTGCCCCCTCCCTGAGCTGCAACCCAACCTTAGGCTGCCCTTCCCTTCTCCAGGCCTCTGGCCACCCCACTGCTGGACCCCTCCAGATTGGCCCCTGGCTGTGCGGAAGGGGCTCTCCTCTTCCCCCCTTGGCCCAGCTCTGCATCTCAGCCTGATTAGCAGGTGGCATTCCCATCTGGCTCTCCTAGGGCTGCCAACATGCCTGTGCTCCTGGGCCTGGCTGCCCAGCCCCAAGTCACAGACCCGGGTCCTCCCCTGGTGGCCATGGGGGTGGGTTTCAGACTTTGACTCCCTTGTCCCCTGCCCATCTCCCGGAATTCTCAGGTGAGGGGATGAATCTGAAGGGCCCAGTGGGTGAAAGTCTAGAACAGATTGGGGTGTCCCCCTGCTGGGATGTTTTGTATTTAGAAGGGTATGGAGTCCAGATCTCAAGGTCTTGGGGCTGTTCCTGGCAGGCCTGGGCAGCTTGCAGCCCTCCTCTTAGGGGTGCTGTGCAGGGGAGAGCCAGCCCCCTGCAGGAACCTCGGAGCATGGGACTTTCCACTTGATTTCTTAGAAGACACAGAAGGCATATCATACACCTGGGGCTAGGTTTGGGTTTGACCCCTTGCATTCTGTATCACTCAGGGAACATTTGCAGGCCACTTTGGGAGACAGAGGTGGGAAGCTGGGCCCTGATGGAGTTCTGCAAGCCAGGTCCTGCCTCTCTTGCCTGCTGCAGGTCTGGTGTCCCCAGCCGCATCCTCACAGCAGGCCAGACATCAGCATGAGTTGATGGTCTTGGAACCAGCACAAGCAGCAAAGTTTGGGTGCTTCAGGCCAGGAGGGGTCGTAGGGGTCCAGTGGTGTAGGGCTGCTGAGGCTGGGCTGGATATAACCCCCATCCCGTTGAGTTCTTCAACTGGGAGCCTTTGGTCCACCCACAGCCATCACTAATTCCAGAACCTTGCCCTCAGGGTTGAAAACTCATCCTGTCCAACACTCAGCCCCCCTCTTCTTCCTCTGGCCCCATGGCCACTGCTCTGCTGTCCCTGTGGATTTTCCTGCTCTGGACACCTCCGATCAACAGAAGCACATGCTGCATGACCTTCCTGGTCTGGCTCCTCCCCGGTGTCATTTCCAGGGTCCTCCACCTCGAGCTTGGCTGGTGCTTGCCCCTTGTCTGACTTCCTCCGTGGGATGAACAGACAGGTGTTCCAAAGCGCTGTCAGCTGACACATAGTTGGGCTATTTCGGCTGTCTGGTTGTTTGGACAGTGTTGCTGTGAACAGGGGAGTGTGAGCATTTCTTTTCCTTGAGCAGACCTGTGTCTTCAGCTCTTTGGGGGTTTGCACCTAGAAGTGGGGCTACTGGGTCCTGTGGTCATCTGTGCCTCACTTTCTGAGGAGCTGCCAAACTGTCTTCCTAAGTGGCTGTGCTGTTTGGCATTCTGCAGCATGCACAACACTTGTTTTATATTTTCCTGGTTCTAGACACCCTCGTGGGTGTGAAGGGGCGTCTCTTTGTGGTATTGACATACACGTACAAGGTGGCTAATGGTGTTGAGCAACTTTCTGTGGCTTTTGGCCCTGTATATAATCTTTGGAGAAGCATCTATTGTGTTCCTTGCCTGTTTTAGTCAGGTTGTTTGTCTTTGTTGTTGAGTTGTAAGAGCTCTTTACTTATTCTGGCTTTCTTCTTGGGTAGAGAACCTTGTCTTTTGATCCCCGAGCAGGCAGACACTTGTCCCTACACATGGAGGTGGTGGCATCCCCAGGTGCTTCCACATCCTAGCATGTGGTGGGTGTCTGGGGGGTCTCCCCCTGTTCACAAGAACCTTCTGTGAGGGCCTGTTCTCACAGAGGAGGCTGCTGTTATGGGGGTGGAGGATACTGATGAGGATATAGGCCCCTCAGGGTAAAGGGCAGGGGCTGCCCACTCCTCGTCCCCGCCTGCCAGTGTGTTTATCCCGTTCCTGGCTGGGGATGCCTTGGGGCCATGCGCCCAGGTCTGACAGCTGCTTGGTCTGGGGGTACTCAGCTGGCCCCTGGAGAGGGCATAAGGCAGGAGGGGCCTGGATCACCAGGCTTCATGGTGCTTGAGAACCATGTGGTGGGAGCACAGCGGGTAGGAGGTGGGGGGCTGGCGGGCGGGGGTGTCTGGGCCTGGGCTCCTGCTGTGAGCAGAGTGGACAGAGCAGGGAAGTCGGAAGTGGGGGGTTGGGCTGACCTGATTAGGAGGGGCTACCATGCTGTGGACAGATGCTGTCCATGGAGACCCCAGGTTCCACTGCAGGAAAGCGTGGGAGCCGAGGGTGGGAGGGATCCAGGACAGGACAGTGAGGGAGCTGTGGGGAGACTGGGCCAGCCTCTTTGAGGCGGCCCTGGAAGTGAGGCCGGCAGTGGTTGTGAGGGAGACCAGGGTCTGGCCAGAGGAGGAGTGCTCCCTCAACTGGGGAAGTGGGTGTGGAGATGGCATCCATCCTTGGCTCATGAGGGCCTGTGTAACCAGCAGAAGGAGTGAGGGGCCTGTGCAGGCAGGCGTGGGGTACGGGTGGGAGGAGCCCCTGCATGGAGCACAGAGGACCGAGGGCCTCCATGCAGCCTCAGCCTGCCCAGTGTCTCCATCCCTGGCAGGGGTCTTCCCTGGCCCCCAACGTAGGCCAAGGCCAGACCCCAGGGCGAGAGTTCTCAGGCTCCCTGGAGCTCTCTCTAGGAGAGGGGTGTAGGGCAGCCCCGAGGCAGATCTGAGGTGAGGCGGAAGTGTCGGCCACCTGGTGCCCTCAGCTGTGTGCACAGATGTCCTGCCCACAGCCGGCCGTCTGGACAGGGCGTCAGCTGCCTAATCCCATTCCCATCCTCACCCCACGTGCTGCCTCCTCCTGCGGCGGCGCGGATCTTGCCCTGGGCAGGGCCTGGTGGGTGCCAGTCAGCGTCCAGATGCCCCAAGGGCAGGGGCCACTCCTGTCAGTCCTGCCCCATCCCCACCCTGGAGCGTGGCCATCACAGGACAGCATGTGGGTAGTTTTTACCCCAGAAGAGAGTACACGTGTACAGATCCCTCCCGAGAGGCCTGGGCCCCAGGGAGGGCGAGGAGCGATAAGGGTGGGTGGCCGGGGAGTGGGACCGCCTGTTTCTCCTGCTGACTGCAGAAGAGCGGCACCTGGTGACAGGCCTCCTGCCCTTGCCCTCTTGTGGGCACCCAGCCCCTTTGTGCACTGTGCTGGGTGACTGGGTAGTGCTGGCAGGTTGCAGCAGGCTTGGGACCAGGCCCAGACATCGGGTACCAGGCCCGTGCCTGGCATGAACTCTGGGGCAACCACGGGTGAAACCAGGTCCCTGAACCAATGGAGGTGGGCATTTGGGGACTCTCTTCTGACTGGTGTCCGACTCTGCAGAGTCAGGGTGAAGGGTGCCATGTGCCCCTGCAGCCCTCACCTGCTGCCCGAGGCTTCCCCTGTCCTGGAGGCTCTGCCTGGGTTGCCCTCTCTTCCAGAAACCCCTAACAGCCCCGCTGTGTTTAATTCTCCTGGGTAGCCAAACCCAGGGCAAGCAGGAGGGACTGTGAGTCTCCCCTAGTGGGCACTGTCCCCTGCCCAAAGGCTCTGAAGCCATGGGGTCCCTCTGCTACTTTATGGGGCTCATGGCACTCATTCCTCAGGTGGTCTGGCCTGGCCCACTGTCCTGGCTGGCCTTGACCAGCTGTGCTGTGTCCACACCTTCTGGTCGTGACCAGGGAGCGTCTATGCCCCTAGCTGCCAGGCTACTTGACCTTCTAGTGCATGGATCGTGGCCCAGGTACAGTGTGCCTACACCACTGTGAGGAGGGATCCCGGGTGTGGATGGCCACAGGGGCAGCCATCAGAGCCTGGCCCATTGGGGACTGGCAACCTGCTGGTTTTCCTGCGGAGGTTAATCTGGAAGTACATCTGTGGGCCAGGCCCAGCCCAGTGGCAAGTGTTGGGGGACAGCCTCACTGTACCCGCTAGTCTGGGTGGCACCGGGCTGCCCCTGCTCTGGGCCCCATGGGCCTACCCCTCCTGCAAGGTCCCTGCTGGCCAAGTGCCGCTGCCCACAGGAGGAAACCCCGCCGCCCAGCTGGCAGCCCCAGCACCTTGGGCCGGGCAGCCGGACGAGGTGAGGGAGAGGCAAGCCACAAGCCGCATTCGCTTCCTCCACGATGCTGGGCCGGGAGCCACCAGGGCCAGTGGGTGGGAAGCCTGGCGACCATGAGGTGCTGCCAGAGGCGTCCAGGCCCTAGATCTCCAGGACATGCTCTGTCCTGGCAAATGGCAATGGTGGGGCTGAAGCCCCAGGCCACAGCCTTGGCACAGTGCTAGGCCCTGGGGGACAGCCATCTTTGGGAGGAAGTGATGCGGGGGTCCCATGCTGCCCCTCCCTTCCCTGTGGTCAGGCTGCTGGTGAGGACCACAGGGGCCAAGGTCACTAGCAGAGGTGGCTCCTCCAGGAAGCCGCCACTCCCCTCTTCTCCCCAGGGGTCCAGTGCACAGCCCTGGGGCCTGGGGCTGTGGGACTCAGCTGGCTGCACCGAGGGTGGACAGGACCGTTTCTGGTAGGTTTCAGGACATGGGCCTGCTGAGTGACAGCTGGGTCTTGGGCCCGTGCTCCCTCGCAGCTCCTGTCCCCAGCCTGGGCCTGGGCACATCTGGGCACCGGGTGTCTTTGTTGCCCTGCAGGATGCCCCTGGGCTTGGGTTGGAAGCTAGGCCAAGCAGGGCTGCGCTGCAGGCCTTGGGGCGGGTGGAGGGTAACCTCAGCCCCATGCTCTCAGTGCTGGAATTTGTTTTGATTTTGTTTCACATGGAAATTAAAGCTGTCTGGCCAGCAGAGGTTCACGGGGCGGGCGGGGCTCTGCGGCTCCTGGGGTGCAGCCTTGGCTCAACCGCCCTGGCTGGGGGAGCGCTGGGTCCCGGCAGGGTGGCCGTCAGGGTGGCCGGGCCTGCTGGCAGGAGGGGGCTGTCAGGGGCAGCAGTGGGGGCCTGGCCTCCCTCCCTCTGCCCTGAGGGGAAAGAGCTCACAGCTCAGGTGACCAGGCACGTTGCCAGCCTGGTCAGTCTGGGGAGGGACCTGCTCTCCAGCTCTCACCTGAGGACAGGGATCACCGGGCTTGTCAGATGGGCAGCCATGGCATGGCAGCCTCAGGCCCAGCCCCAGAAGCTGGGATGGGGTGGGGTTTGTCCTCAGAGTGCCTCTCACTGCCCTGGGCTACTGCTGGACAGGTCTGGGTGGTGGGCTGCCAGGCCCCTGCCTTTCAGCACTGGGTTCCCTGCTCTGGCCAGTCTCCAGGGCCCAGGGAAGCCATCCTATGACCCTTCCAAGGGTCACACCTCCCAGGCAGAGGCCTGGGCGCCCTGGAACTTTGTGTGTGCTGTCATAAGGCAGCCCCGTCCCCAGGACACCGCGGGCCCCAGCAGGACAGCAGCTGGAGGGCAGGGGACCCTGGCTGCGGCCTTCAGAGGGAGCCTAGGTCTGTTTCAGACATCCTCCAGGCTCAGGAATGCAAATCCTCTTGCTCCAGGGGGCCCAGCTTGAGGTGCCTTGCTACAGCTGACCCAAGATACTGATGCTGGTCTCAGGAAGCCTCCTCAGGGAGGGAACCAGCCAGATCCCCAGCCACACAGGACCCACACCCAGAACACCCAAGGCCAAGGCCAGGCTGTGCCTGGGCCACACCAGCAACTCAGGCCAGCACCCTGCACATCGCCTGGCCTGCCCTGGGGGCCCAAAGATGGTGGTCTTGGGGTTCCCATGGGCTCCAGGGCTGTCCTCCAAGTACCCCAACCTGCAGCAGGCCCTGGGGTCTGCTCGGCCCCCACCTTTAGGGCAGCGCTGTTCCCATGGCTCTCAGCTTCCCTTCAGCTTGTCAGCTCTTGGGCAGACTCAAAGAGAAATGCACTGTGTGTGCACATGGCCTCAGATACACCTTCATGCACACCCACAAACACCCTACGGGCACCACACCTCCCCACCAGCACACTGCACACACAGACATATCCACACTTGCTCACACAGACATACCACACACACCCCCACACACAGACATACCATACACAGACACACACAGACATACCATACACACACACAGACATACCATACACAGACACACCTGCAGACACACATACATACCCATACTTGCTCAGACATACTATGCACATACCCACACACACAGACATACCATACACACACACTTGCACAGACACACACACAGACATACCATACACACACACGATATACCATACACACACACCTGCACGCACACACAGACATATCATACACACACACACCCAGACATGCCATACATACACACAGATATACCACACACACACACCTACACAGACGCACAGACATACCATACACACATACCTACACAGACACACAAACATACCATATATACAAATCAGACACACAGAC
>NW_025999942.1:12517241-12569373 GCF_001458135.2 Marmota marmota marmota | reverse complement strand
CCACCTCCCCCCCCCCCCGCCCCATCTGCACGACCACCCCTGTTGCACCGTCCGCCTGACCACCACCACCCCTGTGCCAGAGCAGCTTCCCCTCCTGGAAAGCAACACATCTTCCACAGCTGCAGCTTGAACCATGGGGACAGGATGATGGGGTGGGAGCTGGCTCAGGTTGCCTGGGGCCCAGGGCTGCGGGCACCCCCTGGAGACTGCAGGGACTCCTCCCTGGGAAGGCAGCATGAGTGGGTGCTGGCTGTGGCCCTGGGCCAGGGCTGCAGACTCTCACTGGGGAGTTGGTGGCAGTCTGGCCACTCTCCTCTGGTGGCCGTGCAGCCCTGGCCACAGCACTTGAGCCTGACGCTCAATGTCCTGCCTCTGTGCAGCTGACAGCTCCCAGCAGGCCAGGCACTGAGGGTGGCCTGAAGGTGCACGGGGCACTTGTGCAGACACCTCTCCCAGTGAGGAAGTCCATCACCAGGAGTCACAGCTTCACCCTGTGTAGTGTGGAGTCTGTACATACGTGGGCACGTTTGTACATGTGTGCTACGTGTGTGCATTTGTGTATGTTTATTGCATGTGCACATATATGAGTGCGTGTGTGTGTATTTCACAGCGTGGATTTGATGTGTGCCTGCAGGAGTGAGAGCATTGTGTATGTGTGTGAGCGTGTGGGGGTATGTGTGTGGTGGTATGTGTGTGGGTATGTGAGTGTGTGGGGGTATGTGTGTGTGGGTAAGTCTGTGAGTGTATAAGAGTGTGTGGTTGTGGTATGGTAAGTGTGTGTGGGAATTGTGGTTATGTCTGTGTGTGTATCTGTGGGTGTGTGTATGGTATGTCTGTGTGTGCCTGTGGGTGTATATATATTATGTCTGTGTGTGTGTGTATATGGTATGTCTGTGTGTCTGTATAAGTGTGTATGTATGGTATGTCTGTGTGTCTGATTTGTATATATGGTATGTTTGTGTGTCTGTGTAGGTATGTGTGTATGGTATGTCTGTGCGTCTGTGTAGGTGTGTGTGTGTGGTATATCTGTGTGTATGTATGGCATGTCTGGGTGTGTGTGTGTATGATATGTCTGTGTGTGCGTGCAGGTGTGTGTGTATGGTATATCGTGTGTGTGTATGGTATGTCTGTGTGTGTGTCTGTGCAAGTGTGTGTGTATGGTATGTCTGTGTGTGTGGGTATGTGCATAGTATGTCTGAGCAAGTATGGGTATGTATGTGTGTCTGCAGGTGTGTCTGTGTATGGTATGTCTGTGTGTGTGTATGGTATGTCTGTGTGTGTCTGTGTATGGTATGTCTGTGTGTGGGGGTGTGTGTGGTATGTCTGTGTGAGCAAGTGTGGATATGTCTGTGTGTGCAGTGTGCTGGTGGGGAGGTGTGGTGCCCGTAGGGTGTTTGTGGGTGTGCATGAAGGTGTATCTGAGGCCATGTGCACACACAGTGCATTTCTCTTTGAGTCTGCCCAAGAGCTGACAAGCTGAAGGGAAGCTGAGAGCCATGGGAACAGCGCTGCCCTAAAGGTGGGGGCCGAGCAGACCCCAGGGCCTGCTGCAGGTTGGGGTACTTGGAGGACAGCCCTGGAGCCCATGGGAACCCCAAGACCACCATCTTTGGGCCCCCAGGGCAGGCCAGGCGATGTGCAGGGTGCTGGCCTGAGTTGCTGGTGTGGCCCAGGCACAGCCTGGCCTTGGCCTTGGGTGTTCTGGGTGTGGGTCCTGTGTGGCTGGGGATCTGGCTGGTTCCCTCCCTGAGGAGGCTTCCTGAGACCAGCATCAGTATCTTGGGTCAGCTGTAGCAAGGCACCTCAAGCTGGGCCCCCTGGAGCAAGAGGATTTGCATTCCTGAGCCTGGAGGATGTCTGAAACAGACCTAGGCTCCCTCTGAAGGCCGCAGCCAGGGTCCCCTGCCCTCCAGCTGCTGTCCTGCTGGGGCCCGCGGTGTCCTGGGCAGCATCTCCCCAACGCCTGCTCCTTTGCATGCAGCCTCCCTGTCCTGTGCTCACCTTTCCTTACAAGGACACTGGCTGTAGCCCTGTTGTGACCTGGCCTTGAGGGTCGCCCTTCCCTACTTCTGCAGGACCCCTGATACAAAGGAGGCTCCTCCAGAGGCCTGTGACCGGGCTCTCTGTGCGCTGTGGGGACATAGCTTGACCCACGCAGTGTCTCGTCCTCTGCTTCAGACTCTACCTGCTCACATTTCTTAAATTTGGTGACCAGTGTGTGGTGAGGGATAAGGAGGCCTGTGGGTCTAGCAGACCCATTGCTAGACCCCAGGCAGAGTGGGACAGCCCTTCTCACATCCCAAGAAGGCCGATGACAACAGCAGGAGACCAAGAGTAAAGAAAAGAAAGGCAACCAAAGCAGTTAAGCTCAGAATGTCTGTGAGGAGCAAGTGCCACAGGAACTGGCCCAGCAGGTGGAAACGCCAGGCAGGACAGGGTCAGCAACAGACTGAGAGGCCATCAGAGACTGTGGAGGGAGGTCAGGAAGCTGGGAGCCTGGTCAGAAGAACCGCCAGTGCAGCTGGAGACGGGAAACTGGGGAGGGAACAGGCCTGGGCTGAGGCTGAAGGGAAAGGAGGCGAGGTCTCTGAAGCCCAGTAAAGCCATGAAGAAAACTCAAGGGGCCCAGCGTCTTCCCAGGCGGGGAACAAAAAACATGTGCCCAGGAATGTGACATGCTAGGATTAAAGGACATCAGAGCCAAAGACTGTAAGAGCAGTTGAAAAAACCCAGTCCAGGTGGTGTTCCCCAGAGCCGCTGGGCGCCATGGGCTGACCCAGCTCTAAAGGCAGAAGGCCCTGCGGAGAGTGAGGTCCCTGTGAAGGGCCAGTGCAGACCCAGGAAACAGCCTTCTTGGGCCCGAGATGGAACCACTATGCCCAACAGCATGACCACGGGCGGGGCAGGGGGTGCCACCAGTGCCCCAGGGCAGCCGAGAACCAGGGAGCAGGTCAGACCTGGTGCTGAGGGCAGCTGAGGACCAGGGAGCAGGTCAGACCCAGTGCTGAGGGCAGCCGAGGACCAGGAGGCAGGTGAACAGACTTCTAATGAACAAAAGGAAAACTTCAGGCAGACAGAAAAGAAGGAAAAGTTCAGGGCAGCGTGGTCAGCGGCCCAGATGGACCCAGAGAGCACACCAGGACCCCAGACCTGAGAGTGCAGTGCACGAGGTAAGGTGTTGGGGTCTGTGCCTGCGTCTGTGGCCCTGTCTGCTGCCCGGGTCTGTGACTGGTCACCTGAGTGCCACCTGGGTCTGTGACTTGACCCCTATCTGCTGCCCAGGTCTGTGACTGGGCCCCTGAGTGCTGCCCGGGTCTGTGACTGGGCCCTGTGTGCCTCCCTGTGCTGGGACTAGACTGCAGGTCAGGAGTCACTGGAAGGATGACAGTTTGTGCCTTCCGTTCCCATTTTGAGGAGGAGTGTGACTTGAAAGCACAGAGTTGATACCTGCGAGCCAGCGAAGCTCTTCTTGCAGACCCCAGGGCACGTGGCAGAGGACAGTGCAGACTGTTGCCCATCACGTACCTGGAGCAGCAGCAACGGCAGGTCACCTGATCCAGTAAAGGGGGAGTCCAGAGCACACGTCCCCTGCCTAAAGATGAACAGTGCGGTGCAGCCACTTGGGAGGATACGCTGACAGTTCTCCAAAGTCTAAGCGTGTAGCTCGGCATTGACTGGCATGCCCATTCCCAAGTATGCACCCAAGAGAAGTGAAGACACTTCCTCAAACGTGTGCGTTCCCAGAGGCTTCAGGCATGTTGTTTGAAAGTGGGACCAACCCAAGTGTCCATCCCTAACAGACAGAGAAGCAGAATGTGGCTTGCACTGGTGGGAGGTCTTCCTCTTGAAGGCAGTTCTGACACGTGAAGCAATGGAGGCGACCTGGACAGTCCTGGGGCAAGTGAAGCACACTGGGCACAGGCACTGCTGCTTCTGACCTCCTCAGACTGTCCAGAGCAGGTGCGTCCACTGAGACGGGAGGCTGCCTTGTGACATGAGTGCAAGTGGATTCTTTTTGAGGTGATGAGAGGGTTCCAAGTTGGCTATGATGGTCCCACATACTGTGAATACACAGCTGTGGACACATGGTCTGTGCCTTAAATCGCAACCATTCAGAGTGAAGGGAGAAAGGGGGTTGGAATGGAAACTATTCCACCAAGGGAAACTCAGGTGTAGGTGGCTTTATGGCAAGTTCTTCCAGATAGCGAAGAGGACGTGATTGTCCTAGCCCAGACCTTCAGGAGACTCAGAGCACCCGCCAGGCACCAGAACTTGACAGGAAGAGCAAAGGCGAAGAGAAGGGCCAACACTGGCGAGCAACCTCTGTCAAGTGCTGTCGGAGACCGTCCGTCAGGGTCCCAGTAGGATGGAACCCTCTGACCAGGTAGGTTGGTCTCTCCAGGTCACCACAGACATGCAGAGCTCTGTGTGACAGTGCCACAGCTAAGGATTTTTTTGTTACACTGGGGATTGAACCTAGAGGTGCTTTGCCACTGAGCTGTGTCCCCAGCCCTTTTATTTTTTGAGACAGGGTCTCACTGAGTTGCTTTTGGCATCACTAAATTGCTGACTGGCCTCAAACTTGCAATCCTCCTGCCTCAGCCTCCCAAGTAACTAGGATTCCAGGTGTGCACAAGCACACCCAGCCCACTTAAGGATTTTGAAAGGTTCTTTGCTAAGAACCACAGGGAACGGCAGCATGATCCGGGGTGACCAAGAGGCATCCTACAGAAGTTCAAGTGTAAGATGGGGGTGGCTGTGCTCACCCTTCATAAATAAGAGATTCTGGCTATTTTAACAGACCCCATTTCCCTCACAGAGCAGTCTGCAGTTGGGCTCTGTGGGCAGTGTCCCAGCCCTTGCTCCTCAGTTCTCACCATTGTTCAGGGCTGTCCTTGGGGCCCACTGGCTGTATCTGGGTGGCAGGAGCCATGCTGGGGCCCCTGAGGGAGACCGGCGTGAAGGGGAGCCCTCGACATGGAGCGCGGGTTTGGCTGCACGCTCCACCTGCCTGCTAGGGGCACCTCTTTGGAAGGCCTGCAGTGCCGCATTCAGGACAGCCGGCCAACGCTGCCACATCGTACCCAAGACCCTTCTGGATCAAGGAAACAGGCACAGCAACAAAAACCAGGCTGTAAGGATTGAAAAGGGAGGGTGCGGAGGAAAAGAACACTTCCTTCCACTGTGGGGGGATGCAGATCAGTGTGCCACCAGAGGAGTTGAAGTCGGTGTGGGAAGAGACCCCTGCACTCTGCGTGTGCTGCTGTCTCAGGAAACAGGAGCCGAGCGCGTGAGCTGGTGAAGGGGAGGAGACCGTGGTGTGAGCACAGGGGACTGGGCCGACCGGCTTGTACCCATTAGAGCTTCCCCAGGCAGCCCACAGAGCTGCACATGGAGTGGTGGGCACTAGGGCTGGGCGGAGATGCCAGTTAGGTGTAGGGAGTGCTCCATCACACACAGAGCGAGCTAGCGGCGTGGCGGATGGGCTGCCCAGCTCAACCGGATCACCGTGCAGCAGACGTGTTTCAAAATACCATGTTGTGCACTTGTGTGTGCATTGACAGACATACAGTCACGTATGCAGTCGTCCAACTGTGAACCTTACAAAGAAGCCAAGCCCATCTCTGAACACGTGTGGTCATGTGCAGAGAACATGGAAGAACTCCAGTGGTGGTAAGGGCATGCGGAGGCAGCAGAACCTGGTCAGCACAGGAGCCCACTCATCATTTGTGTGTCAGCAGTGGGCCCAGTGAACCTTGTAAAGAAAGGCTGGAGTCCAGGACTGGAGTCTTCAGAGTGGACAGGAAGGGACCCTCTGCGAGTCCATGGAGTGGACAGGAAGGGACCCCGAGTCCATGCCCGCAGACCCTAAAGCCCAACGTGGCGGTCAGCTGGCTCGCCACCGATGGCCCTGGCCTGCCTAGGGAGCTCCTGAGGAAGTCCTAACAAGAGTTGGGCTATGGGCAGGCGGGAATGGCTGTGGCGCTGCAGGCACGAGGCCGGCTTCTCAAACGTCATGCTGGGTCGGTCGTGTTCCCTATGAACATCGGGCCTCCCAGAGATGGTATGCTCCGGCTGGTATGGCTCACTAGGGAGCTGCCTGAGGTTAGCAGGCGGAGGGCTTTTGGAAGGTCCTTCGTGATGTGAGAGCAGGTGGGCTCATTTTTAAAAAGTGTTTTCTACATTTCTACTTTGAAATGACAGGTCCCATCACCTGTGTCTGTCAGGCGCTGCATGGTCCACTGTGGAAGGGCTGCTGGGGCGAGTTCTCGCCTGCACAGCCTCACGGGGCTGCGTGCCTGCAGCGAGGAAGCATGGAGTCCGCTCTCTGCATCTTTCAGGAACACAGTAGTCGCCATGCTGTGTGACCCACATCCTGAGCCTATTCTTTTGCTTAGCAGAAACCGTGCACCTTGACCAACCTCTGGCCCTGGTGACGAGCATTGACTGCTGCAGAGTTTGGCTTTCTCAGCTGCAGAGTGTGAGGGAGCACGCGTGGCCCTCGTCTCTCAGAGCCTGATTCACTCCCTGGACCTGACAATCCCCTGCTCCAGTGTGCGGCCTCTTGAACTCTGTAGCATGCACTGTCAATGGGGCCTCAGTGTCTTCATCTGCTATCAGTGGGTGGACGGGCTGTTCCTGTGTCTTGGCTGCTGGGCAGGGGGCTGTGGTGAGGGGCAGTTCTGGTGCCTCTTGGACACGCGGACCCATGTCCTCCATAGGTGCCCCATGTGTAGCACATGATTGGACGGGCAGTTTCCACACTCTCCTCCACAGTGGTGCACATGTCCCTCTCCTCTGCCCCCACCTGCTGTCCTTGCTATTTGTGACAGTAGCCATTCTTCCTGGAGTGAGCAGGTGTCTCCTTGTGATTCTGATGGACATTTCCCTGATGATTAGCTTTCTTTCATGTATCTGTTAGCTATTTCTTCATCCTCATTTGAGACATGTCTGTTTAGATCTATTGCTCATTTATTAAATGGTTTATCTCTTGCTACTGAGTTGAGTTCCTTCTATGTTTTGGATACTAACCTCTTATCAGAGGTATGATTCTGAGCCAGGTATGATGGCACACGCCTATAGTCCCGGCTACTTGGGAGGTTGAGGCAGGAGGACCACAAATTTGAGGCCAACCTCAGCAACCTGGAGAGACCTGTCTCCAGGCTGTGTGCATGTGGTTTGTGGGTGCCCTTTCCCACTCTCCATCCTGTGGCCTCTTCTCCCATTGGCCGGCTCCTTTGCTGTGCAGCTCTTCAGCTCCATGCCACCCCATGTGCTCTCTTTGTTGATGTTGCTTGTACTTTTGGGTCACGTCCAAGAAATCTTGCCAAGACCAACGTCGTGTGCATTTCCTGTTTTCACCGGTGGTTTCATGGTTTCAGGCGTAGGTCTCAACTCACTGACCTACTCCAAGTGGATTTTTGTGTATGTCGTGACATGAGACTTCCAAAATTGGAAATAAGAACATCTAAACAAGGTGGAGCCCATTGTGCCATCGAGCTGCCAACTCTGAGCAGAAGACGGCACAGGGTGGGCAAAAGGGCCTGTGCCCCAGAGGAACTGCCGTCCCTGCCAGGAGGTGGCTGTGCTGGGTTCTGCAGCCGGCCTGTCTGCCCCCTCTCGGCAGGTTGCCTGCTGGGAACTGGGTGGCAGCTGCGTTAAGCCTGGCAGCAGGTGGTCCGTGTGAGGTGGGCAGCTGGTTCTGTTGGCGGGGACCTGTGCGGTACGTGCCAGCCTGCCTGGGACTCTGCAAGGCAGAAGCCTCGAGGTGGCAACCCCGTGGGCAGAGCCAGCCACCCAGGCTGGTGTGCAGGGTGGGCAGGCACAGGGATGGCTTTCAGCCGCGTGGAGAGGACAGGCTTCCCCTGCCCCAGGTCACTTGTTGTGGGCCTTTCCCTGTCCTGTGCATCTGCAGATGGCTTCTGTGCTGTGCTGGGAGTCCTGCACACCTCTCAGTGCCCCTTGTCTGCTGAGCGGGGCTGGGGCTGGGTCGGGGGTGCACCGTGGCTGCCGCTACTTTAATGGCAACTCAACACCCATGGCCACGTGGGTCTGACGTACCGGCCACACTCCCGCCCCCTCCCCGAGTCCACTCAGCCATCCTGCGTTGCTGAGCGTGATCTGCAGGACCCGGTGTCCTCGGCCCACCATCAGGCCACCTGCCCGTTGGCCCACGAGATATCGTGACCAGAGCTGCTTTGAGCTCACTCCCCCTCTGGCACCTCGGAGCTCAGCCAGCCCAGCTTGCAGGCACCCAGGGCACCCAGGTGGCCTTTGTTGGGCAGAGCCGTCCAGTGTGAAGCCTGTTCTGTGGCACTGCTCCCACTCCTGGAGCCCCAGGGCACGGTGTGGAGCATCTGGCCGCCCATCTTGCCGCGTCCTCACGTGGTGGAGGGGCAGAATCTCCCTGGGGTCCTTTTGTCAGGACATTGATCCCATCACGAGGCTCCCACCTCGTGACCTCGTCATGTCCCAAAGGCCCCACCTCCTGACACTGTGGCCTGGGGTGAGGACGAACATTCAGACCAGGTCAGTGGATGAATCGTGGAATTTTATAGGCACACTGTTCTGGAGTTCCCGCCAGGGAGAGCCTGTCTTTCCCTGTCCTGGCACAAGGTCTGCTCCCAGGTTTGATGCGTGTTCCTCTGATAGAGACAGAACAGTGCTGTTTGGTAGTGGAGTGTCCCACGTCCCAACAGCTGGCTGTTTCCTTCCTCTGAACTGCATGTTTGTCCTTTGTCCATTTCCGTTATTGTTTGTCTTTATTTTTGGTTTTTAAACTGATACGTAAAACGTACACGTGTGCATTGGTGTTCTGATGTGTAGACTGCGTGTTATGTAAATCGGGTGAAGCTATCTTATCTCCTCCGACACTTATCAGTTGTTCATGGTGGGAAGGTCTGAGGTCCTCTCCTAGCGTCAGGCACGCTGCGTGATCGCCACCTGTGGTCCCACTACTGTGCAACGGCACACAAGGTTCTTATTCCTGTCCATCCTGTCCGCTTCGATGGACTCCTGGGGTTCATTTATAGAAAACAGATGTTCACAGACACACACCCACACATGGCATGCATGCACAGTTAGTTCTCACTCAGGGATGTAAGTTGCACACTGATATTTTCTCCAATATTTCCCCATATGTCACTTGTCTGCTGGTCTTTAAGTCTCTTCTTTTGCTCCCTCTGCAGAGATTTTTAAAAACACCTTAATCATTGCTTCTGTAATGCCCACTGAGTTCAGAGTCACAGAGACAGCGCTCCTATTCTAGGTTATTGTGTGACCTCGTCATCTTCCCCCAGTGCTTCCAAGGGTCATTCTTGGCTTTGAGGTTGGTATGGTGGGAGCCCTGACCTAGTAGACAGCATGCCACCTCCTCACCCTGGGCCTCCCCGTCGTGCCTCAGCCCCAGTCCTCTCCCCTGTGTACCCTCCTTGGTCCTCACATGGCACTGGCTTGGGACAGGAGCCTCTAGGACAGTTGTCCCTGAGGCTATGCATAGAGCTAAGGCAGGGTCAGCCATGGGCAGAGGGTGGGGAGCACAGGCTGGCCAGGTGGAGACCCGACCTCCCGGGTCCCTACTTATAGTGGGATAGGCTGGCCCACTGGAGTGGAGGGAGTGTCCTCCAGGCACAGACACATGTGGAGTGTCATTGTCTTAATACCCCCGACTGGCTGTGTGTCAGGAAGTGTCCTTGGCCTGCAAGTCCCTCCCCTGTCCCCACTTCCTCTTTGTCTCCCTTGATCTTCCTCTGCCTGCCCCTCGTGCCCCCTTCCACAACTCCACATGCACTTTGTGCCCCCATGAGACCCCCATGAGGGTCTGGGCCACAGAGCTTCCCTGGACACGGGAGCATCTTGGCAAGTCCAGGCCGTGGCACATGCAATGGACGCTGAGGCCTTTCTGGTGCTTCTGACCTGAACCTGGCTGTGACATTCTTATCTGGGGACAGAGGTCTCCGGTGAGAGCTGCCTTTGAGTTTGGGCTGTGGCTCTGCCTGCCTTGGTTTTCTCTGGTGGGCAGCCACAAGGCTCTGCCCCAGCCTGCCTCCACCCCTGCCCCTGGTGGGCAGCTCTCCTGGGGCCTGGTCTGGAGCCATCATTGAGCTCAGCCACCTGGCAAGGCTGGAGTCCACCGCTGGCCTTTGGTCCTCCCGGAGGCCCTCTGCTCAGATGGAGCTTTGGAGGTGAAGCCCAGCCCTTGTGGGGCTCTGGCCCTGGCCCTCCAGTCAGCTTCCTCCCAACCCAGAGCCTCTCTTCAACCTGGGAGCTCCCAGGAGACCCTACCTCTGCCCCGCTGTGCCCTCCTGCACCCCTCTGCCCTCCTAGAGGCCCCATCCTACTCCATGCTCCCAGGGCCCTACCCCTGCTGTGGGGCTGACACATCCCCTCTGCAACCTCTTGGCCCTGCTCCCGCCCCAGCCCTCATGTAGACCACCCTTAGGCAGGTGAGTCCACAGCCCCCTGCGAGGGATTCAGGTGAGGGCAGTGTTCCAAAGCCGCTACCCCCGATCATTCCCAGAGGAGCCTGGGCACAACAGCATTGCCCCTGCTGAGGGGCAAAGGGGACTGTCTCCTGTGGTGTTTGAGGCAGGGAACTTAGTCCGTCCTGCCCACGTGCAAACAGATGCCTCCTCGTCCAAGGATGAAGGCCTGGGCATGGCGGGAAGTGCGTGTGCCTGCGGGCTCCATGTGCAGTCTGCCCACACGGGGTGCTGAGGCCTGTGGGTGACGCACAGAGCTGGCAGGACTCGGGTGTCAGTCCTGGGATGGAGCAGGGTGCAGAGCTGCCGGGTCAGGGCTGAGGCATTGAGGCTGGGAGCCTCACTCAGTGTGCACAGCCTAGGCCTGCACAGATGTGTTCTGGACAGGGCCTGCTGGAGTGTCCAGGGGTTGCCATCCGCTGTGTGGACATGGGGGTCTAGCAGGCTTGAATTCAGAGGAAGGAGGTGCAGGAGCCTGGGACAGGAGGGTATGTGACTAGAAGGCGAGGAGGGGAGGGCGAGCCTCTCCTTAGTTGGCCATTAGGCTGGGGGATGAGCTCTCCGGCCACTTGTGAAGAGCTGGGCCCTGGAGTGTCTTCACTGAGAACTGTCCTTTCACTCTGGTGGCCAGTCCTGCCCTTCCAAGACTGAAAGACCCTGCCTGGTCACCAGGCTACAGAGGGCAGGCAGGGAGGAACAAGCCAAGGCCTGCCCCTGAAGCCATAGACCCATGGGACACCCCCAGCTGGTGGCATCAGAGGGAAGTGGTCTCTAAGCTGGGGAGGGGAGCAGAGTGTGGTAGAGACACCAGGGAGCTGTAGTCCTGGATTTGGCCCTATCCCCTGCTGCAGCTTGAGCCTGGCTGTGCTCGTGGGGGTGGTATGTGTCAGGGAAGGGGCTCCATGGGTCTGGGCAGTGTGGCTGGTGTGGACTGGACTCCCTGAAATGGCTGGGCTCCTCCTGCTTGGCTCTGTGGGATGGTTCTTCTGTCCCCAGCTCCCGTGGTCCTGGCTGGAGCTGGGGCTCACTCTTGCCTCTCCATCCCCAGGCTGACTGGCAGCGAGCCCCTGACCATCCTCCCACTGACCCTGGAGCCTGAGGCAGCTGCCCAGGCTCACTTTAAGGCCTGTGATCGGCTGAAATTAGAGCGCAAGCAAAGGCGCATGTGCCGGCGGGACCCGGGCGTGGCGGAGACGCTGGTGGAGGCAGTGAGCATGAGCGCGCTCGAGTGCCAGTACCAGTTCCGCTTTGAGCGCTGGAACTGCACCCTGGAGGGCCGCTACCGCGCCAGCCTGCTCAAGAGAGGTGAGTGCCCAGGCCCTGCCCAGATCTGGCCAAAGAGCCCAGGTGGCAAAGATAGGACTGCAGGGCTGTGGGCATATCCCTCCTGCATGCTCTCTTCCTCTGGGTCCCAGGTGACCTGAGGCCTGGCTTCTGGCAGTGGCTGGGGCCTGGACAGAGCAGCCCCTCACCTCCCTCCACCCATCCCCTCACCTCCCTCCACCCATCCCCTCCATCACACACACTCATGGAGGGCCTGGTGGCATAGGACGTCTTTGCTCAGTCTTTGACAGGTCCCCGGGCTATCTGTGAGCGCTTGACTCATTCCAGGTATCTGAGTGCCCAGACACCTCCACCCAAGGAGAAGCCCTCCTCTCCTCCCTCCTGCACCTGGGGCACAGAGGTTGGGGCCCCTCCACAGCCTTGCCCCAGCTGAGGGCTGGGGTGCTGGGCGGATGATCAGTGGTAGATGCTTAGGGAGGTCCTCCACGGAGAAGGCCCTGGATTCCATCCCCAGCACTGCCAAAACAAAACCAAAGGAAACCAAGCATAGGGGACTTGAGACCAGGGCAGGGCCACGCCCTGAGTTCCAGCACCCTGGACGTGCCCTGCACCCCAGGCAGGCAGCACCACACACCTGCTCACCTGAGGGGATGGTTCAGAGCCCCCAGCTGTGGTTTGGCTGCAACACGTGTGAAATGGGAACCTCCAGATGGGTGCAGGGTCCTGGGGCCCTGGCCTCACTGACCTGCCCCTGCTGACCCCAGGCTTCAAGGAGACCGCCTTCCTCTATGCTATCTCCTCGGCCGGCCTGACACACGCCCTGGCCAAGGCGTGCAGCGCCGGGCGCATGGAGCGCTGCACATGTGACGAGGCACCGGACCTGGAGAACAGAGAGGCCTGGCAGTGGGGCGGCTGCGGGGACAACCTCAAGTACAGCAGCAAGTTCGTTAAGGAGTTCCTGGGCAGGCGGTCAAGCAAGGACCTGCGAGCCCGCGTGGACTTCCACAACAACCTCGTGGGTGTGAAGGCAAGCAGAGCGGGGCGGGGCGCAGGGTGGGTCTGTTGAAGGCCCCGGAAGGGACAGGGGCAGGTGGGCGGGGTGCAGAGTGAGTAGGTGTGGCAAGACATGGGGGGTTGGGTACAGGATCTGTGGAGAGGCAAGGCGCAGGGTGGGTGGAGCTGGGCATGCAGTGGGCGGGGCCCAGGGTGAGGGGAAGGGGCTGGGCGCAGGCCTGGGGTTGAATGTGGATGAGTGGACATAGGAAGGGAGGGGCTTGCTGGAGGAGGCTACTTCCCATAGAGCTTGTTAACCATAGGACAGATGGGGGCGCTAGCCATGGAGGGGTGCCCCGTCGTGCCCCAGTGAGACATCCCCTGCATCCCCTGTGGAGAAGAGGAACTGGAGGCCCCAGGATAGTCTGGGAGGGACAGCTGGATGGGCCCCTCTGGCCTGCCACTGCTGGTCTAGAGCCCAGAAGGGTTCCTGGGTTGTCATGGAACCAGGGGTCGGCGGGATGTGCCCCTCCTGCTAGGGCAGCCCTCAGGCTTGTCACCAAGACTGTTGAGAGCAGTCATAGTGGGAATGTGTCAACTGGGGGTCCTGGGAAGAGTCTGGGAGTGCAGAACCCACTCACCCAACTCAGGGCTGTCCACGCCTCTTCTGCTGGTCCCTCTATAGCCAGACTCCGAGCAGAGCTAGCTACAAGAGACCCAACTAAAAAGACTCAAGTTTCAGAAAGAGAAATTTCCAAGCTCTCCAGTGGGCCCTTTGGGAGGCCTTGGGCTGTAGCCTGGGTGAACCTGGCTCTCGGGGCTGTCCTTCCCGTCACCAGAGCTCCAGATGCTGGCTCCTGCAAGGGAGGGGCAGATCCCTAACTCTAAGACACCCGACCCCAGTCCCCGACCAGCCCTGACCACCAAAGGCTGACTCCAGGCACAGCCTGGGCCTCAGGAGAGCAGGGCCAGCACGCCTCCTCAGAAGCCGCTCTTTATGAGAAGGCAGAGTTCTGGCCATGTACTTGTTAAGCACTCAGTCTCCCTGTCCATCAGTGCTCTGCTGCCTCCTCCTGCCTTCCTGAGCCGGCTGGCAGGCGGGTGAAACTGGAGGGCAGATTAAATCCTCAGGCTAGGCCCTGGTTTTCCTTTGTGTTGACCCCTCCTTCCCCAGTCGCCCTTTTGTGAGCTATTAATGAAAAGTCAGAATGTGAAAAGCCCTGGACCTGGGGCAGCCACATTTTAATTAAACCCGTCTAGGTTTCTCAGCAAAGCATCACTAAGTGGAGTCTCCGTGGCCGCAGGAGGGGGCGGGTGGCTGCATTTCTTAACCCCCCACCCAGCCTGCCCTCCTGGGGCCATGGTGGGAACTCGTGGTCTGGCTCAGGGCCCACCTGGGAAAGGGCTAGTCCCCTCCCCACTTGCTTCTGCCCCAGGGAAGAGATCCCAGGCTGGAGATCCCAAGGGAAAGCCAGCCCCTCTTGGGACCCCAGCCTCCTCCCAGTGTGGACCGTGGGTGCTCAGCTGGGGCTGCTCCTGGAGAGGCAGAGGAGCACCCCGCTCGGGAAGCTCTTCCAGCAGTAGAATTCTCTCGCTGTCAGGAGTGGGCTTCTGCCCTTCTGCAGCAACTGACCTACAACAGCAGCTGGGGCTCAGGGCCGTGCCTGTGGGTCCCCAGTACTTAGGTGGGGTCAGGGCACGGTTGTCCAGCTTGTCCAGTGAGTGACATAGCAGACTTCAGTGGGGCTAGGGTTGTTGAAGGGGAAGAGGGGTGGACATCCAGGCAGGAAGGGGTGTCTCAGCAGGGTGGGGGGTGTCTGCTCACAGAGGTTTGGGGAGGTGTCCTGGAAGGTAAGGTGCAGCCATAGGACCTCTGTCCTGGGTAGTCCCTGGCTTGGAGGGAGAGGGACCTGCACAGGGACCAGGGAGTGGAGCCTCCATGTCAGAGAGATGGTGATGACCCCTGCTGGCCAGGTTTGGGTCTGTCCAGCCCTGGGTGGGTAGGTGGGCTACCTGGCAGGTGCTCTCACGTCCATGCCTTCTGCAGGTGATCAAGGCCGGGGTGGAGACCACGTGCAAGTGCCATGGTGTGTCGGGCTCCTGCACCGTACGGACTTGCTGGCGGCAGCTGGCGCCCTTCCACGAGGTGGGCAAGCACCTAAAGCACAAGTACGAGACGGCGCTCAAGGTGGGCAGCACCACCAACGAGGCCACGGGTGAGGCAGGTGCCATCTCCCCACCACGGGGCCGGGCCTCAGGGGTGGGCAGTGCTGACCCGCTGCCCCGCACACCCGAGCTTGTGCACCTGGACGACTCACCCAGTTTCTGCCTGGCCGGCCGCTTCTCCCCAGGCACAGCTGGCCGCAGGTGCCACCGTGAGAAGAACTGTGAGAGTATCTGCTGTGGCCGCGGCCACAACACGCAGAGCCGGGTGGTGACAAGGCCCTGCCAGTGCCAGGTACGCTGGTGCTGCTATGTGGAGTGCCGGCAGTGCACACAGCGCGAAGAGGTCTACACCTGCAAGGGCTGAGCCCAGGCCCTCCAGCCCTGCAGTGTGCACACAGTGAGAGGAGGTCTACACCCTCAGGGGCTGAGCCCAGGCCCTCCAGCCCTGCCGTGTGGGGTGTAGGCAATGCACACAGTGAGAGGAGGTCTACACCTACAGGGGCTGAGCCCAGGCCCTCCAGCCCTGCCTGGGGTGTAGGAAATGCACGGAGTGCAGGGTTCACACCTGCAAGGACTGAACCCCGGCTGTGGCAGGCATTGTGCAGCAGGAGGCAGCTCCAGCTGCAAGGGCTGAGCCCAGGGCCCCAGGGTTGGTGTCTGGGTCAGCTGTGGAGGCCAGCTTCTGTCTGGCCTCCCCAACCCCTGTGCTCCTGCCCAAGGCCTGAGCTTTCTCCCATGACCCGAGAGCGTTGCAGCAATGCTTTCTCAGCTGTCTCCATCCCTGACACCAGTCCCCCATCTGGGCCCCAGTCTGTTGGCTGCCCCTCCCCGCCTCCGGGCTCCCTCTGAGGCTTGGAGGGCAGGTGCACCTTTGTGACCACAAGGCCGCCATGGGGCACGGGCCTGGCCCGGCACCCAGCACCAGCACTGTCTTCAGAGAGCCAAACCACTAGGAGAGTGCACAGCCCTCCATCTCCAGGGCCCTGCTGCCCAGGCGCCCGGGCGGGGAGGACTCTGCCTTCCCTCTCTGACATCGAGCACTTCTCTTTGGAGTGAGTATCAGTAACTTTAAGTTATTATATTATATTATTATTATTATTATTATTATTTAACTAATATAATAATTATTATTTTCTCCATCCCCTTTGCCTCTTGGGCTGACTCTGTCTTGCCCTGAGCTGGGCAGGGAGGGCTCCTCTGTCCCTGTGCTCCAGTCTTCCTCCCGACCTGTTTGCCCTGTCGTTTGAAACCACTAAATTGAGATGATATTGTTAAATGAAGCAAGTGGCCTGCGGAGCTTCTTGGAAGCCGGCCCCCCACCCCATGCCAAGGGGACAGTGCCACTTGGTGGCTGTGCTCTGTACCTTATGGGCAGAAAGTCAACACCAGGGTCTCTTGCAGATTCTGGGCCTTGGGGTGGCAGAGGGGTGGGCTTGGTGAAAGAGGCAAGGCCATCCTTTGAAAGTTCATCCCATGGAGAAACCACACTTGCTCGTGTGTCACAGGGGTGGGGGCAGGCAGGGACAGACGCACTTGGAGAGTCTCTGGCTGGCCTCTGACAGTGGCACACCCTTCTTTGGGGCCATGCTGTTGTTTTATCAGGGGGAGGGGTGACCGACACTGACCTAGTTTGGTTTGAGCATGTGTGTGTGGGGTGTGTGTGTTGCGTGAGTGTAGGTCGTGTGTGCATACTGTGCTGGTGTGGTCAGCGGTCACTTGGGTTGTCCCACCTCCTTGGTGTACCACATAGTGGCCCTTTGGCTCACAGAGGTCTGGCCTGCAGTTTTTTTGGGTGGGTGGCCTCATGTGGGATGGGGTCTGGGAGGAGGCAGGTGTGGAACTACTGAGCAAGGAATGGGCTCCTCAGAGCCCGGTGTCCAGGAAGCAAAGGGGAAACTGTTTTTGAAAGGAAGCCTGTTTATGTGGCTGCAGGTCTCTGGTCCTTCTGAATGATGTCAGTACCCTTTATTCTCCTGGGTTCCGATGGCAGCCCTTGGTCAAGGCCCCGTCCCAGCAAGTGAGTGTGGGTGGGCTGTGTGAGGGCTGCATCCAGGTGACCAGAGGGGCAGAGTGGCTGGCGGGCCCGGGGGGCCTGTCCTCCCGGGTGTCCACACCTGCCAGTGTCCCAAGCAGCAGGCCTGGCCACTCTGCCCCTGAGACTGGAGCTCAGTCGTGTGATTCGTGGAAGGACACCCAAGGGCCAGGGTCTTCTTACCCAATACCAGTTGAGCTCTGTCCTCAACATTCAGAACAGGCTCTTCACCCGAGGCGGCCTGCAGAGGGTCTGTTGGTGGTTTTGTTTCTCTCTAAAGACACACAGAGCGTCCTGCTCAGTGAGGAGGCCACCGTGCCGGCTGCGGCCTCTGACCTTGTGGGACAGCGTGGAAGGAGCTGTTCTGTGGGGCGCGGAGCCAGTGGTCTCCCTCTGCCCCATCCACCTGCTCCCACCAGCCCAGCGGGGGCCTGACCTGAGCCTGCCTCTGGCCGGGTGGGTGGCCCAGGAGGGAGGGGCGTCCCTGTGCTGAGGCTCCCGCGAGCCTGTTGATTTCTCTACCTCATCTGTAGCCCGTGGGTGTGAACCCGAGTGACTGTGGAGAATGTATTTATTTAACAGCTTTGTATAACAGAACCAGAAACAAATGGAGTACTAAATAAATGTATTTTAAGTTATGCCCACTTGAGTCTGCCACCTTCACAGGGGCCCTGGGGGTCGGGGTAGGCAAAGGAGGCGGCTGCAGGGAGTGGGGAATGTGAGGAGGACTGGAGAGGAAGCCTGGGCAGGCAGAGGGAGGATGGGAAGAGGAAGATGTGGGCCCAGGACGAGGAGCCGTTGCTTGTAGTGGGCCTGTGTCCCCATGCCATGTGGCTGCCCAGGCCCCACTGGTCTCTCTACCTCCTGTGTCCTCTGGGCAGGGGCTTACTCACCCACTCCCACCCAGTTCTCTCCCTCCCTCCCAGGCTGTCCAGGGGGCGGCCCCCCACAGGCCAAGCCCTCCTACTCAAGTCCACCGTGGTCCCCACCCCTCTGACACATCCTGCTGGAACCCCTGATGGCTCCTGCTCGTGCCCTGACTCCCCCGAGTCGCTGTCCTCTCAGCCCTCCACCTGGTCCCTGGGCCTCCTTGGGGAGCATCTGGGAGAGGCCTCCATGGAGAAATTCAAATCTGCCTAATTTGAATTCCAAATTCTCTTTCCTGACCCTGGGACTCTCCTGGGAAGGGAGGATGGCCCCCAGTGCTGAGTCCTGGCCTCCAGCCTCTGGCCTCTACTGGGCTGAAGTCCCCCTCTCAGGATCTCCACAGACTACCTTTAGCTCCCAGGCCTCTGCCCAGCAGGCCAGGCCTGAGTGGGCCTGTTCTTGAATGTTGGAGGCAGAACTGTCCAGCCTGGGTGAGAATCTGGCCGGATCAGTTTCCCATGGCCTGCCCCACTGAGGAACCCTGACTGGTCTTCTCCGGTGGGTCCTGGGTCCCAGCTGTGCAGCTAGGGTTCCCGTGTGGGTGGATCGTCCAGTGTTCAGGGTCTGTACCTGCAAGCCTGCATACAGGTGGCGTTGTGGCTGTGTACAGTTGCGTCTGCGTGTCCACATGTGTGTACGTGTGTGTTCAGAGGGGCTAGGTCCGTGCATCTGTTATGCATGCATGTCTGTGGCTGGGACAATGTTTGTTCACATGTGCCAAGTGTGTGTGTGCACACATACATGGCCCACATGTCTGTGTGCTCGCCCATGGCTGGCTCCACAGTCTGCATGCTGTGTGTGTGTGCATGTGTGTTGTTCACATTTTTCTGCATGCATGTGCATGTGTGAGTGCTGTGGGGACTAGTGCTGGGCTGTAGCTTGCTGCCTTGCCCTGTGTAGTGTGGGGGGCCTGCCTCCAGAACCCCCTGCCCCTCTCTCTGGCCTCTTCAGCTCTGAGCTCCAACAGGTCCATTGCCTGAGGCAGGAAGGAAAACCTCTCCTGACCAACCGCTTCTGCCAGGTGGGTAGAGACACCCTGTAGGCTGCCAGGTGCTCCCCACCTATTAGGGCAGAGGAGAAGCTTCTAGGCAGTTCTGGAGCACAGGGCACCTGGAGCTGCCATCCTGGAGGTGGGACTGAGGGTCACAGCCCCTTCCTGGAAGCCCAGGGTTCTGGGTTGGGGTCTCTGTCCTGGCCAGTGTGGGGGCTGGGAGGGTGGTGGCCTGACTGGCAGCTTTGCTGGACGCCTGTGGATGGGAGTGGAGGAGGAGCCAGCACGTTGCCAAGGAAACGAGACCCAACAAACACTCCCCCCTCGGCCTGGTGGGGGGCCTGTGGCAATGACCTCATCTGCCCACCCAGCCCCTCTCCCAAGGCCAGGCTGAGGTGGGGGGTCCTGGGCTGTTTGTGTTGGGCCTAAGTCCATGGAAACGGCCGGCCAGCGGTTGTGAGCAGGCAACCAGTGGCCGGAATGGGGAAGTGGGGTACCCAAGAAGCGGGAGGAGGAAAGAGGAGAGAGGGTGGGGGATCCAAGAAAGAAAGGGAGGGAAATTAGGGGGGGAAGAGAGGGGGAAGGGAGGAGGGGGGGAGGGCGAGGTGGGAGGGGGAGAGGGGAGAGGGACAGGGAGAGGGGAAGAGGAAGGCAGAGGAGGGAGAAGGGAGAGAAGGGAGGAGGAGGACAGAGGGGAAGGAGAGTGGGAAGAAGAGGGGGGAGGGGACTGAGGAGGAAGGCTAGAGAGGCACCTGCCCTTGGCAGTGAGGGGCCAGGGCAGCTCCTGGGGGAGGTGCCCTAAAGGACAAAAAGGGCCTCAGGACGTGGGGCAGGTGGGCCAGCCCTGCCAAGCCCTGGGGGGTCCGGGGCTGGGTAGGGTGAGAGCTCTGTGGAGCAGGGCCTCGGTATGGATTTTACCCTGTGACCTCCCTCTCCTAGAGGATCTCCCCTGTCTTCCCCAGCCAATGTCTGTGGGCAGGTTGGATGCCACCCAGCCTGCAGTGAGCTCTGACGCTGGCCCTGGTGCTGGCCAGGTAGCCATGGTTAGAACGCCCACAGCGAAGGTCCAAGGGTTCCAGGGGTCGTGCGTCTCAAGGCAGGGGCCAGAGCCTGTCTCCCTCCCTCTCAAAACGTACGCATCTTTGTGTTGTTTGAAATAAGTTGGAAACATCTGATTCTGTGTCCCAAATGATATTCCTCCCAAGGTGACTGTTTCCACCCTGGCATGAGTGCACCCCACCCCTGCTCAGCCCCCTTCCTGCTGAGGTGTTCGAGGTGTTCGCTTTGGCGTTGTTTGCCCCCCTGACTAGGGATCCTGAAAAGATAAGCCTCTCCTCTGGGGCCCTGTGTTCAGCAGAAGGTGGTGGCCACACTTGGGAAATGGAGATGTTCTTCTGTCCTTCCTGTCTATTGAGAAACTTAGTGTTGTGTTTTTCTAGCAATGTCAAAGATAGGTAAGATGTTTTTCTTCTAAATTTGGTGTGTCATGCAGGCTGAATATCAATAATCTGAAATGCTTGGGGCCTGAGATGTGTTACAGATGTTAGGCTTTTTTTTGGGGGGGGGGATATTTGTAAAAGTTGAATACCCCTAATCTGAAAATCCAAAATCCTAAAATCTAAAGTCCAAAACTTTTTGAGGGTCACATAGGTACTTAAAGTTTAAAGTTTTGGATTTCAGATTTTTTGGATTAGGGATGCTCAACTGCAAAGCAGTGCCATTGTTACTGGATAATTGCATTTCTCTATCCATTCATCCAGCTGTCCACCCACTTATCTATCCATTAGTCTATCCTTTCACCCTACTATCCACCCATCCATCCATTTCCCCATCCATCCATCCACCTACTTATACATCCATCCATCCATTTCCCCATCCATCTTTCTACCCATTTCCCCATCCATCCATCCATTTCCCCATCCATCAATCCACCCACCTATCCATCTATCCATACATACATACATACATACGTCCCCCAGCCACCCACCTATACATCCATCTATCCGTTTCCCCATACATCCATGCATCTGTCCCCCCACCCATCCACCCACCTGTATATCCACCTATCCATTGCCCCATCCATCCATCCATCCAACCCCCATCCATCCAACCACCTATCCATCCATCCATACATACATACATACATACATCCCCCAACCACCCACCTATACATCCATCCATCCATTTCCCTGTCCATCCCCACCCACCCATCCATCCACCCACTTCCCCGTCCATCCACTCAGGACAAGTATCCATCAAGTGCCTCATACATGCCAGGTAATCCCAATGCTAAAATCAAGGGTATTGGCATCAGCATTAAAACTGTATGTTCCATGGAGGAAAATCCATTGTGAACAACTAACTGTCCATGTAACTGTCCTACCATAAACTATCAGGGGGGACAAACCCTGCAAACTCTAAGTCTGTTATGGTGGTGACATGTATGAGAAGAGGTCCCCAGAGTCTGGCCACAAAGAAGCCCCTGCTGATGCTCACAGAAAACACACCTAGCCCACAGGGAAAGCTTTGAAGGAAATGGAGTGTAGGCTGCCCAGAGTGGAGCAGAGGCCAGGCGTCCAGTCACTGCCTACGGGACGGGGTGTGAAGACGGCAGGTGCAGACTGTCAAAGGGCCATGCTCAGGCAGGAGTGGGGTGGCTGGAGCAGGGTGGGCAGCCAGCTTGGGACAGCTGAAAGCTGCCACCTCGGTCCACAGAGGCCACAGCATGGAGTTTGGGCAGTAGCTGAGGACAGCCTCCCACATTCTGCGGCTTCCCCCTGCGAGGTTCAGGCTGTAACCAACCTGATGGCCTGACTTCTGGACTTTTGCTTATCTCTGCACTGTCCACTTTTAGCAAGAGCTCTGCTTCAGCACCCTCGCTATCTGATGGGTTCCTCACCCCACCACCCCCAGATGATGTCTGGTCACTGGCCTGCCTGCAGCAAGAATCCTGGGTCCAGCCAGAGCCCCTGTCTGCTCCTGGCCATGTCCCAGCCATGGATCCTGCTTTCCACTTGCTCATGCTGTGTCTGGAGGGGAGCCCGGTTCTGTACCAAGACTTCTTTCTCCCCATTGAAATTGCCCTGAATAAAATCTGATTTTGCTGCTATAATTTCCATCCAGCTCTGGTTTCCTTGGATGCTGGTGTCTCTCCCAATATGAGATGGGGGGCAGGTTTGCCTGGCCATTTGCTGCTACAGGTGTCCAAGGAGCTGTGCAGAATGGTCCTGCAAACAGAATCCCCAGGAAGGAGCAGGAGGGAGGACAGTGCCCACCACCCTGGGGCACATTCTGGTGAGCAGGAAACAGCAAGAGGAGCCGCGGGTGGTGTGGGAGCAAGGGCGTCCCTGTGGGAGAGCAGCCGGGACCAGAAGGGGGTGCTGGGAGGAGGGAACTCCTAAGGCAGGGCAGTGGGGGTCAGCCGGGAGAGTGCAGGCCAGGGGGCTGTGCTGGTGAGGTGTGCCCAGCCCCCCAGGTCAGATAGGGGAAGTCAGGTTTGGCACAGGGAGGGCTAGGGCAGGGGTCCAGGGAGTCACGGGGTCTCCTGGAAGAATCTTGATAATGGGTATGGAGGGGTGAGGGGCTGGTGGACACTGAGGAAGAGGGTACCGTAGGGGATGGGCCAGCAGGCTCCAGCAGGGGCCTGGACACAGCTGTAGGGGAGCTGGCCAGCTGTGGAGGAGAGGGAGTCAGCTCCCCCCCCCCACCCCATGCTGGAGCCCAGGGAGGAGCCAGGGCCGTCCCCTGCTCTAGATGCCAGCGCAACCTCAGTGGCATTTCTGCACCAGGTTCCGAGAGCGGGGGAGGTACGGGGGCGAGGAGGCCCATGCAGGCCGTGGACCCTGGACCCACTGGGAGCGAACTCTCCTGTTAGGACCCTGTCTGGGTGCAGGGGAGGTCTCCGGCACACCTGGAGCCAAGCTTGGGGCCTGTGGGTGCCACCAGCACGGGGCAGCCTGGGCACCTGTCCCAGGTGCCAGCAGAGCAACAGCTTCTCTGCCTGGCTGGCCTGCGGAGGTGACAAGGCACAGGGGAGCCTGGAGGGAAGCCAGAGGACGGAGGTGGAGCTGGCTCCATGTGGCTGCGCATGGTGACGGAGCCACGGGACAAGAGTGCCACTCAGCCAGTGCCCACTGAGGGACCCGCTGCTGTGGAATCCCCGCTGTAGGCACCTGTGTGCAGAACGATGTCCCCTCTCACCTCCTGTCCACTCACGGTCTCCAGGCTGGGCCTGCGGGTCCCTCTGTGCAGGTGGAGTCTGCTCCTCAGGGAAGGGGTGTGTCCTGGGCGTGGACCCCTGTGGTGTGACAGGGACCCTAGTCACAGGCAGATGTCTCAGCAGAGGACACAGTTGGGGCCACCAGGGGGCCCAGAGAGGCTACAACTTTGTGAAGTAAGCACATCCAGCAGCAAGAAACGAGGGGCTGCACCACCCTGGCTTGGCCCACTGCACAGGGCTCAGGGCAGGTGGCCAGCTGTGGATCTTGGAAACTGTCACTGATAGTGTCCCCTGCTGGTGACATTTGTGGTGCCCCAGGAAGTTCTCCATGCCAAATAACTCCTTAGGGCTCCCACGTGGCGGATGGACAGGTGAAACCTGGGCCATGCGGGGTGTGAGGATTTACTGCAGGGTCCACAGGCAGGGGCTACTTCCCAGGACCCCCACCCCCAGCATTGTGCTGCATGTTGGGTGGACCCTGAGCCCACGGGGCCCAGAGACCCTGTCCTGCCTGGCATCTCAGCTGCTCCCATGTCCTGGTACACAGTGGTGCTCAGACAGACACAGAAGACAGGTGGGCCCCATCCTCCTTCTGGGGGACAGTGAGGTAAGCCCCCTCCCCGAAGGTCCTCAGCGAAGGGCTATGCATGGGAGGAAGGGCCAGCAGGCCTGGGAAGGAGTGCTGACTTGGAGGAGGCTGGGAGGGACCCAGGGCAATTGGGGAGGGGAGGACGGGCTGGAGGGACTGTCCCCCACTCCCTGCACCTCTGCTGCAGCCCCCACGGAAGGGCTGGCTCTGGTCACTGAGCAGCCATGCAGCAGGCTGGACAGGGACAGCCTCCAAGCCACATACCACAGTCTGCCCTTTGGGCTCAGGGAGAATGTCCCCCTCCAGCCGAGGGGACCTGGGGCAGAGCTGCCCTCTTGGACCTGGGGATGGCAGCAGGCAAACACCACAGGTGCCCCAGTGTCCTGATGTGTGTGTCCCCAGAGCCTCTGCAGGCTGCACCCCTACTGGCTTCTGCCTGACCTCACGGTCATACCCACCAGCTAACTTCTGCTGCCCTCTGGGTGTTCCTCTGTCCCTCTGGCTGCCCCCTGGCTGTTCCCGGACCCTGGGCTGCCCCTGTTCACCATGAGGCTGCCCAGTGATTTCACCCCTGACAGATGGAGCCCAAGGGAGCAGGGCTCCTTTGTACCAGAACCATGCCCCGCTCCTGCTGTAGGAGGAGAGGAACCTGCTCCCTGACACCGTCTTCAGTGTGTGGCCCCTGGACAGCCCGGTCCTGAGGACAGCCCAGAGCCAGAGAGAGACAGAGAGGCAGAGAGAGAGAGAGAGAGAGAGAGAGAGAGAGAGAGAGAAAGAGAAACAGAGACAGAGGAGCAGAGGGGGACAGAGATAGAAAGAGAAAAAGACAGGCCAACAGTGCAGGTCACCTCCCCTGGGGAATCATAGGGAGAGAGACAGGGGACAGAGACAGGGATGGAGAGACAGAATACAGAGACAGGGATGGAGAGACAGAGAGAGACATGGGACACAGACAATGACAGAGGCGGAGATGGGGACACGGGGAGAGACACAGAGACAGAGTCAGCGGGTGGGAGACATCCCCAGTCAGTGATGTGGCTGGGGATTGGCTGGGGTGGTGGCCCCAGGACATGGTAGTCTGTTGCCTCTGGGGAGTTCTAAGTCTTCTGAGGGCAGCTGGGGGGGTCACTGGTCATGGGGCCCTCATGTTCTGGCCTCTGCTCTGCGTGGCCCCTCCATCCCCATGTCCCCAGGGGCGGACAGCCTGCTGCCCACTGCTCACCTCAGGAGCAGGAGCCCACACTGATGACTGCGCCTGCCTACTAGTGTCCCCCCCTTTCCTCAACCCCAGCCTGTGCTGGGTGTCACCAGTGTGTCCTCATGTGTGTGGGCAGATGGACAACAGGTGTCAGGGGCTGCAGCTGACATGGGGATTCCCTGGGGATCCTGGGGCTCGAGCTCAGGTGCTGGGACCTGGGGAGAGACCTGGAGAGGGAACGTGAGTCCGCCATCCCGCCTGCCTTGGAGGGTGTGTGGCCAGGGACGGTTGGGGGCCAGGCCAGCCTCTCGAGTCCCTACCCCGGCTGCCTGCGAGGGCTGAGCTGGGGAGAAGCCCCCACTCTTGGCCCTTGGGCAGGGAGCCATTTGCCCACCTAGGGCAGGTTCCTGGGCCCTCCCCCATGGGTCCGTGGGCAACAGGTGGGAAACAGCGGGTCTTCCCAGCCCCCTGTGCACATGGGGTCCCCAGTGCTCAGATGGGTCTCCAGTGGTCCCAGGGTCACAGTGTCCCACTCTTGTCAGGCAAACAGGGAGGACTTCCTGGAGGAGGGTTGGGCCAGGCTAGAGCTGAGGTGGCCTCAGGGGACGGCATGGGATTGCTCTGGCAGCTGTGGGAAGAAACCTTGAGTTCTGTGTGTGCATGAGCGTGCATGTGCACATGTGTGCGCTCCCCGTCCAGGCCCTGTGAAGATCCCGGGAGCACCGTGACTCAGATCCATCTGACGGGAGACGCTGCGGCGCCGTGTGTCAGGTTCCGGGCAGTGGCGGTCAGCTCCTAGCCTGTCCCCTTCTGTGACTCCTACCTATGAGGATGTGGCAGAAGGCTCAGGTCAGGACAGGACTCTGAGCCGCTCTGGTGGCCTGAGGGCAGGGTGAAGCCCACCACCGCAGAGGCACGAGGATGTGGGCTCCTCTGGGTGACTTCGCTGATGCCACCTGCTTCTCAGCAACCCCGTCCCCTCTTCAGAGCTGCCTCCACTGGCTGGCCCAAGGGAGGGCCCCACTTCAGCCCAGTCCAGGGCTCCGCGCCCTGCCAGTGCCTGTCCAGGAGCTCTGCAGGACTCCAGCATCAGATCTGAGGTGGTGGTCCAGACCCCTGCTGCTGAGAGCAGGAGGGGAGACCCTCACCATGGCTGGGGTGGCCTACAGACCCCACTTCCCCATGAGGCTGTTGAGGGAGGACATGCCCAGTCTGGAGACTTGGGTCAAGAATCAAGTCTGGCTGGTACAGATGAACTCAGCCCCCTCAGCTGCCCTGGGGATCAAAGTCCACTCTGGATGCGTCTGTGGCCTGTGTCTGGGAGTCTGGCTACCACCTGTGACCATCTCGGACTTCTGAGGAAGGGCCGCTCCAACCCCATCTCCACAGGGGCGCTCCTGAGCAGAGAGCTTCTTCCTCTCCAAGGTGGGTGGGCACCCAGGGGCAGGCTATGCAGGACAGGGCTGGGGTACTGGGCAGCATCTTTGTGTGACCCCATGGAAAGTGGTAAGGCAGCTGGGTCTGGGGATTGGGTAGGGGTGTCCAGAAGAAGGAGGGGGTAGTCTCCCATCCCAGGCCCCTCTGCCCTCACTCTGCCCTCCTTCAGAACCACAGGATCCTGAGAACCAGCCCCCTTCTGGCCTCCTGGCCTTTGTGTGGCCTGGCCTCTGGCCTGGAGTACTCTTCAGGCTTCGTGAACTCTTATTCACACAGCAAAGCCCATCTCAAAAGGCCCCCTTCCCTGGGCCATCTTCCCTGATAGCACCCCTGGACAGAGAGCTGGAAATTTCCTCTAGATGACTCTCCATCCTGGACCTACCCCACCACTCTGCATACGAACCTGCTCCAAGTGCCCCTTTCACTGTGGACCCCAACCTGGGCAGGATGGAGGTGCCAGCTCCTAGAACATGGCTCAGGGTCAACAAGTGACCACTCAGGGATGGAAGATGTAGGACTGGATGGTCAGAGAGCACTCAGATGGGGAGCCTGAGACCTAGAGAGACCCCCGGAAGCAGGTGCCCATGTGCCCCAGACTTCCCACAGTCCCCTTCCTCCTCACTGCTGCCCTTTGTCCTCCTCCTGGGCCCAGTGGGCAGCCCAGGCCTTGCTGCCTGAGGGGAAAGCAGCTGGATGCCCATCCCTGAGCCCAAGTGAGACTCCCAGTGGGCTTGGTGCTGAGCAGCTGCCTGACACACGCTGTCCACTGGGCCCTCAATGGGTGGGCACAGCAGGCCCCCATGACCAGGTGGAGATGCTCTCCCAGCTGAGCATGCCCAGGGGCCTGAGGCTGGCAGCCCTGAAGGACCTCCCCTCACACCTGGGGCCACTCTTCCCAGGAGCAGGCCGAGCCCCAGGAGCCCAGGCTGATTGCTGCCTGGTGGATGGCCCCAGCAAGAATGATCCTTTCCACCTGGGTTTGGGATGGGGAGGAACATAGAGAGGTCAGAGTCTGTCCTTGGCCAACTACTCCATTCCTACTGAGTTCTGCCCTGACCACTGGGCGCCCATGCTGATCTTTGCACTGTCCAGCTTGGGGAGAACCCTGCTGTGTCGATGCAGCCGAAAGCCCTGCCCTCGCTGCTGCCCAGCTCCTCACCCCTCCACCCTGGATGATGTCTGGCCACTGGCCTGCTGAGTCTTGCCAGCTGGGTCCAGCCAGAGTGCCTGACCTGTGTCTTCACTGGGTCACTTTCTAGCGTGGACCTACCCTTGGCCACCAGTGTGCACTCACCACTGTGCTGGGGCATAGCTCTGTCTGCTCCCCACTGAGAGACCTCCCTATAAAGTCCTTCTGTCTTGACGAGTGTTGTTAGGCCTTTCTTTCTTAACGGAGGGACAACAGCAAGTCCAGGCAACGTCCCCAAGTCCCCCACTGCCCGGGGACGTGACTCCTGCTGCTCTGACGGGCCACCAGACAGAAACTAGAGTCCTATTATCCATGTGGACCATGCGAGTGGCCTCCGTGCCCACAAGTTGCCAGGCAGCCTCCGAGCCTTGTGGACGCCGGCAGTGGGGCCCTCTACCTGAGCAGCCTTGCCCCATTCCCCCACCCTCAAGCCCCAGGGGCCTCCTGCTCCTGGGCAGCCCCTGCTTCTCTGGGTGTGCACACTCCGACCTCTCCACCTGTGTGTGTGTGTGTGTGTGAGCCTGTGAACGCTGAGAGACCCATCCCGCAGCAGGAGCTGGTGCTGCCCGTGGGCAGGCATGGATGGGCACGTGTGTCCTGGACACACTGGGGACGTGGTGCGCGTCTGCAGGCACTCGTGTGTTGGCACAAGCACATGTGGGCACTGGCATGAGGCGGTGCACGGGCAGTGGTGTGGGCATGGACACGGGACGAGTGCATCTTGGATGCGTGTCTTGGGCACAGGCCTGTCTTGGGCAGCCTGCGTTGCTGCGGGGGAGATGCGTGGACACGGTATTTCAAGCTCAGACATGTAAGTCACGGGCACCCTGCACCCGCGTGTGGGCTCAGACCTGAGTGCCCAGGTTTCTGTGCTCCACGGCTGTCCGGCTGCACCCGCCCTGTCCTACGCCCAGGGCTGCCCCTGCCCCTTGGCTTACTCTCCTCTCCCTGTGGAAAGGTCTGATACATCTGAGAAATTCCACTCCCAGGCGGCCCCAGGGACAGGTCTGGTTTCCTAACTGCTGGAGAGGAACTGGGGCTGCTGCCCGGGGTGGGGCTCCTGCCCCCTGCGGGTGTGTTCCCAGGATGAGCCCTGGGTGGGGAGGGCAGTTCCCACATGAAGGGCCCCAACTGTGTGGGGGTGACATTTGGGGACCCTGTGCATGCCACCAGTGCCTGGGTGCTGCCTTGAGGAACCCCATTCTGCATCCTGGGTGGGCCTGGAGTGGTCAGGGGAGAGGCTGGAGGGGTGAGTTGGAGAAGCCTTGGGGAGCTCAAGTGCTCCCTGCAGGGTGCCCTCTGGCTCAGGTCCCGCCTCCTGCACTCTCCAAGGCAGCTGGATCTGTCCTGCTGGGGCCACCCTGCCTGCTTTGGAGACTGAGGGAAGCTGGCTGCGGCCCTTGTGGGAGGGCTTCACCCTGAGTCTGTGGGGCTCACGGGGACTCACTGGTGTGGGCTGATCAGCAGGGAGACTCGACATCCACTGGCCTCGCTGCAGCTGTGATAGCTCAGGACCCAGCAAAGCTGCAGCCAGACCACTGCCCACCAGCCTGGGGAGGACATCTGGAGACACCGCTGGGTGCATCCTGGGCTGGGGTAGGGGCCAACGGTTCCCTCTGTTCTCCTGGGGTGCTGGCACATCAGGCATGCCCGACCTTCCTGTGGCCTAGGAGAGGGGCAGGCTTGGAGAGGGGCAGGGCTCCCTAGCAAGGGTGGGGGTTGCTTTGCCAGGCAGGGTGCCAGCCCCAGACCTGTTTGTTGAGCTCCCCACCTGCTACACCTCTACCCTACCCTACCCCAACCCTTTCTTCTGGGGCCCAGAGACCCCAGGGCCTTGGGTGGCTGCTAGTGGATGGACCCTGGTCAGTGGCCACTGCAGTCTTCTGCTCTCCTGCCTCTCCCATAAACACAGGGCCCATACTGCTGCAGCTGCCAGCTGAGCTCCCTGAGAGTGCTCAGGCGGGTCCTGAGGGCCCTGCCCAGACCTGGCCTTGGTTCACCACAGCCTCCCTGGCCCCAAAGGCAGCCCCTGGTCCCGGAAACCTGGGATGGGCTGTGTGTAGCTGGCCCTGTCTTCCCTGGATGTCTGGGGCAGACAGACCCGGGGTGCTTCCCTGAGCTCCAGCTGGGGCTGATGGATGGAGGACATGGTGAGGCCAGTCTGAGGAGGCTGCCACAGGGAGGCGGTGAGAGCAAAGGGCCCTGGGGGGGTTTCCAGTGTGTCCAGCCTGGGGGAAGGTGGGTGGTGGCCCTGAGGACTCCACTGTGGACTGGGAGCTGGTTTCCGCAGACGGAAAGGTGACAGTCCTCTTGAAGACTTCTGAAAGCCACTATCCAGTATCTGGAAAGTCACACCAGTCTTCCAGCACCTCTGGCCCCCTGGCTCTCCTCCCTGTGAATTCCTGGAATTCCTTCCCCGCCCCCTGCTGGGCTGGGTGCGACTGGGGCTGCACTTCCCAGGGTCAGTCAGGAGCTCAGCCTCCAGGCCCCAGGCAGTCGCCCCTGCCAGGCACCAGGCTGCCCTCAGAGGCCACCGGTGCTGTGGGGCTTCTGCCCTGCACCCAGGGCTTGGTTGCAGGAAGCTTGAGCTCATCCACCCCTCACCCTGGAGGAGGACGCACTGTGGGTGTCCTGTGGGCTCCTGGCGCTTCTGACCACACATGCAGGGGTCCAAGAGCAGGTAGGGAGAGGCAGAGACAGGGGGACAAAACGGGGCGGAGACAGGAGGCCAGTAAGAGAGCAAGAAGGGCTAGGGGTAGCTCAGAGGTGGAGTGGGCACTTGGCTGGCCTGTGAGAGTCCTGGGTTCATCACCAGTGGAAAAGAGAGAGAGGAAAAGAAAGAGAGAGATGGAGAGAGAGAGAGAGGGAGAGGTGGAGAGAGAGAAATGGAAAGAGAGAGAGGAGAGATGGAAAAAGGAGAGAGAGAGGAAGAGATGGAGGGGGGGAGAGTGATGCAAAGGGGGAGAGAGAGAGGAAAGAGAGAGGAAGAGATGGAGAGACAGTGGGGAGAGGTGGAGAGAGAGGAAGAGATGGAGAGACAAATGGAGAGAGAGATGGAGAGAGAGAGAGGGAGAAAGATGGAGAGAGAGAGGGGGAGAGAGGTGGAGAGAGAAAGGGAGAGAGATGGAGAGAGAGGGGGGGAGAGAGAAGGAGAGAGATGGAAAGAGAGGGAGAGAGATGGAGAGAGAGAGGAAGAGATGGAGAGACAGAGACAGAGGAAGAAAAAGCATAAGACAGACCGAGACGCAGAGGCAGAAAGGGAGATAGAAAAACAGAGATAAAAGAGGGAGAGAGACACCCAGAAACAGACCCAGATAGACAGAGCTGTAGAGAGAGGGAGAGAGAGACTGATGGGGACAGAGGTGGCAGGACAGCTGGGGCAGGCCGCAGCTGCGGTCTTTTGTGCCAAGGGAGAGGTCTCAGGCTGTGGCAGGCCCAGGAGCCCCGCTGGGGGGAGGTGGTGGTCTGGAACACCCACGGCTCTGAACTGCTGCTGGACATTTGGCCTTGTGGCTCCCAATGCACGCTTCACCCTGACCCCAAGCCTGTCCTCTCAGGCCCTACTGACCTCACATTTAAATAACCTGTGGCTCAAGGCAGATAGCCTGGGCCCTTGGCCTGCTGGCTCCACATCTAGGTGACAGCATCCACCACCTTCTGATGTGCTGATGGAGTGGGGGAAGAGGGCAGCCCCACGGCTCGCCCATGAGACCAGGCAGCAGGCAGGCCAGGGTCCATGGAAGTATTTGCTGTGGTGCCTCTCTTGGGTCCCCAGTCCTACTTGAGGCCTCTCAGGAGAAACAGATTGTCCCTGCGCCTGGCCTGCCTCAAACCTTAGTTCCCTTCCTGGGTCACAGATGGGGCAGAGAACAGAGGAGCTGGATGCCCAGGGGTCCTCAGCCTCGAGCCTGCTGCCCACTGCTGGGCTGCGCAGGGGCTGAGGAGAGGGCAGGCTTTGAGGGGAAGCTTTCCCAGCTCTCCTCCTTGCCACCCCCAAGTCTCAGTGACAGCTCATGTCCTCAGGCCCCGTTGCCCAGAGTGGACTTCTTTCCCAGACCCACCCGCCCTGGGGATTCGGGCCAAGCCCCCGCCTTGCAGAAGCCCTGTGGTGTGTGTGGGGTCCAGAGCCCATGGAGGCCCCATGTGACAGCCCCTCCAGATTCAGCAGCTCACCAAGACTCTGTCTGGGGCAAGCCGGGCAGTGCAGGTTCTGGCTGCTCTGTACCCTGGGGCACCCTGAGAGCCCTGGAGCAGCAGGGGCAGAGACTCCAGGCTGCTCCACTCCCTGCTGGCCCCGGCCACCAGCTGGAAAGGACCATTCCTGCTGCCTTAGGGCTGGACCTTGGCCACCTGTGGGAAGACCAGGGCTGGAAACCTGGGCGGGGAGCAGAAGGGTATCTGCAGGGGATGGGGAGGTGGCCCTTGCCAGGGCTGCTGTGGGGTCCTGCCTGGGCGGAGGAGTCCACCCACAGATGCCCACCAAACCTGGCTGTGGGAGGGACCCACCTTGGCTCCATTGCCCCTTCCAAGTCTCTAGTACGCGTTGTAAGGACAGCCAGCCTGGCACCCTCTGCACCTCTCAGGGTCTCCCACCTGGGACATCCTCCCTTCCGCATGGCTGGGCCGGCACGGCTGCTCTCACCAAGACCCTCACTTGGGCAGAGTGACTGCCCCTCACTGTGGCATGGCCTGGCCGTGAGTTCAAAACTCCCCTCCTAAGGTGGGAACCCCCCAGGGAGGTTCCCAGCAAGGACACCAAAGGGACCTGTGGTGAAAGCATGGGGGCACAGCCCAACCTCCCCTTCATAGAGGGCAGAGGGGATCTTCCAGAAAAGCCCACAGATATGGCGCCTGGGACCCCCAAGCCCTCGGGACGAGGGTGGAGCTGGCTTTCTCCCATGGTGGGCCAGAGCTGCTGCTCCCAGCACCTGCAGGCCATGCCCGGGCTACCGCAGACCCATGCTCCCTGGCTGTGGAAGTCTGTCCGCACAGGACAGCTGGTGGCTGCCTTGGTTCCCCTGTGGCTTGTTCAGGAGGTAGGTGGCCTGGTAGAGCCCCGCCCACCATCTCCTGGCATGCTGTGGGGTGGGCTTGGGTTAGGGCCCCGTGTGCCCGATGATGTCACCTCTATCCCCAGCCTCAGTTTCCCCAGCTGTGAGAAGGAGAGATGACAAGGTTTCTTTCAACTTGCAGATAGGAGGGAGAGCACTCACTCCCCAGAGGAGCCACCAGAGGGGACATTTGTCCTGTGGATGCTCACCCTCACTGTGGCTGCAGCTCCCGACCCCATCGGCCTTCCCCTGCAGCCTGAGGTGGTCACAGTTCAAGGGGTGCGCTCCCTGCCCTGAGGCTCCTGGGGACAGCCTGGGGTCCTGGCTCCTGTCTGGGGGGTCCTGCGCTCACTGGGCAACAGCAGGTACACCGTCAATGTGAAGGGACTACAGAGACCTTGCCAGGCATCCCTCTCCCGGGACCCCAGCGTGGCCCTATGAGCTGTGGGTGCTCTGGGACCAGTGTGTCTGCCTTTCCTTCTGACCCCGCGAGCTCCGGTGGAGATTCCTGCCGGCTCTGGGCCCAGCACCACTGCTGAGAGAGTGTTATTTCACCTGCTGGCTTCCAGCATTCCAGGGCCGGGCCGGGAGGCCATGAGAAGGTTGCGGTAACCTATATATTATTTTTATGCTGGTGCTTAACACGGCGTCTTTGACACATGTGCAGGAGTCCCCTCGTAAATCAGGCTGGGTCCACTGTGCACCCGTGCAGGGGGCCGCCAGGCCTCTCACACGTGTGCTGTCCGCAGCCTCCCTCTGGGAGCTGAGCTTCAGGGATGGTCTGGGCTCCAGCTGCTGCCAGCGGCTTCCCTTTGCCTCCCACTGAGCTTCCCCAAGAGCTGGGAAGGCCCAGGCCAGACGCCCAAGGCTAGTGTTGGATTTGGCGGCCATAAGCACATGTGAAAGTGTCTGCGTGGGTGTGCTCATAAGTGTGCATGGGCGTGCTCCTGTCTCAGTGTGAGCTGTGCTCATGTGAGTGTTCCCAGGGGTGTGTGTGTGCTTGAGTGTGAGCACTCATGTGGGCATGCGTGCTCCTGTGTAAGTTTGGATGTGTACATTAGTGTGCCACGTGTGCATGCGTGTGCTTGCTGGTGCACTGGGCGAGGGCTCTGTGCTCATGTTTGCAGGTGTGTGCTGGTGTGCTCGCGTGGCATTGTGTGCCAGAGGGCTCCCAGGCTCCCACGGGACACGGTGCTGATGCGTGTGTGTGGATGTGCTGGGCAGAGGCCCAGCTGCCCTGTCCACTCTGGTGTGGCCCTTGCTGTCTGCCTGGTTGGGCCAGGACTTCCCCAGGTGCTGTGCCTGGGCCTGGTGGCTCCCCTCCTAAGGGGCGAGGACACAGGTGATGGCACCATTCCAAAGCCCCCAGGGAACCCTGAGTCAAGCCTGGGATCACATGGATCAGGGCTCTCTGGACCTGGTTTCCCTCTCTGTTGCACACACAGGCCATCCCTGTGTTGATGGACTGGGCCTCAGATAGGCTGAGGGGACTGTGGGGACAGTAATCTTCCTTGGGGTGCCTAGTCTGTGGAAAGTGGACATGAGGGATTGGTGGCCTGGGGAGACTCGTGGGAAAAGTGGGTCTTCTATAAATTGGGTCAAGGATCCTGGCCTTCCTGACCTGCCCCCCACCTGCAGGAACTTTGCAGGTGTCCTCTGACCCCATTTCTTTGGCCCAAGGCCCCTGGTCTGGGCAGCATGTGCTACTGAGGGCCACAGAGCCCTGGCCTAGCCCAGGGCTGGGCCCCTCCTTCTCTCTGCTGTGAGAGCAGACAGTCCCTCCTGGCTGGGGCACGAGTGGACGGTGGGTCCCCATAGTTGGCACAGCACATTGCCCCCAGAGACGTAGGAGAAGGGTGTTTTCTAAGGCGACCGTCCATGTCTTTGTGCGTACCTGTGGTGTGCATGCCTCAGTGGGCCTGGACCAGCGCACCTGTGGGATGGCCCAACATGCCCCCTGGTCCTCAGGAGGTCTTTACTGCAGGACTTCAGGGTGTGCTCTGGTTGCACAATGACACAGGGGTGGGGCCGATCTCAGCATCTGTCAATGGACACCCAAGGGGCTTTGCTGCCTGTATTGCCCAAGGGGCTGCGGTCCCAAGGTGGCCATGCTGTGGTCTTCTGAGTCTTCCGAGGGCATCTGCAAACGAGGGCTGGCTGTTGGCAGGGGCTTCGGTTTCTCTGCTGAGGGTCTCATGTGGTTGCTTGACTGGCAGTCCAAAGACAAAGACGTCCCTCCCACTTCTGCCACATGTGTGGGTGCCAAGGGCCACCCTTAGCTCAGGACAAGTTGGACTTTCCAAGAAAAGCTTCATGATGCTGCTTCCTGGGCCTGATCTTGAGCCCAGGCTGAGCTGAGGCCCAGGAGGGATGAGCAGTGGAGAGGGGCATGTCTGGGGACCCCTCAGCCCAGATCCAGAGCTGTGGATACTGTGCAGATGCCGCCAGGCCCGGCACTGTGGGGAGGGCGGCTCACAGTGCTGCCTCGCCAAGGCCTTGGCTGGCTTGTAGAGTAGGGCTGGGTGGGCTGCCCCACGCCCCAGCCTCTCTTGGCCCCTCAGCCTCCCCATTCCTCCCTCTCTGGGGCACTGACCACCATCGAGGACCCCTAAAGCCTCCAGTGGATTCCAGTGTGCTACACCCTCAATGATCTCAAGAAGATATGGCCAGGGAGAGGACGGGGCTGAGAGGCAAGGGCAAGGGATTGGGGACCCTCCAAAGGGTCAGAGGTTCTCTCCATGGGTGGATTCGTGGGAGGACAGGCAGGAGCCATTCTAGATAGCAAGGACAGCTGACTCTTCCTCTCCTGCCTGGAAAGCTTAGGGGAACATGGCTGGAGTAAGGTAAGGATTGAGATGGCCTGGAGCCGAGGGGAAGAGGGACACAGGGAGGGTCCTGGGGGCAGCTTCTCAGCACCCTGGGCAAGGGGTGTCTGGAGGTAGGCAGGGAGGGGGTGAGGTGGAGACTTCTGGAGGCAGGCCCCAGGTGGGACTGCTGAGCTGGGGTCCCAAGGAGGGAGCTGTCCAGCAAGTGTCCAGCTGTGAGTGAGGACCCCGGCTCAGGGGAACACAAGCCCTAAAAGGGAGGCCCTTCGTGACCCAGCTGCACCAGCCCCAAGCCCCCAAGTGTGCAGCAGTCCAGGCTGTCCAGGAGGGGCCTCAGGGGGGAGTGTGGAGGGGTGGGGGTGCACTGGGCCTCAGTCAAGGGGCCTCTGCACAGAGGTGCCTGTGGGCTGCTGTGCCTGAGTACCCGGCCTCTCAGGCCCCTGGTGCCAGGCCACAGAGGCGAGCAGCTGATGATGAGGAGAGGAAGTCCTGTCAGTGCTGGCGGGAGGTCAGGCCGCGGCTGGGCACAGACAGGCTGTGAAGCAGACACCAGGGCTGGCTGAGGCCACTGGCCACCACATAGGCCACACAGGGCTGCTGGGCTGAGGTATTGGGGAGCCCCACACTGTGAGCTTCCTGGACCCTGAGGGCAGGACCTCGACCCAAGAGCCACAGTCCAGCCAGGCCAGATTCATCCCGGGGCTCACACCCCTCTGTGCTGAAGGAGACCCTGGCCTTGGGGGTAGGGGCTGCCTGGTGAAGGGCCCCTCCCCTGCTCCTGCAGCTCGAGGACATCCTGAGGGTTTCCAAGGCCCAGCCCTGTCTGTCCACCTGGGTGTCCTCCCTTTGCCCAGGGAGGCCAGTGGTGAGACCAGGGGATCTGGGGGCAGAGCCCCTGCTGCTGCCCGCAGTAGCAGCATGCTCACACACATTTTATAAGGACCCAGGACGATGGCTATGTCTGCCTTCCGCTCCAGCGCATTTTATTAAGAAGGAAAAGGAGGGAAAAGAAAGAAAAATAAATGAGAGTCTCCCACAAGGACCACACACGGTGGCCCAGCGTGGTCACGGGGCAGGGCTGGCCCAGCTGGCAGGCTGCAGCCCACAGCCCCTCCAGATCCTGATGGTGGCAGCAGCAGCCCTGGTGGAATGTGGGCCAGATGGGTCCCACTTTGGGTTCCTCACACCTCTGCTGCCCCTGGCTGCTCTGAGATGGGGGCTAGTGAGGCGTCCGTGTCCTTGGCGTGGTCCTGGTGGGGTCTGTTTGTCATAATCCTTGCCAGCAGCCCTGGCCCTGGCGGTGCTGCTGACCCAGGCAGGGACCCCCCCTCCTGGCTGCATGCCACCAGCCCATTGTGCCCCCTGGGCACACTGTCTCCATCCATCCACCCCATCTCTGCAGCCTCTGCTGGACACCAGGAGGTCCCAGGACTGGGCGAGGGCCATGGCCTGATGTGGATCCTGTAGGGATAAGGCCAGGGGCCTGGCATAGTGTCTGTCCCCCCTCCTGATGTCCCACCCCCAGTCTCGTCACCAGGACCCATAGGCCTGACAATACAGGAAGCCCCTCTGGGGACAGGACTTTGAACTGGGAACCATCCAGAGGGAGCAGGGGCTGGGAGAGCTGGGAGCCCCCCTCCCCATAGCAGAGCAGGCATTTGGCTTCTGGCTCCTTGGTTAACAACAATGGAGGGGGTGGGTGCAACCTGGAGCCCCCCCCCCCAGTGTGTCTGTCCCTCATGCTTGCTTCAGGAGACAATCACTGTGGACCTCTTGGAAAAAATGTTCTCATTGTGAACATAAACAGGCAGCCCAGCTCTGCCAGATGTTCCTGGAAAATGTTTAGGATCCCAGTCAACATATGAAATTTCCATCAGACCTTTTATTAATCAGAAGGCATTTGCTGTCGGTTCACCCTGCCTGATCCCCTGGACGTCCTGGGAGAGGCCTGGGCCCCAAAGGGGACTGTCAGCATAGGGCCTCCTGCCTCCCCTCCACCCCCAGCAGAGAGGGCTCCAGGACTTCCGCAGGGACCAGCCCCTGTCACTCAGCCTGTGGGTCCTCCAAGGACCAGGACCCTTCCCACGCTCCCAACAGCCCCTCTCCCACCACCTCTTCCCGCTCCGGGCAAGCCCAGCTGCTTCCAGAGGTTCTGGGCAACTCAGTGGTGATCTCTTTTATGGGGTGGGAGACTCGTAAAGAACCAAGAGCCCCACTTAGGAGCTGAGAAGCTTGGCTGGCTCCACAGCCCAGGAGGAGAGGCGGCGGGAGAGTCCTGGGGGTCAGGAGGGAGGGAGTGGCGGCAGGAGCAGGAGAGGTGACCTGAGGGGGAGTCCTGGGGAGGGAGGCCTGGAAGGAGTCCTAGAGGAGAGGCCTGGGAGGAGGGGGCCTGGTGGGGCAGGCTGGGGGCAGGAAGCTGGGTACTGGGGAGCCCCAAGAGGGAGGGAAGGCCTGGAGGGGGCAGGAGTCTGTGGGGGAGGGGGGAGGGAGGGGAGGAGTCCCAGGGCTCACCAGACAGGGAAGCTGGGTGGGTGGGACCCCCAGACTGGACCCCGGGGCCCTCTCTTAGTAGGATACCCGGGTCCTGTGTGAGTCAGTGGAGCCCCTTGACTCCCCAGGCCTGTGGTGTGTATCACAACCAGATGGGCAGTGGCCCTGGCCACAGCAGTCAGGAAGCTGGAGCTGACTTTCACCCTGGTGTGAGGATGGGTGCACTCCCTCGCTGGCTCTGAGCGGGGCTGGGCAGGGGGACCTGAGAGGGCCATGCTGCCCAGGGGCTGGGGGTACTTCCTGCCCTCATTCCTAGTGCGGCCTGCTCACCCCCAGCTCCTGAGCCTGGGGCCTCTGCCCTTGGCAGGGAAGCTCAGATTGGTCACCTCAGAGGTCCGGGCACGTCGTCCTGGCACACGGCCAGCTGTGTCCTCAGCCCTCCTTATCTGGGCTGTGCAGGGCTGCAGGCCACCCTGGCTCGGCAAGAACCCATCAGCTTCCGAGATGAATGGCCGTGGTAAGGAACTCCGCGTGATGGCTCTTGGATCAGGTCCTGGCCGCAGTGTCAAAGCATCATTTTTTATGGGCAGCTCTGTTTTGGCCATTAAGTCATAGAGGGAAGGCGGGAGTGGAGTCCGGCCTGTGCTCTGAGGGTGAGGCGCCAGCATGGCCCAGCTGGGGCCTCTGGAGCAGACCAGTGCCCTGGGATGATGGTGAGGAGCCTGGGAGGGGATGCCAGTGGGTGGGCATGGTGGGGGGCTGGGCAGCCCCCTCCCACTCAGGCCTCTGTCGCCTCTTCTGGCCAGGGAGAACAGGGAAGATTCTCCCAGCCAGCTGGCCAGGACTGGGACTGAGCCAGGTGGGTCTGGGGCCTTCCTGCACAGAACAGGGCAGCAGAGCCTCTTGAATTCCTTGCTGCCCTGGGGGCGGTAGTGCGTGCCCTTCTGTCCTGGACCTGGGCTTTGCCCACTGTGTAGCCCTCCCTGCAGCATCTTCAACAGCTTATGGGAGTAGGACCTCACTGCCGTGGGGGAGGAACTGGCTGGCCCTCAGTGAGGCCCTCTCTGCAGGAACAGAAGTGGCGTCCAGGCCAGAGCAGTAGGTGGGGACCTGCTTGCTGCTCATTGTCCTGGGCGCAGTCTTGCTGTGGAAGGCTGGGAGGGGCCGCCTTCCACCCCAGAACTCACAACGCCCCAACAGGTCCCAAGAGCTTGCAGAGTACGGAGAAGCACAGGGACGTGGGGCAGGGTGTGGGGCGGAGCCGAGCCCAGCTCACAACTCTGACCCAAAGAGCTTCAGAGCCCACAGTAGAACCAGCACCCGTCACTGTCCCCACTCCCTGACCTGCCTTGTCCAATACTGAGTAGGCAGCGACACTGAGGCCAGAAGGGTCACCTGAAGGATGGGGAGGAGGAGGAGTCCTTGGTGGTCCCTTAGAGGACACAGGGGAGGAGTCCTTGGCAGTCCTCTAGAGGACAGAAGAGGAGGGGTTATCCTAGGGAGGTCCCATGGAGGACAGAGGAGGAGGGGGATCCTACGGAGGTCCCCTGGAGGACAGAGGAGGAGGGGGTCATCCTAGGGAGGTCCCCTGGAGGACAAAGGAGGAGGGGTCGTCCTAGGGAGGTCCCCTGGAGGACAGAGGAGGAGGGGGTCATCCTAGGGAGGTCCCCTGGAGGACAGAGGAGGAGGGGTCTTCCTGGGGAGGTCCCCTGGGGGACAGAGGAAGGGTCATCCTAGAAAGGTCCACTAGAGGACAGAAGAGGAGGGGTCTTCCTAGGGAGGTCCCCTGGAGGACAGATGAGCAGGGGTCTTCCTGGGGAGGAAGTTGGAAGGTAGAAGAAGGGGCAGAAACGTGAACTAGGTGGGCTGTCACGGAAAGGTATGGAGGCTCCTCAAATAACTACCAAGGAAAGGATGCAGAGTCCTACCACTGGTCCTTCCTCCAAGGGACATGAAGTAGCGTGTCGGAGAGACATCTGCACTTCTGGGTTCGCACTGTCCATGGTGGTCAGGTGGGATCAGCACAGATGGATGAGGAGCAAGTGGTGCCGTCACAGGCCATGCAGCCACAACAGGGGTGAGGTCCTGGTTTCAGTGGCCAGGTAGGAGGAGCTGGAGGATCGTGGATGAAACACGCAGGCACAGAAAGAAGGGCTGCACATGTCGGCCACCTGGGGTGGTATCGTGACCTCGGAGAAACTGAAGCTTGTGCCCTGCGGCTCACCTGCACTCACCCTGATGGACAGCAGGAATGGGACCTTTCAGAGCAGCTACTAGGGAGGACTCTGAATGTTCCCAGCTCAAAGAAAGGATGACTAATGGCCAAAGTCTGAGGTGATGGACCTGCCAATCACCTGATCTGATCATCACACGTTGCACATGGAGATTAAGCGGCCACTATACCCACTGAGGGTGTCAACTGAAAGGAAAATATGTGTTAAAAAAGGAGAATGCTGCAGCTTCTGTGTGGTCCTCTGCTTTGGAGGAGTGATTTCCTAGTTCCAGGGAGGGTCCTGACCATGGCAGAGCAAGGGTGGGAAGAAGAGGAAGTAATTTTGATTCACCACGGAGGGGCTGGGGCTGGGGAGGATTTGAATGGGCAGTGTCAAGGGAGGTTGCTTTTGTCTGTCTCCTGTTACTATGCCAAAATGCTTGAGGTAGGGTGGCTTTTTAAAGAAAAGAGGTTTTGCTGGGCTTGGTGGCATGCACCTGTAATCCCAGTGACTCCAGAGACTGAGGTAGGAGGTTCAAGGCACAAGTTCAAAGCCAGCCTCAGCAACTTAGCGAGACTCTGTCTAAAGATAAACAAATTAAAATGGCAGGGGATGTGGCTTAGTGGTAGAGTGCCCTTGGGTTCAATCCCCAGCACTGCACAAAAAGGAAAGGGGTCTGTTTAGCTCACAGTTCTGGTGGTCCAAGATCCAGGGGACACATTCGGGGACTGCCTTCTCGCAGCAGAGTTGTAAGGCAGCGTAGGGCACCACGCAGCAAGACAGGGAGTGTGCGTGTGTGTCCTCCAGTCTTCCTGCATGTCCTGTGTTCCTCAGAAGTCACCAGGACTCCTCCCCAAGGCCCCACCTCTGAAACCTGCCAGGGGGGCTCAGTCTCAACACAGGACACACACAGAGGGCTGTCCTCACACCACGAGACAGATGAGACAGACGGGGGCCCAGGCACTGCTGGGGTCAGGAGGGAGTCCAGTCACATGGCTCCCCAGGATGGAGGTCCCTGCGCCCAGAGCCTGGGGACACGGGGCTGCAGGCTGCACTTGGGCACGGCCCACTCCTGCTGTGGGCTCTCCGACCCTTACTCCAAGCACCTGGCACCATGAGCCAGCCCCCTGAGCTTCCTGGCCAGGTGTCAACCAGGAGCTGATGGGAGCTGGGGACAGGTACGGCTGGAGTGGGAAGCAGTGCCCTCGCCACTATCTCATGAGCCAGTGAGGTCCCTCTGTGGGCAGCATGGCACACCCAGTGTGGCAGCAAGGCAGAGGCCCTCAGAAAGCCTGGCCTGGGCCTGCGGCTGGCCTCCTGGATGCCGGTTCTCTCTGAAGCCTGTGCTGGGGGCTCTGCAATGCCAGGGCAGCGGAGTCCCAACTCCCAGGTGCAGCCTACGTCCTCTGCTCAGCACCCCAAGCCAGCGTCACAACTGCCACTCACACCAGGCAGGCCACCGCCCCAGCTTTGCAGAGTAGGCCACTCAAATGTGCTGGGGCCCAGGGAAGTCCCACTTCCAAGAGGCCAGAGAAGTGCCCCCTGGTGGAGGAGAGGGCAGGGTGCCACTACGCAGCCACTGCTTTGGAGTCCTTGGAGGAAACCATGAAGTGGGAATTAGAACCCAGAGATGTGCCGGGACTTCAGCCCAGGATGCCACAAAGTCCTCAAGCACAGCCGCCAAGCTGGGGGCCAGGGTGAGGCCTGCCCACGCACTGGGCTCTCCCCTGCTGCAACCATCACACCATGCACACCCCTGCCGAAGTGCCACACAGAACCCCGCAGACATGTAAAGGGCCACGTCACTTTACAAACTGAAGCTGGGAGCAGGGGAGTGTGCCCATGATCCTAGAGCCTCGGGGTTGAGCCAGGGGGCCAAAGTTCAAGGTCAGCCTAGGCAACTTGATGAGACCCTACCTCAAAATAAAATAAAAAGGGCTGGTGCAGCTCAGTGGTAGGGGATGCTGGAGCACTATGAGGTCCTAGGTTTGATATTTATTTGAGGTATTACAAATAAATAAACACAACAAGCTAAAGAATAAACATTCCATCTCTGAAACAAAGCGGGTTCCCTTTAACGCACTCTAGCCGCGTCCTGAACGTTGGCTCCGCAAGTGCTACTACACGGGTGCTCTTGCCGGGTGGGGTGCGAATGCCCTAGTTTGGGGCGTGGTTCCTCCAGGAGCCATGGCCAATCCAGGCACCGCAGAGCCATCACATACGGGGGCGATGGGGAGGCCTGGCAGCTGCTGCTTCCCATAGGCAGCCTCTGTGGCTGCGAGAGTCCCCTCCTGGTCCATGGGGCTGCACCCACAGAGCCCCTCCTGGTCCATGGGGCTGCACCCACAGAGCCCATCCTGGTCCATGGGGCTGCGCCCACAGGGGCACAGTGGCCGGAGCACCCTCTGCACCAGCCGCGTGGTCAAGTGTGTTTTTCTGCTTTGACGGGTGCTGGAGGTAGTGCTGATCCTGGCTTGGGCAGCAGCCTGACTCTGGCTCAGTGCCATGCCGTGCCCACTCCCCAGGTGCCTGGCAGCTCTGCTCACTCGACAGTGGGAAGCCACTCTCCCTCCAGGAGCACCCACAAGTGCCATGGATGTGACCCAGGAAGACAGAGTCACATGCTGACGCTCCTTCGGGGGGCTCCAAAGTGTCTGTGGCTCCCCAGGCCCAGTGCAGGTGGACGACAGGCCAGGGGGAGGGCCCAGATGTGGTTAGAGCTGGTCATAACTGATCGTGGCCAAAACCCACGGGACTTGCCGTGTAAAACCATAGCTCTGTAAACACCAGTAGAGCCAGATAGCGGAGCTTCGTTTCAGTCTCCTGCCAGAAAATAAGCCCAAGGACAGCAGAGAATGATCCTTCCATCTCCTTGCCTTCCCAGGGCTGTGACTGGGACACAGCAGGTGTCCCGTGAATGTCACATGGAATGTGTTTATGTTTTGAAGTGCTGCAAGAACTCTTGTGTTCAGCTGCCCTTCGGGGCTGCATGACCCCTCCCTGGTTGGGATCCTGTGATCTCAACTCTATTCGACCAGGTACCTCCAGGAACTGAAGCGACACTTGTCACCCACCAATCCCACAGGCAGGGTGCAGTCTGAATGTCCAGCCTTACCCGCTGACTTCTGTATGCATGGCAGACGTGGATCATCTAGTCTGTGGCCTGCTGAACTGCAGCGTCCAAGTACAACGTGTCAGTATCTTCTGACCAGCTAACCCATGAACTGTCTCTCCCTGGGCATTCCTGCAAGTTCATGTTTTGATAAAAAGTTGGAAATCAACTTATCTAGGTACAGAGGAAAAGAAGAACCTTAAGCTGCTCTGTCTGAGCTGTGTATTTTTCCCTCGGGTACACCTGCCGTGGTAGGGGCTTGCCCTGAGGGTCGGCCCCTTCAGCCCTCAGCAGCACAAAGACCTCCCTCCTGGTTCTGTTGTGCTCCTCTTTAGGCCATGGTCTGGGAGTGGCCTTTGAAGCCCATGTGCTGGAAACCCAACCCCAAGGTCATGTGTTGGTGGTCTGTGGAGGGACAGGGTCAGGAGACCCTGCTGTCACCAGGGCCCTAGCGGGTCAAGGAGGACGTGGCTTGGTTAGGAATATGCTTGCTCTGGCACACCTGTGAGGGCCATGTGAGGCCCTTCCCAGGTCATAGTGGGGCAGAAAGTCCCCTCAAGAGCCCATGCTTCTGCGTTCCAGCCTCCAGAAGATGAGCCAAATAAGCTTCTATTCTGTCTCCTGCCTGTCTTCCTTTCTCTTTCCCTCCTAACCTCTATTCTTTATAAGTTTCCCAGTCTGTAGTATTTAGTTTTAGCAACAGAAAATAGACTGAGAATAGGGGCATTTTAAAGAGCTCTGTGTATGACCTTCCATCTCTTTTTGGAGGGGGTAGGTGGGCTGTCCATCTCATTGCTCAAACCTCGATGCCCCCTAACAGGTGCACAGACTGCGTTTACACAGCTGTCTCAGGACTGCTGAACTTCCTGTCACCTGGTCGTCTCATGTTCTCCAGGACAGCCCCCCACACTAAAAGCCTTCTTGTTCTTTACATGAGGACATCTTAAGTGACCCTGCTCATGTCTCTGGACACCTCCTAGGTGATGACAGAGACACTGTCCTCCAACGGTGCACAGTGACAGTGGAGGCAGAGCCTGCCCAGCCCCAACCCACGTGTCAGGCAGGAGATCCCCCATTAGGGACATAATGGCATCTCTCAGTCCCTGATTGTCGAGAAGTAGAGAGGAATGCTTTTATAGAATTTGGTCTATTTGAACCTTCTGTTGATTTTGATTTTTAAAAAATTCCTAAAAAGGGAATTAAAACTCATTTACATATAATTATGTAATATCTTGTGATTTCTTATTTTTTTTTCATTTTTTTTTTCTTTTTTACCCCCAGTGTTGGAGACTGAACCCAGCCTTGCACATGTGCTCTACCACTGAACTATATCGCCAGTCCTTATAATTTTATTTTGAGGCAGGGTCTTGCTAAGTTGCTGGTCTTGCTAAGTTGTTGAGGCTGGCCTGAAATTCGCCATCCTCCTGCCTCAGCCTCCCAAGTCACTGGGACCATAGGTGTGTGCCACAGCATCCAGCTCCTCTTTGTCATTTCTTTTTTTGTGTTCTTATTCTCATTTCTTTCTTGATTAGGTTAGTAATCCCCTCTCCCCTGCCACTACACACGTTTTAGTTTTTTTCTTTTTTAAAAGCAGCATTTTGAAATACAGTTGTCCCTTGGTGTCCTTGAGGGTTAGTTCTAGGACCCCCCGCAGGTACCAAAATTCAAGTCTTTGTGTAAAAGGCTCAGTATTTGCCTGTAACCCAGGCAATCCTCCATGCAGTTTGCATCCTCTCTAGGTGGCTTACGACACCTCATAATATGTAAATATTCTGTAAATAGCTGTTATACTGTATCATTTAGGAAATGACAAGAAAAGTAAGTTTGTTCATAGTTAATAGAGACAAAATTTTGGGAGGACTTTTTTCCGTCTGAAGCTGGTGAGTCTGGGGTGCTAGACATGTGGAGGGGCAGGGCTGACTGCCAGCTGTGGTATGTTTTGATTTGGGCTCATTAGTTTCTGCACAGATCCTCTGGTTCCTTCCTTGGGCCCAGCTACTCTCAGCTCACCTTTTCCAGTTTTTCAAAGTGGATGTTTAAATGTCTTCAGGAATTCCTTTCTGTTTGCAGGTTTAAATGTTCAGACAATGCCCTTCCCTCTTGCCTCAGCTCTAGCTACAGCCCACAGACTCACGCTGGCCTCTGGGTAGTCCTTCCTACAAAGGCTCCATTTGGTCTGGGCTCTTCCTTTCATGCTATGGGAGCTGCCTCACCCTGAAGGTGGATGTACAGGGGACAGGTGGGCCCTTCTCTGCACAGACACTCACTCTGAAGGAATCTGCTGCAACCCTGGGGCAGAAAGACCAGTACAGAAGTGCTGAAATGCTTGCTTCATAAATATTTAATAACCTTACCAAAGCTCCTGGCTCTCCTGCTGCATCTCCTCTGCCCTCCTGGGAAGCCCCTAAGCCTCCCCTGGGAGACCCACCTATGGACCCGGCACCTGGCCTCACCTGGCTCTGGAGAGACTGCCAGGAGGAGCATAGGGACCCGGCAGGCTGCAGCTGGACTGAAGCAGGGCATGCAACCATGAGGAAGCCTGGGGTAGTCTCGGTCCTCACAACACTAACAGGCCCACCAGAGTGGCCACAAGGACACCAACAGTGACTTCTAGGATGGGGCAGAGAGCAGGGGTCGGCTGAGGAGGAATGGGTGTGATTTCTATGTTATAACGGATCCAGTTTGAGAAATAGGAGACCCGGGCATACACTCCAGGGTACAAGGGCTGGGTACATCCGCGGCCCCAGCTCACGATTCCAATCTGCAACCATGTGTGGTTGAATTCACAGACCAGCGGCCCCCCAGAGTCACCCTGCAAAGGAAGTGGGGTTTTCTGTTACCTGAGGGTCAAGGGCCTGCTTCTCAGGTGCAGGGAGGGTGGCCTCGCTCCCCACTCACATGGCCCCCTCCCTGGCGGCAGCAGGCCCAGAGCCACAGTCTAGGCCTAAGGCAGGTATGAGGTATTCATGCACCATCATCAGCACACAGCCATCCCAGGGTCCCTGCCCAGCCCCAACTCCAATCCTTCCGGTGGGGGCATACCTCACACACAGTCCTCACATTAAAGAGGTCCCCAGCACACAGCATGTCTGGCAGGATATAGGACGAGTGTCTGTACAGCAGTGCACACAGGGCCTTGGAGACCAGCGGCAGCTGGACCTCCTGCAGCTCATCCGTGGTGTGACCTGTATGGTTCGGAGAGGGGCAGCTGGGTGAGTTCCTGGTGGGCAGGAGGCAGGGACAACAGAGCCTCAGCCCGCAAGGAACACAGCCCACCTGGGAGAAGACATGTGCCGGCTTCAGCGTGAGCTGCCCTTGTGCCTACCTTGCTGCGTGACCACTCCCCACCCAGTGGCCCAGCAAGAAAGGTTGGTGAGGTTCACATCAGGAGGTGCCAGGCAGACCGGTAGGACGGCGTCGGAAAACACAATGGGGGTCTTCAGCTGCACCAGAGCCACGTCACTCCCCACGGGGTGGAACCTTTCGTAGTTGGGGTGCAGAATCACCTGGTTCACCTCGAACCACTGGGTGTGCTCGTTGGCCACCAGGAGGTTGACGATGCCCACGTACATGTCAAAGATCTGGATGCTCTTGTCCCTGGGGGCCAAAATGAAAGCCACTGCATGTAGCCCCCGCCATCAGCCTATAGACAGAACCAAGACTGGAAGGCGGTGCAGCCTGACCAGCAGAGGTACCCACAATAGGTGCCTGACTCAGATCGCAGACCATCAAGGGCCCCTGGCCAACAGCTCTACAAGCCAGACGCCCCCACATACGAACCCTCCCTTGCAGGAGGCTGGACAGTACACACTTCCCGCAGCAGGCAGATGGCCAAAGGGGAGTCTTGTCCCTGTGCACCAGGCAGCTGCTGTGGACGTGACTGAGGCTCAAGGGACAGGGCCTTGCTCGGTTAGCATCAGGGAGCATGGCTGGGATGCGGTCTCTAGCGTGGGCACCTCGGTGTGGGGCGGGATGGTGCAAGTGGGGACCAGCCTCTCGGAGCGGTCGGGGCCTCAGTGCAGAGAAGGGTTCTGCTCAAGCATACGGGCGGTACAAGTGGGAACCCGTTACGAGGTGGACGCAACACCATCATGGACACGCTGTGTTCCTGCCTCCCGGCGCCCTCACCTGCTGAAGCAGTGCGCGGCCGACAGCACCCAGTACTCGTTGAGGATGGAGCCCCCGCACACGTGGAAGCCGGCATACTGCACGCTGACCTGCCATGGCCACTTCCCCGGGGGCGCGGACACACCGCCCAGGATCTTGCCCTGCACCGCGCGCCGGCCACAGGCTGGGGAGAGACAGGCAGAGTGGGCGCACGGCGGGGCAGCGCGAGGGGTCTGATGGCTGCCGGCGCCAGGGACAGGACCTACCCACAGCACTGCTCAGGGAGTTCCCCGAGCTCTTAAGGTGTTGGTGGGCCGCGGCGGTGGCCCGGGCCAGGGGCGTCTGCAGGAGCAGAAGCACTAGCTGCAGGAACCCCAGGGCAGCGCGTCGGGATGCGCCCAGGCCGGATGCGGGGGTGGCCATGGAGGAGCCTGCGCAGCAGGTGAGTACGTAGTTGCAGGTGACAGCGCCCCCAGCCGGTGAGGGAGCGCCAGCCGGACACGTGACAGCGCCTGAGCCCTGGATACCTGATGGCGCCCCCAGCAGGACGTGCTCCCACCAATGACTGCAGGCCCAGCAGAACAAGCTCCCACCAATGACTGCAGCCCCAGCAGAACACGTGATGGCGCCCGCTCTAGGCATGTGACAGAGCACCCAGCCCAACTCTTGTAGGTGTGGCATTCCATCCCATAGTCACACCTCGATCTTCCAGCTCTGAGAACTTCTTACCCAGCCTGGTATCCCCAGCTTTCTCCTTGGCCAACTCAATTTGGTTGAATCATTGTCTCTCACACCTGTGCAATACCCTGTGAAAACCTTTTATTTTTTTAAATTGAGGCTTCATTTACACACAGTAAAATATACTCATCCCAGCTAGTTTTGACAAGTCTTGTTATCATCAAGATACAGGATTCCAAAGAATTACATAACAAAAATGAGAAAAATTAGGGCAATTCCAAACAAAATCCTGGCATGGTCTTTAAATGTACTCTACAAGCTGGTTTTAAAAGTTATAATTCATGTTGGGTGCAGTGGTGCAGGCCCATAACCCCAGCAGTGACTGGGGAGGGTGAGGCAGGAGAATCTCAAGTTCAAAACCACCCTCTGCAACTTAGTGAGACCCTCTCTCAAGATAAAAAATGTATGAAAAATGAAAGGACTGGGGATGTGGATCAGTGGCTGAGTGCCCAATCCCTAGTATAAAAAAATTAATAATTCATGTGGAAGGGTAAAAATTTAAGAAGAATAAGGCAGATAAATTTCCCTACAAGACACCAAATTTTATTATGATTCTGCAGTAATTAAAACATCAGGGGGGCATAGGCTGGGACAGATAATGGAATTATCTTTATCAGTTCAAGTTGCTATGACAAAATACCAGAGACTGGAGGGCATGTCAACAACAGAAATTTATTCTGCATATTTTGAAGGCTAGAAGCCCAAGGTTGGGGATCCAGCATGGTCAGGGACTGGGGAGGGCCCTCCTGGGCTACAGACTACTGCCTGCTGGTGCTGACCTCACATGGTACAGACAGGGTGAGGATTATGACTTAATCCCCTCCTCAAGACCCCATTTCTGGATACCATCACACAGGGAGTTAGGAATTCAACCTATGAATTTGGGGAAAACACAAATATTCAGTTTATTATAGGAATGAAACCCAGAATTAAATCCTGATAGATATGGAGCTTCGATATCTAATTGCAGTGGTGTGTTAATCCACTTTCCATCACTGTGACAGACTACCTGAGAAAATCAACTTTAAAAAGGAAAGATTCCTTTTGGATCATGGTTTCAGAGATTTCAATCTACGGTCACTTGGTCCTGTGGCTTTGGATCTTTGTCAAGGAAGCATCATGGCAGGGGACACATGGTGGAGCAGAGTTGCTCACATCATGATAGCTAGGAAGCAAAGAAAGAGAAAGGAAAGGGCCAAGGGCAAGCTAGTGCCTTCAAGGTCACATGTCCCCTAAAGTTCCTACCACTTCTGAAGAGTGCCACCAGCAGGAGAACAAGCCTTCCTTGGGGTCACTTCATATCCAGACCAAAACAATGACAAAACATAAAGCCATCTCCAGAAGCAGGAGACACTTATAATGCGGTAAGGACTCACCAGAACAGTGAGATCTGGGGAGCAAGGAGACAATGACCCGCCCCATCTGAGTGGGTGCTGCCCTTGCAGAAACGGTGGCAAAGGGGTCTGGCCTTATGAGGCTACTGAAACAAAATAGGAGTCAGGACCCAGCAAGGGGTGAACTGTGGTCAACCACACCTGCTTCCGGCTGAAATAAAAAGGGATGCTCCCCATAAATAAGGGTGAATCCTAGGTAAATCAGTCCTTTAATGGCCACAGCCCAACTCTGAATCAACTGGGTACTCAAACCTTGAACCTGGAAAATCTCAAGTTCTCAAGCCCTGAAGGCAACCAAAGGTAACTCCAAGTGGCTGGTGTGCCCATGCACCTGGAAAAAAGCCCGGTGAGCTCCTCTTAGGGCAATGAGAGCATTGTCCATGAGGCTAAGGATGTTTCACTTGTTTCTACAAGTGAAACCTGACCTCTTTTCCAGCACACAAGCAAAGATGGCCAGAAAGAAGCACGAGATGTGCACCATGACAGAGAACCAGCAGGAAAACAGACACAAGAAATCCCAATGCCTGGATCGCCAGCCAGAAAACATGAAAGAAGGATGCTGACTATGGGTAGGCTCAAGGGGGTCAAAGGCTTGTCAACTGTTTGCATTGACTGGAAGCTGTAAATTTGACCAAGGAGAATGTGAAAAGAATCATCATAGAAATTATAGAAATGAAAAGCCCAAAACCCAAAATTCAGAAACCACTGAATGGTTTTAACAACAGTTGAGGCTCAGATGAAGAGAATCCATGAACTAGAATGTGAGTCAGAAGAAAGACCCCCTATGGGAAGGAAAAGAGATGCTCAGAAAAGAAATGTGGACGTACTATGTGCTGGGTGCACGCACTTTTAAGAAAGAAAGTGCTGCTTTTATTTTGATTTTTTAAAATAAAACAATAAAGCCAAGTTGTATTAACAGGACCAGAATGACCTTCCACCTGAAACAACTCCCACCCAAAATTTAATACAGGAAGCTGGTGTTTAAGACCAAACATCAGGCAGTGAATGCTGGATCCCAGAGAGACAGGGAAGGAGTGGAGGTGGCCACCACTGAGCGACTCCCAGGACACAGCACAGCAGAACGCAGCTCCAGGGCAGTTGGAGGAGGCTGACAGAAGAGAAGGGATAGCAGGACGGCCATGGTGGTCAGGTTCTTAGGAGAGGGCACCAGACACAAGAGAAGGACAGAGAGAACCCTGGAGGACCGGAGAGGGCACCTTTGTGTTCTCAGCCTAGAGTTTGTCACATAAGCATGTGACAAAACCACCCAAGGATGAAGAGAAAACCCCAGGAGAATGAAGTGGAAAGCCACCCGGTACTCACAACAGGTGTGAGAGTCCCGTTCACAACAGGCAGGTGGGAAAGGTTCCATGCCCACAGGAGAGTGGCAGGTGTACCCGACACTCTCAGTGATGAGAACCAGTCATCACTAGACCAGACTGCACCCTCACCATCTAGAAAACCACAGAAGCAAGACCTGAAAAGACTTAACTGGAGTCAAGCCACACAAATGAATTCAGATTAAATTCAGGAAGATCTGTAGGAATTAAAAAATATATATACAGCACCCAGTGAGGTAAAATTCACAATGCCTGGCATCGGTTCAAAGAAACTAGACAGGTAAAGAAGCAAAAGCTCCCATCCCCAAACAAGGACATTAAAACATATCATGGCTGTAGGACATTAAAACATATCATGGCTGTAGGACATTAAAACATATCATGGCTGTATTCCATGAAAACAAGAAGTCACACAGAAGCCTAAAAGGCACTAAGAAGCACAACCAAACTTAGAAATGAATCCACAATCCTGAGGCTCACCCAAAGTCTTACAGAAAGCCTGAGAGGAAGGAGGATTGCATATTATAGGTGCTAAGAGTGGGGCTGGAGGACCCTCTGGAGAAGGTCAGCGGTGGGTTATGTAGCATAAGTGCTATGATCAGTGGGCTGGAGGGCAGAAATAGAGACCTTCTAAAGGACACACAAAGAGAATCACTTTCCAACAGTTTAGAGAATGGTGTCTGTTAGTCAGCTTTCTGTCTCGTGGCAAAGCCTGGGATGATCAGGCTTGGGATGCAGGTCTGGGAGACCCTTTCCTTAGCATGTGGGGGGCACGGGTTCAATCCCCCACAACATGGCAGGGGATGGTCCTAATAAAATCAACTTAAAGAAGGAAAGATTTATTTGGGGTCATGGTTTCAGAGGTCTCCGTTGGTGCCTCCCTTGCTCTGGCCTCAGGTGAGGCAGGACAACATGGCACAAGGGCTTGGTGGAGGACAGCAGTCAGCTCATGGCTGCCAGGAAGCAGCAACAGGAGAGGGAGCTCAGAATAAGATGAACCTTCCAGGACATGCCCAGGGGCCACCTCCTCCAGCAGGCCTTGCCTCTCTAGGTGTCCACCACCTCCCCAGAGCACCACCAGCTGGGGACCAGTCGTCAACACACAGACCTTGGGGGACAGTCCAGATCCAAACGAAACCAATCAGAAAATGAGTAAGATACAGTAAAAAAGAAATATGAGGACTGGGAATGTGGCTTGGTGGTTAGATACCCCTGAGTTCAATCCCCAGTACAAAAAATATGAAATTAAACAAAAAAAGCAGACACAGGCAATAATAAATGTCAGAGAAGAAAATAAAATAGGAAATAAATATATAAATAGTTGGCAAAAAAAAAAAAAAAAAAAAAAAAAAAAAA
>NW_025999942.1:12459348-12517222 GCF_001458135.2 Marmota marmota marmota | reverse complement strand
AAAAAAAAAAAAAAAAAAACACAAAGAAACAAGAACTGTTTTTTTTTTTTTTTTTAAATCACTAACCTTGAGAAACCTCCCAGCAGAATGGGCAGGAGCTGCAGTTGAGGTCCACGCTGCCAGCATAGGAGGGAGTGGGACGTGGCCAACATCCAGCTGACAAGCAATGGAGGGAAGGCGACATTTGGAGCATGTTGTTTGGTGTTTCGTTTTTGGAACTGGGGATTGAACGCAGGGCTTTGAGAATGTGAGGCAAGCATGGAGCTACATCCCAGTCCCTGGAGCACGTTTCTGCCACCCAGGTGAAGTGGGCAAAGTCCTGAAGGTGGAGCTCCCACAGGGCCCTGAAGAGCAGACACCCGAGGCATCTGTCAGCCATAATGAGGACGTTCTGTGGTGAGCACGTGGTGCAGAAGGGCCCCGAGGAGCATGCCACCGAACATGGGGCAAGTCAGACGAGGCTCACCCAAAGTCTTACAGGAAGCCTGAGAGGAAGGAGGACTGCCCAGTACCTCTGACACCAGAGAAACCAGAAGGCACTGAAAGTAAAGGACGTTACAGAACTGTTCCTTCATAAAACCAACGCAACATTTCTCTACAATTTTTTAGCAAATCAAATCTGAAGGACATGGACAATAGGCCCCAGGGAACTTCCCTTACTATTCTTCTACCCATCCTCCTGCCCCACCCTAAAGGAGCCCACCACCAAAATTCCTCCCATGACCTGGCCCTGCTAAACCCATACCCTTGTTGGAGCCCACCACCATTTTCCCCTCGAAATTTTCCCCTCAAAAATGTGTCCCTTCATTACTTAATAAAGCATTGCTGGTCCAGTGAGCTTCTTGCCACCATTTTCTTTTTCTTTTTTTATTCCCTTTCATGTGCTGGCATTTGGGGCCAAAACCCAGGATGGAGATTTGGGGCTGTCTACCCTTTCCTGACCTAATGAACCTCTACTATGTTTTCATATTTCCCTCCAATTCCCCCTGCCTCTTTCCACCTTATACTCAGAGAAGGAGGCCCTCCGTGAGTCCTGGGCTAGAGTTTTGTTTCTTTACTGCCACAAGGATGGAGCAAGGACCCCTATGGGTGTACAAACTGAATATTAGCAGCATCCCCTAATCCCATCTGCTCCAATTCTTTCCTTCTCTTATGTATTCAGACCTCCAGGCTGCTTTTTGCCATTTTGTTCCTGCCTGCAACACCAGGCTTCTCATTCTTTGGAGAGGTAAGTTCTCTTCTGGTCTCTCACAGAGGTGCCCTGCCTGAGACCCTCACCTTTTGGCTCATCTGGATACCAGGGGTCCTCCACAAATGGGATTGCAGGAGGGGACACCCTCTCACTTTCTGGTGGAACTCCGGTGACAGGAGACATTAAGGGATGCCTTGATCTTGACTGACACCCCAGTCAAACCTCTCCAACTTGGGCACTAACCAGCCCATCCCACAGGATTCCCTCTTAGGTTGTCTCATTAAAAATTTCAAAATCCTCCACTTCCAATCTGATCTTAAAAGTAAATGCCTTATTAGGATGAGTACTCGGATCTGGCTGCAATATAAACTAGACAACCTTGTCGATGGCCCAAATTCAGAATTTGTGATATTTGACCTCCAAACCCTCCAAGACTTAGACAGTTTCCTCCAATGAACTGACAAATGGCCTGAAGTTCCTTACCTCCAAGCTTTCTTTTGCCTTTGCACAAGGCCCTCATTATGCCAACCTTGCTCTGCTCTCCAATTAATTCTCACTGACTCCCCACTCCATAAGCCCCTTAGATCTGGTCCTGACTCCCAGCCCTCTTCTTCATTTATTGTCCCCCAAGTAGCAGATAAACCCCCAACAAAAGTAAGTAAAACTGAAGGCCATAAAGGAAAGTTTCATAGATAGGAGTGCCTGATAACTATCAAGAGACTATTAAGGGCTGGGATATAGCTCAGTTGGTAGTGTGCCTGCCTTGCATGCACAAGGCCCTGGGTTTGATCCCCAGCACTGCACACAACCCAACACATACACACACACAAAGAGACTGTCAGAGTCATAAGCCTTTTTTTCTGAGTCAATTTGAGATCTACAAATCTTCCTAACCTCCTATATAGGCAAGCTTGATCTGTGTTTCTGTGTCTGCTAGTATGATTATCTAGCCCCAAATGTATACCTCATATTGGTCTAAACAATGTAACATGGCACATAATAGTCCTAACGAACTTTACTAAGAAAGTTCTAAGTAACAGAAATAGAGAGATCTCTACTAAGCACAGAGGTTATGCTAATAGAAAGGTATTTTGTAAAAATCAGATGACATTAGATAACTACATCTTATGGGGGAATCTGTGACATTATGAAACTAATTATTGTGATAATCCTGGCAATGTTAAAGATTTACATTCCCAAATAAAGGCCTTATCCTCACCAGCTTTGTTATGGGAACAACTTCTCAGCTCTTGCACCTCCTGGTGAGATTAATAGTTTCCATCAACTTCATGATATTCATTGATCTGTTCTAGATGCTGTGATATTATTTTGCATAATCTCATTCCAGTCCTCATGTCTTTTTGTTTCTCTCATAGAAGCACCCACCCCCAGATGACTTTACAACCCATTCTTTCCAAACCAGACTTTTGCCATGGACACTTCAACAGACCCAAAACATTCCTAAAATGGAAACCCAAACTGGCCCCAGGTCATCCTGTCTCAGCTCAAAGCAGCCAGAGCAGCCATCTTCACTTTTCCCTTACAGCAGTAAGATTCCCTTTCTCAGAGGGGGGAACCGAAGCCAGGAGACAAAAAGACAGTGTAGATAATAAATGATTGGGTCAAAAAGGAGGGGCCTGATTCAGGAGGAAATAGAATGTTCATACCTCCAGGACACTTCCCCCATCCCTACCTGTGGCCAAGGTGACCTGCCTCCAGGGAACTCTCCTCCTGGCAAAGAGTTGTTAACGAATGAATGCCCCCATCCACTCTCGCTTGCTCTTCCTGCCTGTACCCCTGGGCTTTGTTCCTGCCCTGGGATCAGCCACCTGTGGCCCTCCTTTTGTCACTAGTCACAGGACAGAGAGAGAGAGAGGCAGGATTGGGGGGGGGGAGCCTGCTAACTGTTGTGTATGATAATTCTATCAAGTGGGCCCTCTGTGCTGACCCCCACATGCTTTCTTTTCCAAGAAACGATTTATCTGCAGCCCTGCCTGGCCCCTGAGGACAGGATATGTCACATTCCTTAGCAAACTACCTGTTCACTAAAGGAGAACTGCAGACCCAAAGTAATATTGATAAGAGGAACCCAAGTATCTCTGAGGAAGATTTCGTGACCAGATTCTGAAACTCTGGGAGGTTCTCAAAGTAGAGCTCCCCTACCTTTAAAATGAGACACCCTTCTCTAGACTCTCATAATACACATTTTCTCCTGTACTCCCCTCATCTGGCAGGAAAAGACCAGATAGCTGTCTCCTTTAACTAGAGTAAAACTAGCCCTCATCTGTCTGTCATATTTCGGAAACACAAATCATTTCTCTAGTGAAGATGTCACCCAGAGCACTAACAGACTTGCCTCCTACTTGAAATTGAGGCACATAATATGAGATCATGGTCCTGTGAATTTGAGGACCCAAAAGGACAAAAGGAACATGTAAGAAACTTTAAGGGCACAATTAGCTGGCAAATGTCCTCCCTTAAATTAAAATATTTTCAAGAAGTTAGTTATTATCCTCCATTTTGAGTGAGGCCCCAGCCAGAGGTTATGGAGGAAAAGGCAGAAACTGCTGACCCTTACAGTCTCCAGCATAGGGGAGCTGTCTTCTAGCCAAAGAAACATTTTTTCTCGGCACAGGTGCCCATATTTCTCTTCTCTTTTTAAAATATTTGTTCAGAGGAGGGTCTTATCCTCAAAAGTAATAGTAGGGGATGACTTAATCACAGATGAGATAAAGGAGATGCCTAAAAATTTTCTGCCTCCAACATGGCCTGATTACCAACTGGGGAAATGAAAAAGGGTCTCTGGAGGAAACATAAAATGCAGGACCATACCTTAAGAGACTGATTTTACCAAAAGAAAAAAAAATGGTTAAAATGCAAGCTCATGACAGCAGCTTCCCTCACTTAGCTTCTGCCAGATCTCTATCTCATCAAGGCTTGTGTTGAAATGTAAAAATCATGGAGGTCTGCTGGGCTTGCAGGGAGCTGATTTAGGACCAAAAGGGGTAAAGAGTGTTACTTTTAAAGCCAAGCCACTTGTGAGACCTAAATGGCTGGTTTATTTCCCTTTTGCAAACTAATGATCTCATATATCAAGTCTTCTTTACCTTGAGAATCTTTACCTAAGGATTTCAGGGCTCTCTCTCACATTCGTTTAATATCTGAACTCTAATCTGAGCCAAAAAGTGAACTCTGATCTTATAACAGCCATGTTATTTTTCCCCTAGAATTCTTGTTTTAAAATTATATATATATATTTTAGGGAGAGGCAGGTGGGTACTGGGGATTGAACTCAGGGGCACTTGACTACTGAGCTCCAGCCCTAGACCTAGCCCTAGCCCTATTTTGTATTTTATTTAGAGACAGGGTCTCACTGAATTGCTTAGCACCTTGCTAAATTGCTGAGACTGGCTTTGAATTCTTGATTCTTCCATCTCTGCCTCCCAAGCCACTGGAATTACAGGTGTGCACCACCGCGCCCAGCTAAATTTTATATTTTTGAGCTCATAGTTTTATGATAAATTCACATTTGATCCTGTGTGCCTAAATTAATATTTTTTCCGATCAGTTTTATTTTATCTAACTATAGAGGTTTTTATATTCTGTCTTTGTTCAGGGGCCAATTTTCAAGAATTAGGTCTCAAATACATTGGGAAAACTTCCTCTTACAACAAACAACTATGAGATCTCTGTCTCCTATCTGTTTTGTGTATGTGTGCACACCTATGTATTGTGGTATTGTATCTACATATGTGCTTATGTCCATACATAATGTACATGATATCAAAATTGGCATATAGATAAATGAATACTCATAAATTAAAATTTAAATGATGAATAGATCCAAGTACCTTCGTTCATGTGACTTTTAAAAAGGGGTTCAATTAGGTAAACAAATGAGAGTAAAGATGTCTTTAAAAATTACTCACAAGTTTTTCTAGATGGTCAGACAATTAATAGAGTGTTGGTCTCTATAAAATGTCTAAAATGGGGCTGGGGATGTAGTTCAGTTGGTAGAGTGCTGGCCTTGCATGCACAAGGCCCTGGGTTCAAACCCCAGCAATACACACACACACACACACACACACACACACACACAATGTCTAAATTGTAATATGCATTGCTTTGAGGATTTTTCTTCAAGAAGAAAGAGATGGCTAGTATTATTAACTACACTATCTGATATCTTGTTTTTTACAGTTAAAAATAAGTAAATTAGATTTCACATAAATGGTATTAATCATAAATGTGTTTTTTAGAGACATCTGATTAATTTACAAAGTTAAAGTGCTAACTGCTAAATAGAAATCAAGTATGCTTAACTTTTTAAATTCCATAAGATAATGTATTTAAACATTATGTGTGTTTTCATAAATTGGTGAATGGAAAAATGTTTGAGATTGCTTTGCCTGTGTCTTCATTAAAAACAAGGTTCCTAAGAGTTAAGATTCTATCAGGTATAATTTATATGCAAAGAGTATAATAGGTTTCAGTTGGACTTCAATTAAAGTACCATAAAAACATAAAAGTATTTCATCTTATTAAAGTGGAGTAATCTGTCTAAATTCAGAAATTTCATAAGGGTTGTTTCACAATGTAAATTTAGAAAAGGATCAACACCTAGGAAAGAGATATGAGAAGGTTCTAGGTATGGAAATATATTTTAGTATGGAAAGTAGAAGGAAAAAGGAAGTGTTTGTGTGTGAGAAAATCTTTGGTGATGTAAAAAGTCGTAGGATGTCTAAGCAATTTGCAGAAGGTTGATGGAGGGTAAATTTCAAAATGTTTGTATGTAACTAAGTTGGTTATATATATATATATATATATATATATATATTTAGCATAATAAGTTAAAGCTATTCAAGGCTTTTCCCCTAAGGTCAAATATTAATAATACTGATATAAACCAAAGTTTAATCCTGTATATGTTGAAGTAACAAGGATTTCTTAAAACATTAATCTGCTCTTATCTATCAAGATAATTTCTTGTGTCTGTTAAGTTTTAGTCTTCAGAAAAATTAGTCTTAAAGGAATAAGGGTTTGTACAACTCTGGCTAAACAACAACTGTTATTTTAGTGTATTACACTACATTACTGAATCTAAATTTTTCTTTAAAAGCCAGACTTGATATATAAAAACATCAGTGTAATTGTCGTGCTATTATTGGATTTTTTTATATACTCAATGTATTCATACCTTCCAAGTATACAAGTCTTTAAAATATAAGGTTTAAAAGAACAAAGAACATTTTACCAATTGGTGTTCTTCAAACTAAAGTTTAGAGTAAAGGTTTGGGATTATAAAAATTATGTTTCTTGGTTCCTAGCTATGATACAAACTAAATAGGTTTTTGCTCTTGTTAATTTCATTTTGTATTTTCCTTGTAGACTTAACTGTTGTCTGTTAGTACCTTACAGAAGTACAACTTTCAATATAACAACCTGAGGTAATTTGAGATAGTAGGTCATCATCTATAGACAGAGAGGATGCAAGGCTAACTTCCAGTACTCACACAGACCCCAGTTGAATAGAAGGGGTAAATTACTGTAACGTTATAAACATTAAAATTAAAACCCAGTATTCTTTCTGTAAGACTGATGAAACTGGCTTGCTGAATGTTTAAGACCAAGTTAAGAAAGTAAAAGGGCCAAGAAAGAAAATAGCCAACATTTGGTTCTTGCCCTTCAAGTCAGTTTAAACCCATGGAACAAGGAAAATTCTCTAAGGGCTTTGCCACTCTGGGCCACATGACCTCCCGATCAGGAAGACCTATGAGACCCTGGAGAACAGAACACTGCCAGTGCACATGCTGCAAAGATGGGGAGCATTGGATAAGGGAGACATTCCTGATGCTTCCAAGGGAAGCCACAGTGTCAAGGAGACCCTGGTCCATCCTGGCAAATGGCACTCAAGAGGCTGCTCACAAGTTCCTAAGAGTGACCCTGAGGGAACTCAGCTGATTCTTAACAGCAGATAGGAACAAGATCAGTATGCCAACTTGATCTTGAACACCTAGCAAAAACAGTCATAACCAAGTTACAGCCATTCCTGAGCATTTAAAAGAAAAGACAATGGTTCTTTTAATGGAACTTAAGATGTACACTTGTGTCAGGCCCACGGCCCTGGTGTCCCCTGAATTCTGAGGCATTTTTTCCTTTGTGAAGCTCATATTTACCTGCCTACCAAAAATTGGATTGGCCTCTGTACCTTTGTCCTCAAATTGATGTTTTACCTGAAAACCAAAGTTTGCCTATCCTGGTAATGGTATACACCTGACACAAGAGAGCCCTTAAGTTTATTCCCTTGCTCAAAGGGCTAGAAATATCCACTGGGATTGAAACAGGAGGAGCAGGATTGGAAATCTCTATTCACTCTTATAAAAAGTTGTCAGAACAGGTTATTGAAGATATCCAACAGGTTGCCCATTTGGCACTGACCTTGCAAAATCAACTGGATTCCTGGGTATCTGTCATCCTACAAAATCATCAGGGCCTAGATCTCCTTTCTGAAGAACAAGGTGGCCTGTGCCTCTTCCTCAGGGAAGAATGTTGCTTCTATGTCAATCAATTAGGACTGGTAAGGGATAAGGTTAAACAGCTGTAGGACTGACTAGAACAGCAGAGATCAGAACTAGCTGATTCCTGGTGGGCCTTGTTGGATGGGAGACCTAAAGCAGTGGGCTTCCTGGCTTCTCCCTCTTTTAACCCCTCTAATATTCATTTTTCTTATAATAACCTTTCCCTCCTGCTTTGTTTACTTTATACAGAAGCAACTTCTTGATAAGGTATCTAGCCCATACCACCTCCCAAGAACATGTGAAAGCCATTCTGCCCCTTCACTCACAACATGACTCTCCTGAGCCCCACGATGGAATAAAGAAGGAATCACCCACATGACATTGAAGTTCCCTTCCTCTACGTCTACCTCAAGCCACATCTACCAGGACTAGAAGCCTAAAATGCCTCCCACCTCCTTATTGTCTTCCAGATCTCTGACAGGGGATCCCTTACTCCACCCCTTCTCAGCAGGAAGTAGCCAGATATTATGACATAGCCCCAACTCATTATACCCCTTTCAGAGTCTCGAATGGAGGATATGGACAATGGGCCCAGGGAACTTCCCTTATCTACAACTGTTCCCCTGCCTGCCCTCCTGCCCTTCCCTAAACGAGCCCACCACCAAAACTCCTCCCATGACCTGGCCCTGCTAAACCCTATAAAAAACAGACTCTTGTTTGGAGCCCACCACCATTTTCCCCTCAAAAAGTTGCCCCTATGTTGCTTAATAAAGCATTGCTGGTCCATTGAAGTCTGTCTCAATTTTCTTTTTCTTTTTGTATTCTCTTTCATGCTTTCCAAAATTGAATAATATATAAGAAAAGTCAGTACACGGTAATCAGTTGTGGTTTATCCTAGAATTGTAAAGTTGGTTTGACATTTTAAAAAGTCCATCTCTGTGATTCACCATATTAACAAACTATGGCTGGGCGTGATGATGCATGCCTGTTATCCCAGTGACTCAGAAGACTGAAGCAGGAGGATCACGGGTTCAAAACCAGCTTCAGCAGCTTAGCAAGGCCCTGTCTCAAAATAAAAACAGCTGGGGATGTGGCTCCATGGGATAGTGCCCCTGGGTTCAAGCCCAAGTACAAACAAAAACAAAAACAAACTATGAGAGAAAATATTGCTCAACTCAATAGAGACACAGAAACATGAGAAAAAGTCTAATACCCATTCCACATTTTTAAAAATGTCTAGTATTATCAGCCATCAGGGATGTGTAAATCAAAACCACACAAGATGCCATTTCACACCCACTCAGATGGCGATAATTTTAAAAATGAAAAATAACAACTGCTTATGAGGACATGGGGGAAATCACACCTTGCTGGCAGGAATACAAAATGTTGTACTCTGTGGTATTGCACTGGGGATGAAGTTTTAAACACAGGGTTTTGGAGAAACACATCCAAGCTGTAGCAGGTTGACTCATTACAAAGACAGAACAATTACAAACATATGTGCATCTAACTATGGCCCCCAAAACCATGCAACAAGAACAGACAGAATTAAAGAGAGAAGCAGACACAGTAACACTCAAGATACTTCAGAAATCCACTCTCAGCAGTGTGTCAAATAACCAGCAAAGTGCAGTGGGGAGACACAGATGGGAGCCATACTGTGGACAGCAAGGCCCAGAAGATGGCGGGCACTTCACCCAACAAGCAGGATCCACATTCTTCTCCAGACATGTGAACTTTCTCCAGGACAGACCAACATGCAAGGTCAAAGATGAACTTTAACTCATCAAAAAGGATCGAAATTATACCAATGTGTACTCTTCCCAAAGTGGAAATAAATATGAAAAGCAAAGCAGAAAAAAACTGGAGGAAGTTCATGAATGTGTGAGAATTAAACAATATACTGTTATGTAACCCAGGATGGGGATGGGGTTCCAAGAAGATACCACAGGGTAAGTTAAAAATATTTTGAGATAAATGAAATGAAAGAATACCGTGTCAAAAAATAAGAGATGTAGCTAAAGTAGTTCTTTTTTAAAAAAATATTTATTTTTTAGGTGAAGAGGGACATAACACAATGCCTTTATTTTTATGTGGGGCTGAGGATCGAACCTGGGTCCTGCCTGTGCTAGGTGAGCGCTCTACCACTTAGCCACAATCCCAGCCCCTAAAGTAGTTCTTATAGGCAAATTTATAGCTTTATTAATTAATTAGGTACTGGGTTTTATTTTTTATTTTAAGGCTAGGCTTTGCAAAGTTGCCCAGGTTGTGATCCTACTGTCTCAGCCTCCTGAGGCACTGGAATTATAGGCATGTGCCACTGTGTCCAGCAAATTTATAGCTTTAAATACCTATATTAGAAAACAAAGCTCTCTCTCTTTTTTTTCAGAAGTCCTCTGAAAGTTGCTTTGCCTCCCACTTCCCAAGATTGCCCACAGCCCAGCTCATACACTTCAGAGCCTGGTCTGTCATCTCCCAGCCTGGTCTATCATCTCCAAGCCCATGTGTGTCCTGACTCAAGTTCCTATCTGGACTGAAGCACCTCACTAAATGCTGTCTCCCACTGTGCAGTGAGTTTGCTCTGGGACTCCCGTCCCACATTCTCTCAGCCTGCAAGCTGACTCTCTTGCTCATATCTGGGCTGCAGACCTACAGTGGGATTCTCAGTAGACTTCCAGACTGCTGGCCACTCTGGGTCTTGCCCAGCAGTTTTCATCTCTGCCCTCCCCCTGAGATCTTTCCAGGTCTAAACCCCCTCTCCAGTGTTCTGGACCAAGGGGATTTCCCTGAGTACACACAGTCTCTCTTAAGGCCCTCATCAGTCTAGTGGGGGAGACGGATCTTGTAATATCAGGGCCCTGAGCTCCCTAACCCTCCCAAGCTTCCCAGCAGCAGCACCAATAGTGCCAAGAACAGCTCACACTGGAAACAATGCTGCCTGGCCCAGGCCTTCCATCAGGATGGCTCAGGAGGACAATGATGGTCCTGCTCTCAACTCTGCCTGGCCACAGAGGGTCAGAAGTCCAGGCAGGAGCAATGCTTCTCTCTGGGTCTATATGTCTCTTTTGGACTATACTGGGCTCACTTCTTCATCCTTCCTTTCTTCTCTTCCTCCTCCTCTTCCTCATTCTTCTCCTTATTTTGCATTTAAGGGATGGCAAGAATCCCGCATGTTGCAGATGCAATACGCACCAGTTGTTTTCACTTTTGTTCTCTTCTTGCTGTGATGAAGGCTATGGGCTGACCCTCCTCCACACCTTATAGGGACCTGGGCTTCAGATGTGGGTACATTCACCTTGTGCAGTGACTTGTTTTCCCCACTTTCTTGCACTACACACTGTGAAATGCAGGTTCTCAGAACACAGTCCAATATTTGACAATGGATCCCTGCTTCTGCTGAGTCAGCCCCCAAGGCACAGCATTTGCATTTCCCTGGAGAATTCCTGGGGACCCTTATCCTTTCCTGTCTCCATGCTGGGGACATCTGCTGCCTTAATTTGCAGGTGAGGGGGCCTCTGTGTCCTCTTTTGAGGAGGATCCCACATGCCCACCTGACAGGAGGGTGGGGAGGAGTCAGTGAGGAGGATCTGTCTACAGCAGTGCTCCAGGTCCCTCTGGTCTGTGACAGCAGCAGGTACTATCCATGCTTTCTGCTTGGGTGGAGCATGCTGGAAGCCTGTGGCTAGGATGACTTGCTCCACCCCAGCTGTGTCCAGGGTCACTAGTGAGTCCTCCAAAGACAGAGACATGGAGGCAGGGCCGAGATTGGCCAGAGGGGGTTTCTGAGCTGGGACACTGGACGCCTGGGCAGGGGATGGATCTGAGAACTGAGCCCAAGCTGGACCTGGCCACATCTTGAGGCTTGAGGTGGGAATGCATGTTTCCTTCCCAGGAGGGTTTGAGGCTAGGCTGTTGTGTCCTGGGAAGTTTGTGGCCTCTTTGGACAAGACATAGGGGAAGGCAGGGCAGTTGTGGGCTTCCCCCAGGGAGAAGCCACTGGATGGCTAGATTCCATGTGGCTGAGAGTTGCAGGGCGGGCTCTCCATACCTTATGCCATGTGCATGTGCTCCTGAGATACACACACCTAGTGCTCCAGTTTGGGATGACCAGCTTGACTGGCTTTGTGCACCTGCGCCCAAACTCTCAACATGCTTTGACACTTCGACGTCTTTTGCACCCCCAACACCTGCCACCACATCATCCACACCCTTCCCAGGGGACCACCTCCTGGATCTGCCCCAGGAGGGCCCCTTCCAAGCTCCTCAGGGCAAACCAGTGTCCCTCTTGGCACTGAGTTAGGAAACAGGATGAGGCTGGCAGAAGACCAAGTGTAGATGGGTGGTGTAGGTCAAGAGGGCCCTTGCCAAGGGCTACGGACCATAGGAGAGCTGGGCAGCTACTAACAGTGCCAGCCATGCGTCACCATGCACCATGCACCATGTGAAACACCCCAGATCAACTTCAAGGTGTGGGATGCAAAGAGCCCTGAGCTCCATTCAAGCACCCCACTAGTGTTCTCACCCTCATGTTCACACAGCCTGCCAGGGGCCAAGGACCAGAGACCAGCCCACCAAGTGGGGGTAAAGGCTCATGCCAAGTTCTTGCAAAGTGGCAGGAGCCAGCTGCAGGAGGGAAGATGGAGATTCAGTGTGGGTGACCCAGGGTGGCAGGAAGAAGACTCACTACAGAGATGGCAACTAGAACCTTGCAGTATCTTCCCTTATAACTCTGCCTTGGCTACTCTGTAGAACAGAAGACACCCATCACAGCTATGTGACTCAGCTCCAGGTCCATACCTCCCCTTGGCCTCAAAAGTAGAAGCCCTGTGCCAGGTTGGCTGGCACATGCCTGCAATCCCACTGACTTGGAGGTTGAGGTAGAGGAATTGTGTATTCAAGGCTACCTCGGCAACTTAGCAAGATCCTGTCTCAAAATAATAAATGGGGCTGGGGATGTAGCTCAATGGTAACTTGCCCTGGGTTCAACCCCTGGGACCAAGGAGGGAAAAAAAAGTAGAAGCCCTTTCTTCCCAGCTGTAGGGCCAGCCTTGGAAGGTTGACCTCCCCCTTGCCCTGTAGGATAAGGCAACCCCACAGCCCTTAGGACCTGTATCCCACATGCACCTTTTAAAAATCTCTTGTACTGGGCAGGTGGTGGCACCGGAAGCCTTGCTCAGTCTGTAGGAGCTGCAGGTTGTGGAGCCACAGTTTTCTGAAGGCCATGGGCATCCCTTGGGTCAGTTGAGAAACGCTGAGCTCTGTCCCAAGTTCCCATTCCCGAGTCTGTGCAGAGCTTGGTGTCCTGATCAGCTGGCCCTTGCATAAATCAGGGGCTACCAGGCGACAGGAGAACATGCCCAGCCTGTGGGAGCTTGCAGATGGTCCCTGAATCCATGGCCCACCTGCAGCCATCGCCGGCTGTTAGACAGGCAGCCCTGACACGTGGCTTCAATCACAGCAGGGCTGGGAGGAAGGGGGGCCAGACTGACTCTTCTCTTCCCAGACCAGAATCCAGACAGGACAGCACACCCAGCAGCAGGCCAGCCCACCCAGTGCTGCTGCCTGCCAACTGTCTGCCTTTGAACTTGGGGAAATCGGAGGCAGATGCCTGTGGTCAAAAGAGTGTGTGCAGGTGGGGCTCAATCCTCTGAGGGGACAGGAGATAGGGAGAGGGGCTGGGCTGGCCACACTGACCTCCCTAGCCACTTTCATGTGCCTGTTGTTTACCCACGGCTCAGCTAAGCCTCATCCATCCCAGGATGGACCTGCCGAGCAAATGATCACCCCTCCCTCAACACACACACTGACTCCGCAGGGGGAGCATCCGCGATTACTGACCCTGGGGCGGCACAAGAACATCACCCCCGTCCCAGACAAGACTCCTCAAAGAGTGTTGTCAGGAAGGGCCTGGTGGCCTTGCCAACTGACCTCTGCAGCTGTCCAGGAGCCTCGAGGCAGAGGAACGCCCTGCCTTTGTGCAGGGTCAGCCAGAGGCCTTGGGAGGCACCGCCCACCAGGCCGGGCCTGTTCCCAGCCTGCTGAGGAAGGCCAGGCAACCAGCATGCCTGGAATGTTCCCAGCATCCAGCTTCACCTCGGGCTAGAATGGCCCCTAGGTCACCCCTGGAGCCCCACGCTGCTTGCTTGCCCCTGGGACATGGTCCAGGGCAAAGCTGGCTCCCTGTCTGTACTTGGTCAAGAATGCACTGGGGTCTTCCCAGGACAGACAGTACTGGGACAGACTGTGATATGGAAAGGGAAATGCCCAACACCTGATGGCCACTGCTCAGGTGTCCTGGATAGACTCAGGTAGGAACGCTGGCAGTACCTGCAGAAGCTGCATGATAAAGCTGCCACTTTTCGGGGCCCTCGGGCCCCTCCAGCCCCTCTGGTTCAACGCTACGAACAGTTGCCTTTTTGTTTACTGTTGCAGATTGAGCATCCGTAATCAAAAAATCTGAAATACAAATTCTCAAAAGTCCAAGACTTTTTGAGGGTTGATATGACAGCCCAAGAGGAACATTCCACATAAGACTTCATGGATAGGTCCCAGCCAGAGTCCAAGTGCACTAGAAGTCCTGCCTACAGGAGTTTCAGACTGTTCTTAAGTGGCCCTGAGGCATATATGAAGTGTGTGTTGAGATGTACATCACACCTGCAAGATGAATATGTGTATGTAAACATTCCAAAATCCAAAAACCAAAAATCTGAAATCTAAAACACTTCTGGGACCAGCATTTCGGACGAGGGATGCTCGTCTGCTTTTCTTTATTTCTCCCTGTGTTTGGGGGTGGGTAGGTACGGGGTGGACTCAGTGCCACTTGCATGTTAGGCAAGCACTCTGCACCGAGCTTACCCCACCCTACAAGCTGCACGAATACACTGAGACAACTTCTTAAAGCCCAACATACTTTTCTGTAGGACACAATTATTACTAATGGATTTGTATTGAACAGGTAATCCCAGAATCAAGTTGGTAAGCACTGCCAAAAGCCAAAAAAAACAAAACCTGAAAATAACTATTTCCACTGTGGCCAAGTGATACTGCAAGGAAATACAGAGTGTTTTCAAAAAACAGGCAGGGCAAAACCTCACAGAACACTGGAAAATATTTAATATTTAAATATGATAATAGAATGACGATATGATTTTTGGTACTAGGGATTGAGCCCAGGGATGCTTAACCACTGGGCAATATCCCCAGCCCTTATTTTTTATTTTGAGACAGTGTCTCACTAAGTTGCTTACAGCATTGCTAAATTGATGAGGCTGCCCTCAAACTTGTGATCCTCTGCCTCAGCTCCCGAGTTGCTGGCACTACAGGCATGCACCACTGCACCTGGCTAACATTTTCGTAAGTTTACTGTTCTAGAAAGAGTCTTAACAACTGTTGGACGCTGCACTGTGCTCTTAGCCCTGCTCCTTCTCCTCCTGCTGCTGCTTCCTGCTCTTGGCATATTCATCTCTGTATAGATTCTTGAGATACTGAACTTACTGAGTTCCATCACTTTTGATTTGGGTTTGTTATACAGCCTAAACTAACTGATCCACAGCCAATTTGCAACAGTTGGACCTGGTTTAATCTGTCACCAAGTTCTGGGCGTGGCCGCCTCATACAGCTGCAAGTGGTAGTATCCTCCTGGGGCCTGGCTTGTTCCTCCAGGGCTGTAAATCGAATGCCCATCTTCAGGCTGACCCTCATCTTTGCTATCAACAGCATGAACCTGCTGGGCCTGGGAAGAAGCCCCTCCAAGGACACAGTAACAGTCTTCCCTGGATGTTGGGCCAGTGGATGTCTTGTTTTCTCCCTAGAGGGCTGTGTTCTGCTCTCTTCTAGGTGGATGGTCCAGGAGTGGTCTCAGATCTACAGGGTAACTAGTGCCTCTGGACTGGAATCTGCTACAGCTGAGCTCAGGGCCTCAGTTTCCCCACTGTGATAGGAAAGGCTGCAGCAGGTCTTTCCTGACAAGGTCATGTGAGCTAGGCCCATGGGGCCTTTTCCTGTAGACACATTCCCCCATCCCCCCAGCACAAGGGAGGTGCAGCTGGTTCTGATTACAGGGCCCCAACTCTCCTTGGTGAGCGAGCCTGTCTGGCAGAGGCAACCCAGCCAGCCCCTCACCCACAGTCCAGCCCCTGGAGGATGGGGTCAGCTGCTCCTAACTTGCATGGCCCCTGAAGGCAGGAGCCTCCCAGGAGGTGGAGGGTGAGCCTTCCCACAGGAGAGCTCTTTGCATAGCTGTGACCTCATGGTTTTTTGCTCTGACCTTGGGTGGGTGGAGCGGGACTGCATTTTTTCCACTTCAGTGGCCAATGAGCATCTGATCTGAGCACAGTAGGACTTCATGGAATTATAGAAATCTCCTCTCCTGGACCCACTAAGATCTAACTTCCTTTGGCCCCCATGAGGTTCCACCCAGCAGAATGGGAGAGGTTCCCCAGGCCCCTCTCCTCTTGACTTGCCTCCTGGGCTCTGTCTGCCTCCTGGGTTGGGGCTGAGCATAGGGACTCTTTCTGGTGGTGTACCATGCATCCCCTGGGCATCTGGAATCATGAGGGCCCAGGGCCAACACAGGCCGAAGCACCCTCTCTCCCCTCATCCCTCCCACCACAGGGGGGCCTCGGTATCCCAAACATGAAGTTAGGGCAACACAACAGAGACCCACCCTTGGCACCCTACAAAGCAAGCTGCTCCTGGAATGTCAGCAAGGCCACATGGACTCCCTGCATGTCAACTGCATATGCAGGAAGGCTGAGCCATGTGCTCCTTTCCTGGGGCATGACAAATGGACCGGGGCCACAGAAGCCCTGAATTCTCAACACTGGGCCTAACCTCAAAGGAGGGTGTGGCTAAACCAGGACCCTGACTCCTCAACCCATATACCACAGTCCAGACTTTCTACCTGTTTCTCAGAAGTGACCCTCACAACCATCTAGGCATATTGCTTGACTTGGAAACCTGACCTCCATGGGAAGTTGTCAGACTCTAGCCTCTGAGAGGGCCCTACTGGAAGCAAAGAGCCAGGCTGGACACTGAGCTGCAAGAAGACCTGGCACTTGCTGAGGGTTCATTCTCCTGAGGTCCCCTCACCAGGTGGTCTTTGGGGTGGCAAGGCCCCAATTCTCAGTCCCCTTGGAAGAGGTGCCCAGCCGGTATGGGAGCTGTCCTGGGAAGATGCCGGATGCCAGCTAATAGGGCCCTGCACCCTCCAGGACAGGGCACTGTGGGGCCAGGGAGAGGCCCTGTGAATGTGAGCACTTGTGCCAGGTGTGCAACAGTCTGCAGGGGCTCAGGGTCACACAGACATGCCAACGGGGACACTGATCTTGCAGCCCATTTAGAGGCCTGTCAAAACTCTGCCATCTGCAGTGAAGGCCCCAAAAAAGCAAGCTCTGGGCCTGGGGGCCTAATGTAGACCTGGGAATTGAGTAATGCCAGTCTCCCCACCATGCCAGGTCACATCTGAGGCTGCCCCACTACCTCTTCTTCCTTCTAAGGTAGAGCATCCCTGGGGAGGTGGAGCTGCCCTGCTGAGGTGGAGCAGCTCTGGGGAGGTGAAGCAGCTCTGGTGTGATGGAGCAGCTTCTAGGGAAGTGGAGCAACAGGGGTGCTGGCCCCTCCCAGGTCCTGAGCTTACCTCCTGTCACACCCCTCTGGCCTCCAGTCCCAAAGGACTGTCCAAAGTGACACCCTGCTTTGTCATGATCTAATCTCCCAGCCTCAAGGGTCTGGGGAGGATGCTCCTGTCCTGTCAGGAGCTCCCCTCCCCTTGGCTTCCTCCCTTGCACATTGTGCTCAGAGGGCCTCAGTCCCACAGGATGAAGGTGCCACTGCCTGGCTCCTACATTGTGTAAAGCTGGCTTTCTTGGACATGAACTGAATCTGCATCCTTACACACTGAAATAATGTCTTTGAAATTCTTTAAATTCAGGAGATGGACAGTGGTGTGTGTTTTGTAAAAAGCTGCAGTCGCTTTCTTTCCTGGCACAAAGATAAAGGAGGCTTCTCTTCAGCCACCATAGCTGGGCCACATTCTTGGTCCCTTGAGCATAGTGAGTGCCACTCCTTGAACCCACAGACAGGCTTCCTAGGCTTGGCCACACGTCCCTCCCTCTGGGGTCAGCATGAGTGCGCTGGTATTCCAGGCTCAGAGGGCAGAAGCCTGACACCTTCCCCAGGGGTGTCATTGTGGAGGGTACCCAGACACGATGCTGATGGCTGCTGGGTCCTGGCCCAGAGCCCCCACCACTTTGTGAGCTTCCCCTCGCCACAGCAGAGACCTGCCACTGAGACTTCCCTCACCTGGCTTTTTAATGGAGAGTGAGTGAGGGCTAGGAATACCTGGGGAACAGTCACTGGTGTCTCACATGGAGGTGTGAGGTTGGGAGCCACTGGCAGGGGCCAGGCTGGCCTCTGCAGGGATCTCCACCACACACTGTACCTGAAACGTAATGCATGCTCAGTTATTGGCTCGGCATGTGAAAATGTTTTCTTGACAGGCATTGTCTGTGTTTGATTTCAAAATCAGTCCTTTCAGGTCGACCACTTTCCTTGTGTATTTAGAGGTAACCTGGGCTCTTGGGTGTCTTGCAAGTCTAGGCAAAGGGGTAAGTAGGCCACTATCCACATAAGGCATCCTTTCTTGCTAGCCTAGGTCAGAATGCACTGATTCTTTTCTTTAAAGATGGAAATGGCTTCACAATCCTCACTGAACAGATAGGGAAACCAAGGCCTCAAGAGGGAGAGAAGGAGATGCCTAGACTACACCACTGGAATTTGTCTCTTGTCCATCAGCCCCTCTCTAGCCCAACACAGGATGGAGACAGTGACACAGGGGATGTCTAAGCACAAACCCTCAAAGTACACTCTCTGGTCCCCAAATGGTGCTTGACCTTGGGGAGACAGCCCCCAACATCTCCCTCACAGATGCCAAAGCCACAACCTTCACTGGAGGCACAAGAAACAGCAGTCACACCTGAGCTGTGTGTGAGGTAGCACCCGAGGGGGACTGGAGAGGGTGGACCCTGACTCTCCCTGGTCCCAGCTCTGGCAGGGGCCCTGGGGTCATGAATGTACACCTGAGTTGGTTGTTATTTTTCTGCCTGCCTGTGTGAGCATGTGTCAAGGCCTAGCAACAGATGAGAGAGGTTCTGCAGAGAATGGAGCCTCCTGGGAATGTCCTTGTAATAAGAACACACGTGCCACAGTCAACTAACCTGAAGAAGTGGAGGCAAGGGGACTTCTTGAGGCAAAATGAAGAGAAGTCTATAATTTGTTCTGTTAAAATGATTCTTGGCCACAGAATCAATACTAAGCTAGGTGTCAATAACAAGAGTCGCTCTACCCAGGGTTGTACATCTGCCCAGATGTCCCTAAAGAAGTAATTCTGTGCAAGGCTGCACTCTTCTGACAGTCCCTGCATTAGTCCCTGTCACCAAGCAGCCAGTGCAAGAGCTCTTCAGGCCTCCCCGGCTCTGCTTTGTCACTGTTTTAAACCTAATAGTTTTCAGTTGGTCCATGAGTCTCTGTGTGCAAGGGCATGTGTGCGTGCAAGGGCATGTGCGCACACACTGCTCTGCTAGGGGCTGAGCCTCCACTACACTTGACTGGGGGTCAGAGAGGTGCTGGGGACTCTCCCCACGGTAGTTTTGGTGGACCGGCCCCAGGAACTGTGGCATGGAGGCACATCCAGCATGAGCGGCCAGGAGAGCTGACTCAGAGATCTCCCCCTCGCAGGCCCTGCTCATGAGTATGGAGTGGACAAGGCTGAAATGAGCACAATGAGTGCCCCCCAACAGTCCAAAAACACATTGACATGATGCCAGGCTGCTCTCAGCACTCCAGTGGCCCCAAAGGGTGTCCATCATGATCTCAAAAGACAGACTCCCAAATGCTGAGATCCTCAAAGAGCAAAAATCCCTGAAATCTAAAATTCCCAAAATTGCAAACTCAAAAGATTAAAATCCCCAATATTACAAGCTGAATTCCCCCAAACTGCAAATCCCATAGGAAAAAAAGGGGGTGCTATATTCAGGATTGTATCTCAGAATCATGGGCAGCACCACAATTTATGGGAAGTTTTGTCACAAAGACAATACCTTAGTAAAAGAAGTCAGTTCAAATGTATGTTCTTGATCTCACATTGGAGACTTAAGTGGTTATTTTGTGTCTGCTGTGCATACTAAAGGTCTGCAGAGGAGATAAAACAGAGAGCAATGCAGACAGACAGTTTATTGATATAATGCTGATATAAGGCCAGTTCTTTTGTCTTATAATCCTTCCATAACCTGAAATTTGGTTTATGGTGCATTTATTTTTAGCACTGCTTGAGCCTAACTTTCTCTTTTCTTTGGACTGAGACCTCCACAAAGGATGAGTGGGTTGCCCTGTTCTTTTCTTCACTGTATCCCTAACAGCAATGCTTGACCCCTAGCAGACACTCTAATAAATGTCTTATAAAGGGATTCAAATCATTTTTAAAAATATACAGTGTATGCATAAAGCCTTCAGTACTAGAAAAAAGGGGGTACACCACACTACCATATCACAATTTGCTATATTATTTATTTTATCTTAGCATCACTTCCAACACTGGAGGTGTAAGTTGTATTAAAACTTTTAGAGAAAGTTCAAATTCATTTTGTGCAAATTTGACTCAGAGAAAATGCATTGACATGCTGACTTTGTGTGTATGTAAAATAAATGAAGAGATGCCCTTTTTGTACATCTGCATTTACAAAAGACAATTTCTCAAGATCTGGGCTCCCTGAGTGACTGCATATTCAGTGGTAACCAATCTCAGTTTTTAACAATCTCCTCAAAAGACTTAGTATAGATGACTGCAGTTATAAACCTGAATGTGCACAATTACCAACCATGGTGATAATACATTTATATATTTTGCTTTTTGACCTATTTCTTTGTAATATTGTTTACTTCCTGTAGCTACTAACCCCGTGACTATTAGTACATCTGAGTGTTCATGTTTGCAAAAATGTATATATTGTTATTGCCTATTTTATTCTGTAAAGTGGCCTACGAAGTATTCTCTTGTTTTCATGTTTCTCAAATAAATCTGCTTTTTTAAATGCAATTTGATGTCTTTAAAGAATTTAAATTTTTTTCTAGAAATATATGTATGTATACATATATATGTATATGTGTGTGTGTATATATATATATATATATATATATATATATATATATATATAAAATTTGGTATCACAGATTGAACCCAGGGGCCCTTAACCACTGAGTCACATCTGCAGCCATTGTTTACATTTTATTTAGAGACAAAATCTCACTAAGCTGCTTAGGGCTTCACTAAGTTGCTGAGGCTGACTTTGAACTTTCAGTCCTCCTGCCTCACCCTCCTGAGCTGCTGGGATTACAGGCATGTACCACTGTGCCCAGCCCAGAATTATATTTTTAGGATTTTCTAACTCTAAAGTCAGAGTTACAGTGTTTGGGATTGTTGTTTGGGATTACAGCTCAAATCAAACTGAAAATTCATCCAAGGCTCTTGGACTTGGGCTCTGCCCCAACACCCACATTCTGTCTGCATGTCTGAGTCCTGCTTGAAAGTAATCTCCTTTTCCTTATGGAGATTTAAAACACAAAGCAGGGAAGAATACTCCTATCCAGCATCCATTCCCTTTCCTTCCTCTCACAGAGTGTCAACTAATAGATTTGGAAATGTCCCCTGGAGGTGTAACACCAACAGGTGTGGGCTCTGGAGGGGACCCATAGGTGGGAATGTTCCTACACAGAAATGACTGAAGGAGGATCTTCAGGGTCAATGATAGTAAACTGGTGTTTGGATGTCAACTCCATCAGTAGAGAAAAACAAGGGAAGAACAATCCCCAGGAAGGGATCAGGGACGCCAAACTTGCTTTTAGCAATGAAACAGATGAAGTCTGTATTTTAAATTCTGCAAGTATTGTTATAACATTTATAAAGACAAAGACAATAAGTAAGAATATATTGAGTCACATAAAAATATGAAATCTGAGATTGAGTCTCAGCTACAATGTATTCTATGGGTTGTGCGGTAAATTCGATGTTATTTTATTTGACTGGTAATATCAAAACACATTTTGATCAGATTGAACTAGAAGCTCAAGAGAAGGAACACTTTTGTTGCAAATCAGTCACAATTGCTTTCTGTGCATGGTCATCAAGAAGCTGGGTATGGTGTTATGTTACAGTCCCAGCTGCTCAGGAGACTGAGGCAGGGGGATGGCTTGAGCCCAAAAGTTCAAGGCAAGCCTTGGCAACAGTAAGAACTGGTCAAAAAAAGAAAAAAAAAGTCAGCAGGAGACACCCAAAACAAGACCTTGAAACCAGCCAAATATGTGAAAGCATTCAGTTCAAACACAGGGCCAGGGCCATGGGCACTGAGGCACCAGGGCCATATCAAGGAGCCCTGGACCAGCTCTGCTTCTACTTCAGAGAACCCTGAGGCCTGCGCTTGAGGAGTCATGGCCTGGAGGGAGCCTGTCTCCTCCCACTCCCAAGCTTACCTGTGTCCATGAAGGGAGACAGCAGACACAATCACTGCCCCATGACTTGGACCCCAGGAAACTTGGTGGCCCCTGCTGAGCTCAGTAATAGCCAGTCTACTTTGTCTTCTGTTCCACCAAATGGTTGTGCTGTTGTTATTTCAGTTTTTAGTGTTCTGTATACAGTCCTGCTTGGCATAATACTATTTTGGCCAATGATAGATGGCTTATATGGTGAAAGTCCCCTCAGACTATATATTTGAAAATTTCCTATCATGTGACTGACCCCTGCAGTTGTGGTGCAATGTGTTCCTCTCGTGTTTGTAGTGAGTTTGGGAGACCGGGTGGTGTTCGCATCGGACTCAGCATCCGGGCCTTTCTTCCCCTACAAGCTGTGCAGGGTGGGGGCAGCACCTTGGTTCTCTGTTGTTAATGACACGACACTGTGGGCTGGGTGGGCCATGGAGAAGATAGATTTGTTGTGGCCCACAGTTCTGGAGGCCTAAGGTCAAGGCACACGCCTGGAGCGGGCCTGCTTGTCAGCAGAGTACCAGGGTGCCACGGGGCTAGAGACAGGGGATGGGTATACGTCTCTTCTGGTCTCCCTTACAGAGTCACCAGGATTCAGTCATGAGCTTACCTAGCCTGGACCACCTTCCCAAGGCCCACCTCTGAAAACCATGGTGGACAAGCTTCCTCCCTCTTCGCACCTCACAAGGGGACTGCCTTCCACATACGGAGCCAGGGCAGAGGAGCACTCAAACCATTTCCAAACCACGGAACGAGCCGCTGTCAACAGCACTGATGTCCAGCCCCAGTGTCACAGGGGCCTCTGGATGCGGGTGCAAGAATGGCTCCCATCCAAGCCAGAAGTGACCAGGCATAGGGTACCTGGCCCAGTATTCTTTGCGGGGTCTGTGTGAGCCCTGCCCGCCATTCAGTAGAGCTCTGGCAGGAGGTGGCCTGAGTCCCTCTCTCAGCAGTACAGATGGGTATGGCTGCACTGTCCAGAACCCACCCAAATTCTGAGGGGCTGGAGGTGGGGTGCAGATGTGAGGCCCACCTCTCATAGGGAGAAATAAAGGGGACACTACATGTCAGGGTCTTTGCTCCTCGGTGGGTAGGGGCAGCAGAAGAAACAAGAGCTGGACCTCAGAGGAGCAACTGCACCCCAGAACCTTCCAGGAGAGGGAGGAAGAGGCTGCAGCTCATGCAGGTGGGCTCTGGGAACTTGAGTCAGTTCTTGTTGATGAACTGCTGGACCCTCTGACACTGCCCTCCCTCAGAAGGCGGGGCTGTGCATTTCCAGGGTTCCTTGAGGGCAAGGTCTGCTGACATGGTTCTGTGTGGCCTAGGATTGTCTTGATTTTAGCACTACAATCTCAAGTCCTGGAAAATGCTCCTGAAGTCCTGTGGCAACCCCCAAGCTAGGAGTTGAGCAGGTCCAGTGGATACCACCCCACACTCTCTCACACATCCTGGTACACATGTGCACACAGGTATTCACACAGACCTGAGTATGCCCATCACAATTGTACAAACACATATACACACACACCACAAGCACACACACCCCAGCACACAATCAAGTATACAAACACCTGAGAACACACTTAGGTAAGCACACGTCAGCACACTCCTCACTCTTGCACACCCCCCCCGCCCAGTACACTGGCCTCACCCTTGGGTGTGCTAGTGCTTACCAGAGCCTGGAACCCTGACAGTCACTGGGGGAGGCTCTGGGGACCGCCCAGGAAGCCCTCACACCACCTCCTCCCAGGCTCTATCTACCTGACCATACCTACCTCTGCTGAGGCTGGAGAGGCCACTCTGCACTGGGAAGTCCTGGGACTTGTGCCCTGCATTTGTCAGCGTGTCCCCTGGAGCTGGGACCTGCCTGTGCAATCTAGCAGTTCCCCGCCAGTGTGGGTGCAAAGGTCACTCAGCTCCCATGCCTCCTGGCCCTGGGCAGGGTTTCGCCAAGGGATGGTCCTGTCCTCCCATACCTGGACAGTCAGTTCCCTCCCTCCGTATGCTGGGCTCGAGATGCAGGAACCCCCACCCACCAGTCTTGGACACCCTTGCTCCACTCCCCTTATTCCCTTCCTAAGCCCCCACCATTGGACGCCCTTGCTCCCCCGGGGTCTCTACCCCAGTCCACCGTCGCACGGTGCCCCCAAAGCGGACACCGTGTGCCTGGGGCCCCTCCTCTACTCTATACTGCCACGGTGGGTGGATGCCCTTGCTCCGCTGGGCTCCCGGGCCGCCCAGCCAGTGGCCTGATCCATCCTTGGGATTTGAGGGTGTCCGCAGGCAAATGAGCGATAGGCCTCCCCACAAAGGACTCTGTGGACTCTTTACCCGCCGGGTGTGCAGCCAGGGCGGTGTTCAAATGGGCCTCTCTCTCTCTCTCTCTTTTTATCAGGCTCCAAACATAAGGAAGAAATTAATCTCTGAGGAGGTATCATTTCCAAATCTAGAGATTCTTGTTTTGGAAACGTCTCCTTTGGAAAGCAGAGAATTGCGGAGACTCATATTTATTTGTTCAGGCAGTGTGCTCTCCAGGACAGCCTCTGGAGACCAACATCTGCTTCTCATGAGAGCCAGGGAGTTGTGGTGCCCAGCACACTGGCACCGCATCATGCAACCCGCTGGTCCACCAGGCGGTCTGTCAACAGCCCTCACTGCTGGTCACGGCAGAATTTCAGCCACAGACTAGCTCTGCCTGCTGTACAGCCTTTCCTCTTACCAGAGGTTGTGATTTCCAGGGTTTCAGTTGGCCACTGTCTGAAAATATTAAGTGGAAAATTCCAGAAATGATTCTTTTCTGAGTAGCATGGCAAAATTTCACACTCCCTTGCTCTGTCCTGCTCATTTGGGATGTGAATTGTCCCTTCGTCCAGAGTCTCCATATAGTATATGCTACCTATCTGTCAGTTACTTGGGAGCTGTCTTGGTTATCAAAGTAACCATGTTGGTGTGTAGGGGATGTCAAAGAGAAGCCAGGAAGTTCTTCCTTGAGGCAGAAAGGTGAATGTTTTTGACTTAAGCAAAGGAAAAAAATGAATATGAGGTTGCAAAGATCTACCATAAATTGTTAATCTCTTACTGTGTCTGATTTATAAACTTCACCAGTTATGTGTCCACAGGAAAAACAGTAAAGCTAAAGGGAATGTAGGGAGGAAAGGAAAAGGGGAAGCACTGGGGAAAGAAATGGAGTAAGTTATATTCATGTAACATAATCATGTATTCATATGTTGCCATGAACCCCATTATTATGTATGATTATAATGTGCTAATAAAAACCAGGAGAGCTAGAGTTTGGTACTATCTGAGGTTTCAGGCTCCACCAGGGATCTTGAACATATCCCTTACAGATAAGGGGATGCTGTATGGTATTTCACAGTCAGATGAAGCCAGCCAGGGAGGGGTCATCCTGTCCCGGCACCCCAGCACATTCACTGTGGGGCCACAGGGAAACTCTTCATTTCCCCACCCAGAAGGCCACCCTCTCCTAGATGCAGCCAGGGACCTGCCCTCCTTGTGCCCTGGTCTATGGTTCTCCCTCCTGAGAAAAGCCCTTGTGTCCAGATCCTTCCTCTCTGGACACCAGCCCCCTGAGCCCAAGACAGCTTCTTTCCCCTCTCAAGGAGCCGGGTGGGGGGAATTGAATGATTTCAAAGCCAGAAAAGTCAGATTCTTCTGGAGCCCAAACATGAGCTCTGTGAGGCCAGGGGCCTTGTAAGATGTAGTTAGGAAGATGGGATTTTGAGCTGCAGTGTTACGAGGGGTCCCAGAAGCCCCCATATCTATTTTCCCCCAAAGCAGAAGCTATGTTTCGCATAGCTCGAAACATCAGAAGTATATTCTCTTAACTCCCAAGGCCAGAATTTGATATCAAGGTATTGGCAGGCTGTGTCCTCAACTGGGGTTCATCTGGGGCTCCCCCAAGTTCATCTAAGTTGTTGGCATAATTCAGCTCTTTGTGGCAGTAGGGCTGAGGGGTCTCTAGCTACCCTGGATGTCAGGAAGTGTTTCCTTGAGGTAGAAAGGTGAATGTTTTTTACTTAAGCAAAGGAAAAAAATAGATATGAGGTTGCAAAGATCTACCATAAATTGTTAATCTCTTACTGTGCCTGATTTATAAACTTCACCAGTTATGTGTCCACAGGAAAAACAGTAGCATAAAGGGAATGGGGGGATGTCTGTGTAGGGTGTCCTGACTCCAGAACCTCCCTGGTCCCATGGTCTACAACATGAAGTGTGCGAGAGCCAAAGGCAGTTGGGAATGGATTCCCCATACATGGAAAGGACTGAGGTGAGGTGAGGCAGAGAGAGCTCAGAGACCAAACCCCTCATGTCTCCATCTCCTCCCCACTTTTTCCTCTGTTGGGATTGATGTAGCCATGAGGCAACCTACACCTCTGACCAGTGAACCAAGCATGATGTCCTCCTTTAAACCAGCCTGCATGCTGGGCACGATTCCGGGGCCCACAATTCCTCTGTCTCTTGCTGACTTCACAGCTGTAAACACATCTACCACAACATAAACCATTAAATTAAAAACATGCCTGACATGTGGAACAAATCCTGATGTCTCTGTGCACAGGCTATGCATTTACTGTCTTTTCTCACTGAGAGTCGACAAAGCAGGAAAGCCCCTCCTCTCCCTGGCCTGGAAGTTGCTGTGGCTGCTGAAATCACTCTGCCCGGGAGCTCAAAGCCAGCAGTGCCCTTGGAGGTGATGAAGCACCAACTGCCTCCTCAGCAGAGATGAAGGCACCAAGGGGTGGTCCCACTTATGGCTGCACTGTGTCCTTCGTCTCCTGCTGACACCATCATGGAAGCAGGGGGTGTCTGGGAGCCTGCCAGCTCTGAGCAGCTCCTGGAACAGGAGCAGCCTTCAGGAAGAAAGTTTACCACATCTCCGTCAGCCTCTGAAGCCACATGAGGAGGACAGGAGGAACTGCGGAGAAGTGGCCCACACAAGCTGGGTCTGGGTCAAGGGCTTTGCCTAGTTGGGTCAACTAGTCTTCCGAACTGTACATGGGAGGCAGGGACATCTCCACATTACAGATGCAGAAACAGATGTTCAGAGAGAAGTAACTTCCTGGGGCCCACAGTCCATGTGGCACAGCTAGCATTAAAGAAAAAGGCCTGATATACACAGGAGAGCCTTGGGTTTTTGAGAAGGCTATAGCAGTAGAAACACAGTCAGTTTGGGCTGAAAAGGTACAGCAGCAGGACCAAGTCAAAAAGGGGTGGTGCAAGTGAGAGTGGCAGCCAGAGCACGGCCTCCTGGGTGGAAGAAACACAGAGACCCGGAGGTTCTAGCCTGGTGTCCACAGCTCTTATGAGTTATCAACCCAATACAAACTAAGTGCTGGTGAAAGGTTCTGCAGATGTCATCAAAGTCCTGGATGAGTGGATCAGAGACAGGAGAGTCCCAGCGGGACTTGCGTTGTCACACCAGCCCCTTTAAGACCAAAGTGTTCTCCAGGTGGTTGCAGGAGAGACCAAGGTCTGCAGCAGGAGGAGGAAGATTTGTGCTGCTGCTAGTGAAAAGACAAAGGGACAAGGGTCGAGGACATCCAGGGTAGCTGCAGGGGATACCTCATCCCTACTGCCACAAGGAGCTGAATTATGCCAACAACCTAGATGAACTTGGGGGAGCCCCAGATGAGCCCCAATTGAGGACACAGCCTGCCAAGCCCTTGATATCAAATCCCGGCCTTGGGAGTTAAGAGAACCCATTTCTGTTGTTTCAAGCTCTGCAATTTGTGGTAATTGTCAAGGTCACCCTGGGAAGTGAATACAGAAGTGGTGAGTGGCTGTAACAAATGTATAAACAAAGTGGCTCTGGAACTAGGAAGATGAAAAAATGGAGACACATGATGGAAATAGTCTAGGCTACCTTGAGCAGACTGTTGGTAGAAACATAGATGTTAAAGACTCTGCCAGTGCCTTCAAAAGGAAATGAGGAATATGTTATTGGAAACTGGAGGAAACTTGTTATAAACGGCAAAGCAGTTGATTGAAATGTGTCCTCCTGTTGAGTGGAAAGCAGAACTCATAAAACATATACCTGAGGAGATTTCTATGCAAAGGGTTGAAGGTGTGGCCTGGTTTCTCCTTGTGCTGTTTATAGCAAAATACAAAGGAAAGAGATAAATCAAGGACAGAACTATTAGGAAAAACAAGTGAAAATAGCACTTAACAACTTGGAGAAATTCTCAGCCTGTCAGGGAGCAAAGTTGTTAAATTAGGATATTCACTATTAATAAAATGCTCTGGAGAGAAGGCCAGGGTGGCTGGACAAATGTGGTGATTAGTTGTGGCTCATGGTGTACGCAGCCATCTCAACAGAAGCAGTAAGAAAGATGGGGCTTCCTGGGAAAGGGCTGTAAAGAACTTCTTGTCTAATGACATTAGTGCCCATGATATGCACAGGAGACCTACAAGAGATTTGAGAATGTTTTATCATCCAATACACAGGCAGCTTGGACTGAAAGGTACATACAGGATGAAGCAAAAAAGAAATATTGGATTTCCAGAATCCTACAGAAAGGAGAATAGGCTGATAGAGCTGGTGGGCTGTGGACAAATTCTATCCTTAAGGGAGGAGAAAGAATGACTCCAAGGGTGGAATTTGGGGCCCAGAGGATTATTTTCAAGGCCTTGAAACCTAAAGAAATTTGCTCTGCTGATTTTTGGACATTTCTTGGGATGGATGACTCCTCCCTCCCTGCCTCCTCCTCCTCCTCTTTCTTCCTTCTCTTACTTTAAAAGCAGTTGTAGGTTCACAAAATTTGAGTGGAAGATTCAGTTCTTATATACCCTGTTGCTATGACATTCACACAGCTTCCCCCAGTGTTAAAACAGATCTTCCATTAAGCAGTACATTGGGTACAGTCACTGAGCCCACATTACATTGGGGTTCATCCTAGTGTTTTTACTCTTTGGGTTTTGACCAATGTGTAGTACTGTTGTTGCCCTAAAACCCCTCTGTGCTCCCTCTCTTCCCCACAACTCCGGGAAATCACCCATCTTATGTTCCCCTAGTTTTCTTTTCCACAATGTCATGGAGTTAGAATCACACCTGATGAAGCCTTTTCAGGTCGACCTCTTTCCCTTAGGCTCTTCCATGTTTTTTCTTGGTTTAATATATCCTTTCTTTTGAGGGATGATGCATGCATTGTCTGAATGCATGCAGTTCATCCATTTGCCTACTGAAGGATATCTCAGTGGCTTCCAAGTTTGGGCAATTATGAAGAATGTGCATGCACAGGTTTTGTGTGGATATTAAGTGTTCAATTCATTTGGGTAATCACCAAAGAGCATAATTTCTGGATCATAGGGTAAGAGTATAGTTAGTTTTGGAAGAAACTGCCAAACTGTCTTCCAAAGTGACTGTACCATTTTGCATTTTCACTAACAATGAGAATTCCTGATGTCTGCGTCCTTACCAACATTTTGTGGTATCTGTTTTAGAATTTGGCTATTAGAATATGGGTGTTGATTCTATGTTTCTACTAACAGTCTGTTTAAGGTAGCCTAATTTTTTCCTCATTGCTTTAATCTGCAATTCTTTAACGACATGAAATTAGAGATGCTGAACAACTCTTCATATGCTTATTTGCCATCTGTATATTTTCTTTAATGATGTATGTTAATACACATTTTAATTACATTTTTCATTCTAATGAGCTTTAAGAATTCTTTGTGTATTATGTATAATAGTTCTTTATCAGACATGTTGTTTTGCAAAGACTTTCTCCCAATCTGTGGCTTGTCATCTTTGTCTCAAGTGTCAATTGCAGGGCAGATTGTCAACTCATTCTTTCATGGATCATGGGCTTTGATAGTCTATCTAAAGAGAAGTTCTTTTGTTGTTTTTATTGTTGTAACAGGGATTAAACCCAGGGTACTTCACCACTGAGCTACCTCCCCAGCCCTTTTTATTTTGAGACAGGGTCTCAAAATAATCATAAGTTACTTAGGGCCTCACTAAGTTGCTGAGTTTGGCTTTGAACTTGCACTCCTCCTGCCTCAGCTTCCCAAGCTGCTGGGATTAGGGGCATGCACTACCTCGCCCAGCAATTTGAACAGCTTTTAAGAATCCTATCAAGGTAAGTCTACTGACAACATACTCTCTCAAGTTACTTGTCTGTGGATGTCTTTATTTACGTTTGAAAGATAATTTCACAGGATAAAAATTGGTGGATTTTCCACTTTAAGTATTTTGCTCCATTCTCTTCTTGCTGGCGTGGTTTGGGAGGAAAAATCAGATGTCAGCTACTCTGTAACTATCGAGTGGTTTCCCCCCTCTGGCTTCTTTTGAGATTTAAAAAAAATATTTGATTTCCCTTGTTTTATTTTTGAATATACTAGGTATAGGTGTAGTCATTTGGTACTTCTCCTGCTTGCTGTTCTCTGAACCTCCTGGATATATATCTTTGTGTCTGACATTAACTGGAGGGAAATTCTCAGTTATTACCGCCTCAAAACACTTTCTGTTCCTTTCTTTATTCTCCTTTTAATATTCTCATATGTGCATGTTATAATTTTGTAATTGTCCCACAAGTCTGGGTATTCCATTTCTGTCTCTTTTTTTTTCCTTCAGAGTTTTCTCTTTGCCTTCTATTATGGAAGTTCCTATTCTCATGTCCTCAAGCTCACAGACTCTTTCCAGTCTACTGATGAGCCCATCAAAAGCATCTTGATTTTTGTTAAAAGTCTTTGATTTCTGGCACCCTTTTTACTCTTAGAATATTCGTCCTCCTGCTTATATCATCTGTATTTTTACACGCTGTGCACTTTCCGTGTGTCTTTGTCAGCTTTTTGGCTGCTGTAACTAAAGGATCTGACCAACACAACTGTAGGGGAGGGCTCACAATTTCAGGGGTCTTAGTCCAGAGAAGGCCAGCTTCATTCCTTGGGCTCGAGGTGAGGCAGAACATCATGGCAGGAGAGGGTGGTGGAGGAAAGCAGCTTACGTCATGGTGATCAAGAAGCAGAGAGACTGCACACCCCAAATACAGATGCATACCCACAGCCATGCCCCAATTCCCACCTCCTCCAGCCACACCCCTATCATGGGATTAAATCACTGATTGGGTTAAAACTCTTACAACCCAATCATTTCTCCTCTGAACCTTCTTGCATTGTCTCACATGTGAGCTTTTGGAGGACACCCTTAGCATAGCTATCATAGTATTTTTGGAAAGATCTTGGTCTGATAATTTCAAAATTCCTATTATCCAACTCGGTTCTGATGCTAGTTCTCTCTTCAGTCTTTCCTTTTTTTATTGGTGTATTATAATTATACATGATGGTGGGATTCATTATTCCATATTCATACATGCACATGAATGTACTTCTTTTAGTATGTAATTTTTTTGTTGTTGTTGTTGGAGGGACTTTATGTGCTAGGTAAAAGCAACTGCTGCACACAGGATTTTGGTAATGTGGTGTAAGATGTGGGGGAGGGAACTATTCTATAATGATTAAGTCTTGGTAAGTCAATGTCCCTGGTTCATGGACTTCACGATTGCTTCTCAGCACAGACCCTGTCCCCCAACAACCTGTCAGGTAAGATAGAATGGTTGGAAGGACCTGTAGTTGGATACTTCCCCTTCCCCAGGTCAGCCAGGCCTTTGTAGAATGGTTTCTCTTGAGGTCAGAGCTCAAGAATAGAATGCTCTTGTATACTTCAAAAATGGTTACTTAATATTTTCCCTGAGGAAGCCCCAAAGGGATCTTTCTCCAACATTTACTGTGAGAATATGATTGAGCTGCTAAAGGTGAACTCACAAAAGGCCATGGTCTCCCCTCTTATCATGTCTCCTGCGGTTTTATCTTTCAGGATTGAGTACAATGAGGCTCCAACAATTTGTCATTAATGGTGCAGATTTTCCTACCCCAATTTGGCCTCCAGAGAAAATTCTGACATGAGTTTCTGCTCCAGGAAGAGGGAATCTGTCTTTGCTGTCTGTTGCCAGCAATCATGGCGGCAGTGTTGGCCCTGTGACCTCATTTCCCTGAGAGATCTAGGAAAGTCTGTTCAAACTTTTACTTCTTGTTAGGCAGAGGGATAACGCCAAGGTCCTCAATGCATGACTGCAAAGAGAAAGCCCAGTGGCTCCTTTCTAATTTCTATTTTTTCCTCTCATCATTGCAGTCATATGCCAGTTCCACCACTGGATTTTGGTAGCAGACATGTTTCTACAAGTCGGGTTCCACAGGTTCATGGATGAAAGGGTTTTGCCCCAAGGAGAACAAACCCAGCAAATCCTTACTAACAGCAGACTCAGGAGACCACAACCCAGAGTGTGACATTCTGTGGCAGTGAATGGACATGAGAGACCCTACACCACAGCATGAGGTTCTGTTCTGTAAGCACACAGGGGAGACTTCATCCCAGTGATACTGAGGACACCCGCCACTCACAGCATGAGGTCCTGCATCAGGGAGGTGTCAAGGGATGTAGGACACCCTATGTGTCACTCTGATCCGGGTCCTGGTAAATGGATGGGGAGCCATCCAAGCCAGAGACGTGGGACAGATGTGCATCCCTAGGTGGTGGGATGCCAGCAGAGATGAGTTCTCTGCCGTTGGTCAGAGGAAGTTAAGTGGGGCTGGGACTCACTGCCAACGTGTTCTCTAACTGCGGACCACACGCTCTGGGTTGCTGACAGTGAGCTGCACATGCTGCTCACGTGGGGTGCCTGGCAAGAGCGTCTTCTCCATTAGTACTGTCATGCCTGGCAGCATCCCCAGCACTGCCCTACTAGTGGTCTTCCCACCTGCAACTCCCAGCTCTGGAGCTGGCTTCTCCTTGTCTACCCAGGACCAAAAAGTTTCCTGTTAGGCAGTGTCCTTTCAGGGATGAACTAATGGGGAAAACAGGTGGTAATACCTCATATAGGAAACAGTCTATGCGACACGAGAAAAAGGGGTCAGTTTGAGCCTAACACCATAGTCTCCAAATGTCTGCATTTTACACTATTGTAGTCCTAGACCTGCTCTTCAGGCTGGCTCTTCCTGTGTCGATCAGATCTAACGAACTTACAGAGAGGCTCTAAGGAAGACTCTAGAAGATGTAGGTCCTGGGGCAGGTGCACACTGCTTGTCCGTTTTTTGTCAAAAGTGCACAGAGCTCTCCTTCCACAATACCAGCATTTGATTAACAGAAATGCGACATTCAACAAGGAAGGACCCGGGTCCAGGTGGGACAGGCTGGTGCCCTCCAGGCCTCCTGGTATCATACTGGCACTCCACGTGTAGCCTCAATGTTCTCTGAGAGTTGTTTTCTACAGCCTCTGCATCTCTGACACTCATCCCAGGGCCAGCTCAAGTGCTGCCTCTACAGAAGACTTCATCCTGGGATTCCCAAGTAGAGTCCCTCGAGTCTGGGATCCTCAATGACCCAACATGTGGTTTTCCAGTCACCACAATCCTATCCCTATGGCCACTGCACTGTCACATACTGGAAGAGGCAGCCCATGGTCCAAACAAGCCCATGGTCCTGCAAGGTACTCCTGGGGCCCTACCTGTCATTATCTGAGGGATACCCACAATACAAGCTGCTGTACGCTGAACTTTGAAGGGTCCAACACCTGCTTTCCCCATGCCCACGCTCAAAGCACTAGCCATACCAAAGGTGAATTTCTGCCACCTGGGAGCCGGCTTCTTTAGTGGCAGGGTGTGGTCAGGAGTGCCCATGCACAGGGTAGAAGCTCTACCAGGGCAGCTGTGGTTCTGTGTGCAGCTCCTCCCCCGCATATCCAGTTTTCAGAGGGTTCTGAGAGCTGAAAAGACAACGTGGATGTAGAAATCTGCGGCCAACCTGAGAACTGACTGAGCAGAACTTCTGCTGTGCATAGGAGGTCCTGGGTGTTGGGAAGCACCTCCAGGAGCTGGAGTATGGTGCTTTCTCCTAGAACACGAGAGGGATCACTGTGGGTGGCATTCCACCTCCACTCACCGGCCCTTTCTCAGCCTCTTCCTTTTTTGTTTTTATTTTTTTTAAACCTTCATTTTATTTGTTTTTTATTTTTTTATGTGGTACCGGGTATTGAACCCAGTGCCTCACACATGCTAGGCAATTGCTCTACCACCAAGCCACATCCCTGGTCCCCCCTTTTTTTTGTTTTTAATTGCCACAATAATGGCACCTATTGCCTTAGTGCCTGCTGAAGGGGGAAAACACCAACATTTCAGTATGACATTTCAGAACAAGTCTACCATGTGTAATGGTCAGATCAGGGGTAATTAATATATCTATCTCCTTAAACACCATCAATTCTCTGGGTGAGAATACTCAGAATCACCTCTTCTAGCTGTTTTGCAATATGCTACTCACTAGAGTCACTCTACCATGCAAGAGAACACCAGAATCTTTTCCTTCTAACTAGTTTTGTTCCTGTTTTCCTACCTTCCTTCTGACCCCTGGTAACCACTATCCACTCTACTTCTGTGAGATCAGCTTTTGCAGTTCCACATGACCAAGATCACATGGTATGAATAAAGAAACTATGGTGTGTATACACAAAGGAATATTATTCAGCTCCCCCCAAAAGATGAAATCCTGTCACAGCAATATGGATAAACCAGGAGGATGTCATGCTAATGAAATGAGTCAGGCACAGAAATACAGGCACTGCCCATTCTCGCCCATGCAGAGACAAAAAGCTGATCTCATAGGAGTAGAGAGTAGAATGGTGATCACTAGAGGCTGGGAACACAGGGGAGAGGACAGATGGAGGGAGGCTGGATAGCAGGAACTAAAACACAGCTGGAAAGGAGAAATCAGCTTTCATGTTCTACAGCCCTGCCAAGTGACTACAGTTCACAACAGTCTATTATCTATTTTAGGAAGAAGAAGAAGAGAGGATTTTGAAGTCTCCTAATACCAATAAATAACAAATGTTTGAGGAAAATGAAATACTTATTGCCCTGATTTGATGACCACACTCATATACATGTATGAGACTGTCACACTAGAGCTCACTGTTAGCTTTCCACTGCTGTGACACAATGCCTGAGGAAAACAATTTAAAGGAGGAAAGCTTTGTTTTAGCCTATGGTTTCAGAGGCTTAGTCCACGGTTGGTTGTCTCTGTTGTTTAGGCCTGAAGTGAAGCAGAACACCATGGCTGAAGAGTGGAGGGAAGGAGCTGCTCAGCTCATTATTGCCAGGACGGTGTGAGGCAGCAAGAAGAGGGGTGTGGTGCTGAGGTCAAGATGTACCATTCCAGGGCACATACCCAGGGACCAACTCCCTCCAACTAGGGCCACCTCCTACAGCTCCACACCTCCCGACACTCTACTCGATTGGAATTCCTCCATTGATTAATCCACTGGTAAGGTCAGAGCCCTCATGATGGGATCATTTCCCAAAAGGCCCCACTTCTGAACACTGAAGCATTGGGGACCATCCATACAGGAGTGTTTGAGGGACATTCCAGTCCAAACCATAACACCCACAAACATGCAGTGTACATTAAATACACAGATGGGTGACAGTGGCCTGCTGTGATGTGGCTTATGAAAGGACCATCTTTCTCTCTCCCAGGGGCCCCCTGGGAGAGGTGTGAGTGTCCTAAGACATAAAACATGAAGGCCAAGAGTAGGATGCAGCTGCAAAACCTATTTTAAAACTATCATTTCTGGGCTGGGGATCTAGCTCAGTTGGTAGAGTGCTTGCCTTTCATGCACAAGGCCCTGGGTTCAATCCCCAGCACCACAAAACAAACACCACCACCCCCACCGCAAAAAAATTATCACTTTTTTCCTATTACTGGAGAGACCTCGGGTCTGTCCAGAAGACAGAACTCTGCACTTTTTGTTAAGGGTGCTGTCACTTTTCTCTTGGGGGCAAAGGCCAGGCAGGTGTTTGCTGAGTGCTCTGGAGGTGTATTGGACTTCGTAACGCACGGGGACAAGAGCTGTCCACCAGAGGAAGCCAGAGCAGGATGTGGTGGTGAGTCTGTGGCTGCAGTTCCCACTGGGGGGGCTTGAGTGTCACTCCCAGAGCGTGCCTGTGACGCTGTGATGGAAGAGCAGGAATGTGCAGTCGCGTTCCTTCAGGAGGACTTGGGTATTGCCTTAGTGCCTGCTGAAGGGGGAAAACACCGTTTCATGTTGGATAGCTTGGGCTGCAGCCCTGCAATGGCAGCACCAGGCTGGGATCTCACAGCTTCAGGGACAGCAAAGATGGTCATACTGTATTGGCTGCCCTCACCAGGACAGGGCTCTGCCTCCATGCTCATGACACCCAGGAGGAACCTCATGTGTACAGTGGCTCCCTCCTTCGGCTGCCCGTCCTGGGGCAAGGTGGGTTCCCAGACAGGACTTCAAACACCCACAGCCCTGGAATGGCTTCCCAGGCCCTACTGCAAGGGATACACAGGCTTGGGAAGTGCAAACCTGGAGGTGCAGTGTGTCTCCTCCTAGGTCAGCCTCTTCATCCGTCGGTTATGCTTGTCCACGGTCAGGGTCGCACGGTCCACGGCTGCTGTGATGCCACCCAGGGCCTCATCCTGCCGCTCTAGCTCTGTCTCAGTGTCCAGCGCCAGCCCCTTCAGCTTTGTCAGGATCTGGGGAGAAGTGCAAATAACACACAAGCAGCTTTCCTGAGGATGTTCAGGAGCACACACACCACTCACAGACCTCAGGAGCTGCATGTGAATGCACGAAGTTTTCTGAGTTGATGGCAACAGAGCCCACAGAGCCAGCTCCTGAGCGTGGCCGCAGTATATAGAACTCAACCCTGCCAGCCGCCAGCACACAGGACCACCTGGAGAGCTTTCTCTGTCTGCCCATGCCTCTGGCCTTGTGGGAATATCCTCCATGAACGTGGGTGCCTGGGTGTTGTGTCAGGTGGCTGGGAGTGTGGGGCTCAGTCCAGGTTCCTGGTCCCATCCAGTCACCATGTATGTTACCTGTCTGTGCCCATCTGGATGTGGATTAAACAAGACTTAAAAGGAAGAGCAGAGTACTGTTTTCCATGTGTAGAAGATGTCACACACAAATATAACAGGCAGAAAAAAACAAGGTCTGACATGTACCACACAGTGACTCTCCATCAGCAATGGACTACACATGTGACAGTGGTCCCATGGGATGGTGACAGCTGAGAAGCCCTTGTCACATGATGCTGTAGCAACATCACCCTCTTCATTTCTGTGGCTGTGCTTCATATCTGTGGGCAGAGCTAGTGTGCTGCTAGCATGCAAACTGCAGGGCAAGTCATTGTGCCAGCACGTGACACTTAGTAATAACTACCAGGGCTATGGTATGCTCTGGCTTATGCATCTACCACACCACACGCTTCATGTTAGAGTGCACTCCTCCTACAAACAGTGTGCCGTGTCTTGCTGGCCACAACCTCGTGCACCTTGTTACTACCTCTTGGTGGCAGTGAGGCCACAGCAGTGACTGCTCCATATCTTCTAAGTGTGTGTAGGTCACTCTGTGACGTTCGCATGAGGATGCAATTGCCTCACAGCATCTTTCTCAGATTATGTCCCACTTGTCATCAACAGGATGAGGAGCTGTACAACACAAACCCACCAGAGTGGGGGCACCTGGCTGCACTGATCTGTGAGTGGGAGGTTCACTGAGCATGAGGGCCTGGGGACAGTAGGGATATGCACAGGTCACGGAGGAAGACTGCCTGGGCCACTGCTGGCCAGCTCCTGTGTGCTGTGACTCACGTCATGTTTCATGGAGTCTTGTTCCATCTCCATTCTGTGGACACTCATCACACTGTGCAGCACTGCTGTTGAACTCATGCTTTCAGAGTGCACTGGTCAAAACCTTGATAGACTCAGGCTGACAGCAGGAAGGAGAACATTTCAAAAGAAATAGTAATGACAACTACTTGAGATACACACAATCACCCGCTTTCAAGGGCAGTTTCAGAGCACCATGAGGTCACTGAAGAGGACCTGCAGGGCCTGATTCATAGGAGGAGCCCCTGTTGTACTGGCAGCCTCCCCAGAAGAGAGTTGTAGAAGATCCACTTACAGCACATTGAGTGTGCACAAGGACTGCCTAGGTGGTGACTCTGGAGGGCCAGCAGAGCTCCTCTAGAGACTATGGCTGTGCCTGAGGCCTTCCCAAGGCCCCCAGATGACACAGGTAGGAGCTCTGAGTCCACAGGAGTCTGGGAGCTCCTCTAGGGACTGAGGCTGTGCCTGAGGCCTTCCCAAGGCCCCCAGATGACACAGGTAGGAGTTCTGAGTCCACAGGTGCCAGAGTGGGTAAGGCAGAGCCATCAGCACAGAGTTAGCTGTTACACCAGCAGGTGTCTGCAGGTATCTGGAGATGACCCAACAGATGCTCCATGGCCAAATAGCAGGCACTCAGTTTCTAGCATCATTAACCCCTTGTTCACAGGTCTGGCCTCTAAAGACAGGGAGACTTCCCTGTGCTCTGTGTCTGACCAACCAAAACAAAACAGGAAACAGGAGCCTGAGACAGTAAGACTCAATAGCTTCCCTGTAAGGTGAGGTTCGCATGAACACACCACGTAAATGAGCTCCACAGACTGAAGGTGACTCTGCAGATCCCAGAGGAGCCCGTCCTGAGCATGTGCATTCTGCAAGTGGGCTGTGACAAAGGGGCCGTCTATCCCTCTCCAACATATAGTGCCTGCGCTGGGCTCGCTGTCACGAGACATGGCTGACTGCAGATGGCCGCCCCAGATGAGCCTTCTCACTCCCTCTGGTAACTGGTGGAAACTCCATCAGGTGAGTCATTTCTTAGGAACTGGCCAGAGCTCTGGAAAGTATACTGTGGGGTCAGCTGGCTCTGGGGGATGGGCTGGATGACCTCATACAAAAGTAGGTCTTTTCCATCTCCTAGGCCTATGACCTCACATGGCGGATGCCCAGACTGCACATTAAAGAAGGAAAAATAAACCCCAGCCCACTGCCAGGGTAGATGGGCTCCTCCCTGCCACTTTTCCTGGTCAATGACTTCTTTCTCACTTACCTCTACTCTCAGTGCAGGAGGAAGGTCACCTTGTCAGGAAGTGGCACAAAGGGTTGGCCTTTGCCACCCACCTGCTTGTCACTTGATGTCCCCAGACAAGGCCCTCAGCCGCCCACAGTTGGGTCACAAACAGCCCCTGGCAGCATGTATGTAGTTTCTAGGTCCCAACGATCTCTCTGAAATGTGATTGAGTTTATGGCCACCCACTGTATAATGACGTCTTAATTAGTGATGGGCCTACATATGACAGGGGTCCCGTAAGATCACATGGCCTGGTGACACAGTGGCCATCTGATTTTGTACATCTGATCTGTGATGCTCCCACAGTGGTGCACTTCTCTGACTGTGTTCCCGCTCTCAAGCAGATACAGGACTGTGTTGGAAGTGGAGATGTACTGTGGACTGCAAGGCTCTTAAGCTATGTAACCTGACTTCTTTGCACATGAGCTGAGAGCTGAGCCTCTAGAAATATACCTGCACTGGAAGTCCAAGTCCTGGCTAGAACTCTTGGTACTGAGGCTTCTGCAGGCCACATATGGGTCCTATAATCCCTCAGCTACTTGGCTCCCTTTAGTGGAGATTACTGTTTGTCTTCTTATTGTAAGAATAGTATGTGTAAAAAGAAAAAAGTTGAAGAAGAAAATAATTGTTCATGATCCAGATTATTATCTGTCTCATTAGCATCCCTGTTCCCAAAATCCACAACCTGGACCTTCTGACCTGAGGCCACAGTGCAGCGTTCCACCCATGGCTTTGTGAGACAGGCTGCAGCTGAAACACTGGTGCACCAAGAACTGTCCTAGGTCACCTTCAGACTCTGTGTGTAAGGTATATGTGAGACAGAAATGGATTTTGTGTTTAGAATCAGTTCCCCATCTCAAGAGAGCTCATTATGGCTATACAAATATTCACAGTCCTGAACAATCTGAAACGCATAGGACTCTTGTCCTGAGTACTTCAGAGAAGGGTGCTCAGCCTGTGTAAATCATATCTTTTCCCATCACCATATTCATATGCCCCCACAATATCCAGGAATATGGAATTAGAGTACACACAGTTTTGTTTCCTGTCTTTTTCATTCCCTAGCCATCCTGAATAGAAGCTCATAGTTAGGAAACCCAATGTCAGGCACCCAAACATTGTTTCAAGACTTCACATGTATCATCTCAGATAATTCTCAAACAAACCTATTTTATAAATGAGGCCAAGAAAGGCTGGACACTGGCTGGAACTCTGGGGTGCACTGGATCCAGGCTAAGCCAGTTCTAGAAGAAGCAGAAACACCTTTCTGACATCAGATTCAGAGGTCTGATGATGCACACACAGTAACTAGGACACTGCAGAAACTGCATGTTCCTGAAGAACACAGTGCAGACCTCACCAGGGGTTGGCAGGAGGGAAAGAAATGTCCCAGGGGTACTGGGTTTCAGGACCCGTGCTCTTGTCCATAGCCCTGAGCATGCACAAAAGCTCTCTGCTGAAAGGCCAGCTCAATAAGCAACTATAGATTTTTAAATACCCACATAATAAGGAGAAAAAACAAATATATCCCCAATACTACATTTCAAAATGAAGTCAATAAAAGCAATGATTGATTATGTATAGTATTTTAGTTCAACGAATGTGTATAAAGTCTTGCTATGTCAGTGTGAATGTTAGACTTAACACATATTTCAACTAGGACAGACAGGTGAACGCTGGATACACGTGACACGAGATCACAGGACCACAGGACCATCCTTCCAGAGGACCATCTCATCGACAGACCCTGTGTGGCCAACACTTATGTCTCCATCATCCTCACATGACTCTGCCCACAAGGACTATCTCCACGTTAGACTTCCATCTCCATCTTTCTGAAAGGAATCAACTGCCTTGTTCCTATGCACAGTGAAACTGTGGTAAAGGTAAGAATATATATATATATATATATATATATATATATATANNTATATATATTTTCATTCCTTGGTCTTTGCCTAATAAGCAAAGTAATATATGCACCAGGGGCCAAAACCTGCTGACCACCTGTAAAATTTTGGGCATTTTATTATATAAATCATGAAATACAGAGTAGTTCCATTCAACTTTTGACTTGGAAAAAAGTCTCACTGAATTTTAAGCCTAAATAATAGAACTCATTCCAAATGGCCTGTTAAGACCCTTGCCCTGTCTCCCAAAAAATGCACTTGGAAAATAATTAAATATTGCAAATTCAAAAGAGATCTTTATAGTTACTACGTATGCAGACAAAGAAAATTACAAAGTTAACCTTCAAAGCATTAGTACCTCTGGAATATTGGTAGCCTTTTTCCTTTAAGAGAGGGACTGAAGTAATTAAACAGCATCGTGTGCATTCCATATAACAGGATGGAAAGAATGGAGCTCATGAAGTCTGGCCAAACCTTAAAAACAGTTGTTCCCTCTGTGGCTCAGGATGACAAGCTGTCTAGTCATCCATGTTAATGTTGCCAGCCGCTGAAATAACCAGGGGCCTCTCCGATGAGCCCTCTCTGGTTGTGAGTCAAAGACCAGGCTCCAAACAAACACGTCCCCAAATCCCTGCTACACAAACAAAGTAACCAGGCAGCTTTACCTACTCAGAAATTATCTGATTAGAAGTGCTTTAATTTTGGGGAGAAAGAAACATATAGCTCACATAGCACAGGCAAGACACAAAACCATGCCTGAGTGTCAGGGGAACCATTTTGGGAAAAAACAAACAAACAAACAAACAAAAAAACCCAAAGGAACGCCAAGGGCTCTTCTGCTTGGGGCATGTGTGTGTGTGTGTGTGTGTGTGTGTGTGTGTGTGTGTGTGTAACGATGGGCAATGAGCATGGCTGTCCACTGAAGGCACTGGGTTCCCTTAGTATCTGTGGCAGGGAAGGGTAATGAATGACCTGAGTGACTCAGGCAGGAACCAGACAGGAAGTGAAAACACAACCTGAACAAATAAACTCAGGGAAGGAAGCAGATAAAGAGTTAAGAGCTGTGGCCCTTCAGGGTAGCACAAAAGCTACTGACCCTCCATGAACTTGGCTCTCCTGGCCTTGCCAGCCCCTGGTGTCCCTGACAATGCTCTGGCCCAAGAGCCTACAGTCTACTGTAGTATACACTGGCCACTTTACATGCTCACAGTTCCTTGAACTCAGGATGAGATCTACCCACAGTGTCCAGGATGAGCAATGGCACACCAGTGCACTGCAGGAGCAAATACGGAAAGAGCTCAGCCTTGACATTTCCATTTATTCATATAGGAAATAAATTATGGAAACATGACTTACTGATAGCCATGGGTACTTACCAAAAGAGATTCGTGTGCATGCATGCACCAGCAAGGGGCAAGGCCCGTGCCCCACTTGGAATGGAGCCTGGGCCCTAACCATGGGTGGCTGTGCTGTCATAGCATAATAGGGCTCAGGAAGACCCACCCTACACTCCCAAACACACAGTGATGTATTAGTTGTTGTCTCTGCATAGAATTTGAAAGATGTTCCGCTCCACCCCATGATACAGCCCTAGGATTCAGGGTACAACTGTGTGAATATTAACAGCCTACAGGGAGTGAGTATTAGTGAGGCTGTCTGCCCTGAACTGTTATTACTCTGACTCACCTAGAAACTGAATTTTCTTTCAGTGAGAAATTAGCACGTATTGAAGAACAGAGTGGGACAAATCAAGCTGTCTGTACCTCTCAGTAGTTATTAGATGCTGTGGAGAAGACAAGGAGGGAAAACTGGCAGTCCTGTAGCAAGGCCCAGGGGGCTTCAGGAACATGCTCTGCTGTGATCTGTCACAGGCAGCACTCACAGGACACCCCAGACCCTCATCCCAGTGGCTATATTCCTGAGAGTCCCCAAGTGGCCTGGGGCTGGAAGGAGGATGGGTGGGAGGGTTCCCCTGCCCCAGTATACCCCCATACTGCAATGGCTAGTATCCCTGTGCCATTTCTGAGGGGACTTGGAGACAGCAGAGCAGCTGAGCTCAGGTCTTCAGGGATCCATGGATCTCAAGATACATCTGGGGGCTGGCTGCCAGTGAAAGCATTCTCACTTGAGGCCTAGATAGAAAAATGGTGCTGTTATATAGTAAGATGGCCTGGGTCACACCATCTATCTATGCAACTCCCTGCTACCAGGCCATAATCCCATAAAGAGCAATAAGTTATGGTTTAGATGTGAGGTATTCCCCAAAAGCTCATGTATGAGACAACACAAGACGGTTCAGAGGTGAAATGACAGGTTATGAGAGCCTTAGCCTCACTAGTGCATTAATCCTCTGATAGAGGTTAACCTGTAACTGTAGGCAGATAGGCTGTGGCTAGAGGAGGTGGCCCCTGGGGACATGTCTTTGGGGTGTATATTTTGTCCTTGAACAGGGCTCTCTCTCTCTCTCTCTCTCTCCTTCCTGGTACCATGTCCTGAGCCATTTTCCTCCACCACATCCTTCCACCATAATGTTCTGCCTCACTGCGGCTCTGAAGGAATGGAGTTGGCTGTCTATAGACTGAGACTTCTGAAACCATGAACCCAAATAAAATTTTCCCTCTCTCATTGTTCTTGTCAGATCTTTTGGTTACAGCGGCAAACAAACAAATAAACCAAACCAAATCAAACCAAACCAAACCAAACCTGACTAAAACAGTTCTCGTTAAATGAAACACATGCTGCATCTGCATGGAGCATCACCGAAGCTCATCTCACACGAGGAAGTGCATACTCAGAAGTCATATTAAACAGGGAATCTTCACAGTGACCAGAGGCTCAGCGACACACAGGCATAGAAAGGTACTGCATCACCTTTATTCTTACCAACACCCTAGGAATGACTCTTTCCTGTGATGAGATGATACCGAAGCCAAGTGCTAGGACAAGGAGTGAATGGCTGAGAGTCAGCTAACAATCCCTTGCCCCATCTCAGTCCTCCTGCCCTCCTGCTGCAAATGGAACAGACAGACAGGCATGTGCTGCTAGGGCCCACAGCCAGCAGCCACCTCAACTTCGCTTTCTCATTTAATATGATTCAATGGCATCAAAAACCCAAGGCCTGGTTCCCAACCTAAACCAAAGACTGAATCATACCTGCTACATATATTTTAAAAGTTAATGAAAAAGATGTCAATAATGAATAGATCATCTAGACAGAAGATCAATAAGGAAACAGGACCTGAACAACACTATAAACCCACTGGATCTAAGAGACGTAAACAGAACATTCCACCCCAAAACAGTAAGCCTGTAATCCCAGATTTTGGAGGCTGAGGCAGAAGGACTGCAAGTTCAAGGCCAGCCTGGACAACATAGCAAAAAAAAAAAAAAAATTTACAGAAGATGCAGATGAAGAGACACATCAGTGAGGTAGGGGAAGAGGCCTTCATGCCTTCCAAGCTCGAGGAACCTCCGCAGGTCCAGCCACCAGGCTCTCAGAACCCTGTGCTTTTGGGGGTTTATAGAAGTTTCTTTCCATGGGTGTGACAGATTAAATCACTGGCCACTGGTGATCCACTTAGCCCGCAGCCCCTCTCTCTTCCCTGGAGGTTGACCCTGCCTTGGTCTTTCAGGGACCAGTCCCATCCTGAAGCTGCCTGGGCTGCCAGTCAGCAGCGGGCTCAGCAGCAGACAAGACACATCACTTCAGAGACTCCCAGCACTCTAGGAGCTGTGGAAGACAGACAAAAAACCTCTGTCAGTACACAAGCAGCACGCCTGCTTCAGTGCACAACAACACTCTCCAATTATGCCGCATGGCCGGAGAGGAGTCTCCACGAATTCACCAAGACTAAACAACAGAACCTTCTCTGAACACAGTGGACTAGAAACATGGAAATCCAGAACATTCGCAAATAGGTAGCAATTAAACAGCACACTCTTAAAACTACCAGTGGAAGGAAATTTCTAATTTTTTTGACATGATTAAAAACAAAAATACAACATACTAAGCAAACCAAATCCATGTGGGACTAAGCTGGAGGGCAGGGGGCTCAACATGAGAAGACAGTGTGACATACCATATCAAGAGATTGAGGAGAAAAGCCACAAATGGTCTGAATTGACAGAAAAGCATCACCAAAGTCCCCAATCCCCTCCTGATACAAATGCTTAGAAAGCAGGAATAGAGGGCACCTCTCCAACACGGGAAAGGGTGTTTGTGAGAAGCACAGAGCTAACATGGCTGCAAGCTCTCCCCCAAGATCAGGACCAAGAGATAGCCGAGGCCTGTGTCCACCATTGCAATGTGGTGCCCCCACCCCAGAAGCCAGAGCGGTAGGACAAAAAAGGAAAAAGGCAACCATATCAGAAAGGCGGCAGCACAGCCATCTCTGGGCAGACGACAACCTACCTGCAGAAAGCCCCAGATTCCACAAACAGCAGCCAGAACAGACACCAACCTAGCGCAGCTGAGAACCAGCACAACGGCCATCAGTCTTCATATGGCAGCAACAATCAAAGAAAGAAGTTGAGAAAATAACTGCATTTATAATGGCATTCAAAAGAATAAAACAGCAAAGTTTACCCAAGAAGGTGAGAGGTTTGTACACAGCAAAGGACAAGCACTGTTGAAAGAAGCTGGAGAAGGAAACAAGTGAGAAGACATTCTCTGCTCTTGGGTTGGAAGACTTCATACTGGGGAGGACAAACAACAAAAGGGGGGGGAAAAAAAAAGATAAACTGCGTTTCACCAGAATTAAAAACTTTTGTGTACTTGTTCTATTATAAAGAATTTGATTGGCCTTTGTCCCTGGTTCCTGGGGACAAAACTAAATCTTTGAAATTTTCCTAGCAATGGGACTATTATCCAGAGTACTGGGACCAAACCTGAGTTTATGCAAACGCAATGACATAAACACAGGAAGAGCTAGAAAGACCAGCCAGGTGACTGGAGATAGCGGCTGTGGGCCACCTGATCCCAGTCCTATCTCCTGGAAAGGATGGGGGCTAGGGATTCAGTTCAGGCATGGAACTGATGATTCAATCAATGATGCCCCACAATGAAGTCCCAGTAAAGATTCTGGACCTTGAAGCCCAATGGAGCGTCTTGGTTGGTGCCACGCTGATGTGACTGGAGGGTGATGTGCTGGCTCCATGGGAGACGGCACAGAGGCTCCACACTTGGGATCCCCTGGAACCTCACTGTGTCTCTTCATTTGGCTGCTCCTATCCGCACCCTTTATAAACTAAAACTTTAATAGAATAGTGCTGGGAGTGGCGACGGCACACACCTAGGAGGCTGAGGCAAGAGGATCACAAGTTCCAGGCCAGCCTCTGCAACTTGGAAAGACTCCGTCTCAAAATAAAATGAAAACAGCTGGGGACGTGGCTCAGTGATAGAGCACCTCTGGGTTCAATCCCCAGTGCCCCAAACAAGAATCAAACAAACAAGCAAACCACAATGAGATACCATTTTATACCTACAAGGATGGCTTTTTTTTTTTTTTAATTAAAGTAAGTGTTGGTGAGGATGTACAAAACTGGAATTCTCATATACTGCTGTTAGCAAGGCAAAGTGTTGCAGCTGTTGTGAAGTACAGTGGTTCACCAAAAAGCTAAGCCTAGAGTTACCATGTGAGCCAGGGATCTCACTTCTACACCCAGGAGAGCTGGAAGTCAGGACCTAATTGCTTCTTATATGTGAATATTCACATAGCACTATTCACAGTAACCAAAAGTTGGAAACAATCCAACTGTCCATCAACAAATGAATGGATAAGCAAAATGTAGCTATCCAAAGTTATATAGCAAAATGAAGCAATGACACATGCTATAACAGACCAACAGCTATTCTTGAAAGCCATTCAGAGAAGTCATAGGCCATGTTGTCAGGAGCACTTAACAATTAAAGTACATGTAGGTCCTCCCCTGCACAGGACCAGAAGCATTTTTAATTTTAGAATAATTGCATAGACATTATAATGAGATATCTTGGAGATGGGACCCAAATCCAAATGTAAAATTTGTTTCTGTTTCATGCATACCTTATACACTGAACCTGAAGGTGATCTTATTAATGTTTTTAGTATACCTGCATTTGGATTGTGACCCATCCTGTGAGGTCAGGTATGGAATTTTCTACCTGTGGCGTCATCATATTGGTGCTCTAAAGGATTTGGATTTGGGATCACTTCAGATTTCTGGATTAGGGATGCTCAACTCGTGACTGAGATATGTAGCTGAGTTCAGCAACTAACATCTGGATTGAAATCAAAGCTGTCTATAAGAATGACATTAACTGCCCTTCTCACCCCCAAAGCCGACGTCTGGCTATGCCCTGTAACGAGGGAAAGAATGGATGGTCTGGAAAGCCTTCAGAGCGAAGCTGCGGCAGTGTGAGGAAGCCGAGGAGAGGAGGCAAACCCCGCCGTGTGCCAGCACTTACTCTGCATCTCCTCCACCCTAACCCTCGCAGAGCAGAGCCCGCTCCCCTGGAGGTCAGCCTGGCTGTCCTGCCTGAGGCAGTGCGACTTCTTCCAGGACACATACTGGCTCCTTTGCAGCCTATGCTGGCAGTCATGCAGAGAAACTGGCTGTCATCTCTATGCAGACAGTGAGTGCATGGAAGCCAGGATCGTAACTTACTGGTCTTTACGTTTACCTCAGGCTCAGGGACACCATCGACTGTGATCATCTGACATAGACAAAGTATACAGGAAAAGCTGAGTGATGTTTCTCCAATGGGGAGTGTACACAGAAGGACTGAGGCAGGTTTAAAGCCAGGGCACCAGGCACAGTAGGTAGGTAGGTACTGAAGATGATTAAATGTGTTCCATAATTTTTTGAAAGGAAAGAAAATGCAAAGACAGAAGCACACAAATTTCTTAAGATCGTCCACAGTCAGTGTAGAAAACCCCAGAAAGCTCCAGGAAACTACTAAGGCAAGCCCACGTGGGGCTGGGCTGAGAATGCAGAGGGTTTCCACAGGTGCAAACACCACGACAGGAACACTGTGTTCTCCCAGGTCTGGAGCCGCCCAGGGGCCTGCACGAGCCTGGCAGGGCCACACATTCTCCTCCTCACAACCCTCCCACCAGCTGTCTTTGCTCTTCACTGAAATCACAAGACTTTTTTTTTGTTAGATTGAGCAAATCAAGCTGCTTTTCTTTTTTGTGTCTTGTGTTTACTGTGATAATATCACATAGAGCAGACAGATAAATTGTCCTCACATAGCATGAGAGTTCAGACATGACCAGATACTTCCTGTGCCCCCACCTCTGAGGGGCCCCTGTGCTTTCTTATCACAGTGACATGTAGGGTGCTACACATAAGGGCCTCGTCTTCTGATGCAGCCCTTCAACACACCCTGCTGCTCTTGCACCCCATGGATCCCACCCTCTCCATTTCCACTGCTGCTTCCCAGTGAAACAGGAGGTGGAATGAAGAAACTCCAGACCCAGGATAGGACAGGACAGAGAAACGGACATGAAGCAACTTCTTGTGAATCTGAAATGCCCTGCTTTGGGGACAGCCAAGAGCCACGTTTTGTTTTACCACTTTCAAACCCTGCATCAATGATGTGGCCTCTGCAGATCCTGTCAACCCAGCACAGCAGCAGTTCTGAGGGGGCACAGACTCTGTGGCTAGTCGAGGGGCTCTGCCAAGCCCACCATGGGATTGGCTGCCCTCTGGCCTCCTGGGCTCATCCTTCCTGGCCACAGTGACGTGACAGATGATGGCTATAGACCTCAGGGGCCTGCAGACTGGGTACCCACAAAGCCCATTCCCGTCCCTGTGGAATCCTGGCCACCTCCCCACAGTACCCCTAACTGCAATTTAAATCTCCGGACACGTCTCCATGTAATGCCTTAATGGCATCTGCAACCACAACCACAGCTGGATGGAGGATGGTTTCCTGCATTTTTGTTTACCCCAGAAACTTAACTCATTCCTACTTATGCATGAGCTCCAACTACATAGCTAAGAATTCCTCTCTAAATCTGAAACATCTGTTTCACCTCCAAAAGACCATCTCACATGAAACCAGGCCTTCCTCCTGACCAGCACACAGACTTCATCAGCCTCCTCCCTGCTTCTGCAGCTCCACCTGAGCCCTCCCTGCCGGGCCACAGGACCACTGACCCTCTCCCTCCATCTCTGACCTTGTGCTCTGAACAAGAGCTCTGACACAGGGTTCCACTGTTCCCAGCTCAGTCACTAGGAGCCCCACCTTGCCCTCAGCCCTCTGCACGCTCATCCTGATATGTCCTATCCCATCCTCTGCTTTGGAGTCCATGGGACAGGTTGATAGATGGGACATTTGTAAACAGGAAGGGTCCTCTCAAACTACATGGCCACCATCAGAATTAATAGGTAAATCTGTTCTTTTCATCCAAAGTATGGTCTACTTCAACCTGAACACAACTGTGGGACACAACACCATGACGGGGTAGGCATGGGAGCACCCTCAGACCCTACCCACTCAAAGCTCGCATGCTGTTATAAGCTCTCAGGAGAATGATGGGGGAAACTTGGGTGCACTTCACTAGTTACAACTAGCAACAGCGTGTCTGAGAGCCATGTCTGAAAATGACCCAAGTTAGACCAGGAGGAAAAAGTGATAAGTCATGTATCCCATAACAAAGATGAATGCTGGGCTGGGGCTCAGCGGCACAGCACTTGTCTACAACATGTGAGGCACTGGGCTCCATCCTCAGCACCACATAAAAAACAAAAGCTGAACTCAAAAAAGTTTGTGCCTATGTGGACAAATAAAATGAGAATTTGTTTTTAAGCACAGGTTAACTCCTAATGGAAGTGGACAGCCCCCATGAGATATACTGCACCCCCCAAGTGCTGAGGTAGGTAGAGGCCCTGGTCTGGGCACACAAGTGACATGCACTGTCACGGGAGGACTGAGACACATGACAACAACTCAGCAGTCGTGATACAGAGGAACTCTATTTATTTTTAAAGATATGAATGGTATCATGGTTATCTTTTAACAGCTCTTATCTTTTAAAGATACATATTGAAATAAATATTTCAGTGATATGACAACAAGGTACTACTACTAAAACTATCAGAGAAAGAAAAAGCTACTACATTGTCCAGCAAAACTGTAGGAAGACAGGTTTAAAGGTATTTACATCAAATATTCAAATTTCAATTTCTGGAGAAAAGTGGTAAGCCTTCTTCAGAACCCAATGCTAAGTACAAAACCTGAGTAAGCCGGAGTGCATGGACCACACATGTGTACAGTGCAGTATATGCCTAGCACACACATGTGCACAGTGTCTGTACAAACACGATAGGGTGCACACACATGTACAAGCCTGGCACACATGCACTGTGCACATATGCATGATTCACACGCAATACACACTCATACACACAGTGGTGGAGAGCTGCCAGGGCAACTGTCTGCATAGGAGCAGGCTGGCATGGTGTGCAAATCTACATGCCACGAGGCGCATGGATTGAGAACACTAAGGGAACATACAAACAGTGGGCCCCAGAAGCAGCAACCAGTGCAAATGAACAGAGACCCTGTCTTCAGGCAGGAGAGAGAAGAGTCTGCAGGGAGGACAGAAATGCCACCAGCCTAACAGGGCACTTGGGGAGCCTTTACCTGTGTCAACTCCTGGGTTTCCCTCTCAGAGAGAAGTGGCTGATCCCTCTGCAGCTGCAGTTGCCCGCCTTCCTGGCCTCCTTCAGGCAGCTCCCGCTGTGTGGTACAGCCCCTCAGCCTGGGTGCTGGAATGGAAAGCTGAGGTCAGTGGTGACATCTTTCGGAAGACACAAACCACACACAAACATTCAGAGCCTTACAGAGGAACACTGAAGACTGCCCCAGCACTTTGGCCTGGTGGCGCGTGTCCAAGCACGTTACAAGTATCCATCCCCACACCTCTGCTGAGCTGAGCACCCCACCCAAGACCACTGTTTGGTATCATACTCATGAGATACTCAGGGACTAATTCTATAACTATCTCTAAAAAAAGGTCATTTATCCAAGAGTGATCAATTTTTCTTTTTTGGTACCAGGGATTGAACCCAAAGCACTTAACCACTGAGCCGTATCTCCAGCCCCATTTTTAAATTTTATTTAGAGACAGGGTCTCACTGAGTTGCTTAGAGCCTTGCTAAGTTGCTGAGGCTGGCTTTGAACTTGTGATCCTCCTGCCTCAGCCTCCCAAGTTGCTGGGATTACAGGTGTGTACCACTGCGCCTGGCCAATTTATTTTTTTCTTTGAGTAAAGACTGAAGATTTGGAGTCTAAAACACAAGAACCTTTGAAACCTGGTGAAGTGTACATAAAACACATCACTAGGAAACTTCAGGGACATCTGGGATATTCCACAGAGCAAGTGGTTCCAGAGAGCACAGGAAATGACCAGCTATCAGAGCCAACTGAAACCGCATGTAAGGTTGTGCGGAGGTAGAGGGTGAGTCAGAGCTGCCCTGTGGCCGGGCTTGGCAAGATGTGGCATCTCTGAGGTTTGGGGTACCATGAGCTGTGGGACTCACAGAACACCTGCACATTGGGCAATCTCTAAGTCAGGGAGGTGCGCCATAAACAGTGTGAAAGTCCCCATGAAGTGTGGCTCCTGGTGGCTGCTCATAGGGGTGTCACTTGTCCTTTATTTAGAGAATAGCTCCAACTGCAACCCCAGCACTTCACAGGCCAGATAAGAGCTGCAATTGAAGTCCGATCTTTGTTCTTCTCCATAGTTCAAGCCACCCCAGATATGGAGCAGTCGGCCAAGTGGAAGGAAACAGCGCTGGCTAAGCAGCCCTTTCCTTTGGTACAGGAGGGACCTGTGACCTTCATGCCTTCCTCTGAGCTAGACAAGATACAGCAGCCTGGAAGCCACTGCTATACATATCAGAAAAGAACTGGAAAGAAAGCACATGGGAAGAGGGTGCCTTGTTGGGCATGAAAGGCAGGAACAAAATGGGTTAGGCTCAATACTTTCCAACAAACTGCACTTCACTGTCCTCTCCAGGAAAGACACTAGGCACCTCCAGCACACACACACAAAATCTCCTCCAGTCTCATTACCTCTTACAATAATCTTTCAAGGTAACCTCCCCTGAGAGTGCCAGACTGAGCAGAATTGGCTTCCCCACCAGGATGAATGTGGCTGGGGTTAGAACAGGCATGCACGAGAACATGGGCGTGGAGCCAAGGGAGGTGAGAGGCACACTCTAGAAAGTCAGGGCCATTAACTAATGACCACTCTGCATGTCTGAGTGGCCAGGTCTCACAAAATAGCACCTTTAGGATGTATCACTTGGATTGGTGCTTTCCTATTCTGTTCTTACACAACTACAAAAAAAGAAGAGTATTTGCCAAGTGCTAATGTTGCAGATGCTATCTGCAAAGCTCCCCAGTAGCTTCAGGGCCCTGCTAATTAGCACTTCTCTGCAAGAAAACATCCAGGCACTGCCCTGCAGCAGCTAGCAGGGTCTGCAGCTAATGAGGTTGGACGATAGGACAGACACAAAAGATGTGTCTCACAGTTGTCATCAGCTTAAGCAGAAGATAGCAGGGCTGGGGACAAGACTGCAGCATGAAAAGGCTCTGCCAGGTGGGCTGCAGGAAGAACCCATCCCAGACTCAGAGGATCCCCTATTTTCTGCTCAGGTGTCTAGGGCAGTGCAGACCCCTTCAGCTGGCTTGCACCGAGCCATGCACTGTTCTACAGTCCTTGCATCTCTGCCCACAGCCTTGGTGGCCCTGGGTTGGTATGAGCTCTCCTAAGAGCCTTTCATGTGGGGTCCCAGCTCCAGCACATGCTCTGGGCAGTGGAGCCCTGGTGCTGCTGAGATGTGGTTGGGTTTTCATTCAACACCCAAGGCTATAGGGAGATACTGACTGACTGAATTCCAACAGCCAAGACTGCTTCAGCAACCAGAAGGCTGAAGCAGGAGTGTTCTTCTTGATATAACTAATTACCCACAGGTGCATGAAGGGCATGGGGATATTTTCTCTGAGCCGCAGGGTCAGTTGGGACTCAGCTAAGTCACAGGCTCCATCTCCAGGGCTGGTTGCTGACTCAGTCATGCAGTGTTTTAAAATATCTGAGGAAAAGTATGGTGGTCCTGTTGCTATCTCTTCAGTCATTAATAATCTCAGTTAAATAAAAACAGTAAAAATGGCTCTGCCAAAAAGGGGAAAAAAGACAACTGTACCTTCTTGGAATAAGGAGGCCTGAGAGTCCTAAGTGAGGTCATGCTGGAAGAGAGAACACAGACACTGGCCCCAGCAATGGCCTCTGCACTGTACCAGGTGGCAGGAAGTCCCCTCCTCATGCATCAAAGGCTCAGCTGTAGCCTGGGGACTTCCCTTGCAGATGCGACACAGAGCTGTACCTCTGCATAGGCTCAGAGAGAAACCTGCCAGCACGCTATCTGGGCAGACCTTCCCCTGGGCCCAGGCCTTGTCTCATCTGCACCCGGGGAAATGCCCCTCTACCCAGGCTATGTGGGATGGGACATGGAAAGCTCTGAGAGACATGGGTCAGAGGAACACAAAATGTGAAGGTGCACATCCATCCGTGTGGGAAGGACAGCACAGGAAGCTGAAACACAAGGAGACAGCAGTTCCTGGGACCCCAACAGACACTTGTATTTTCAAAGTGATGAAAAAGTATGGCAGAATTAGGCACGGCAGTCTCCAAGGAAGTCGGTGGACCAGGACTGAGAAGCTCCAACAGGCTTCGGGTCACGCAAGAGCACTTCATGCACAGCACATGCTTACATTCCTCAGGACCCCATCCTGGGATACTTAAGAACTCTGTCATGCATGTTGTACAGCCTGTGTCTCCAAGGAACCTGTCCTGAGACCCCCAAAAGCTCTTTGATGCAGAACACAGTGCTTGCATCCCCAAAGATCCTGACCTGGGACCCCAGGGCTCTGTCATGTATAGCACAGTGCCTGCATCCCCTCAACTGAAGCCAGAACTCCTCTGCCTAGGAAGCCAGCCAGGAGCAACTGACCCTGCAAAGACATAGTCAGCCGTCCACCACTGTGCCTCCTGCTGCCTGGCCTGCCTGGTTCTGGGGACACCATGAATGACCACAGGCACAAGTGCTGTGGATAGGAAAAGTTCTGGGAGCTTACTTGATCCTGGTTCTGGGAAACCTCTTTGAGCAGGTGATAGCAGCAAGCAGCTACGACAGAATCTGCTAACAAATGATCCATAGAAAATGCTGTACAAGCTAAGTCATGGGATGTGAGAGGAGGGCACCTCATTGTGTGGCTGCCTTCCAAACCACACCCCAGGCAAACCACAAAAACACATGACACAGACTCTAGCAGGAACCTTGCCAGTCCTTCCAGAGGCTGTTAAGAGCACCGGGGAGGACTCTCAGGCATCATCAGAGTGGGGAAGCCCAGAAAGTCTAGGATCACAGGCTAGGGGGCTCTAGAGACAGAAGAGGATTTCAGATAGAGACAAGGGTGTCTATAGTGGGAAACACCCATGGGTGCTCCCTGGTTGTAATGAGGAGGCACCTAACAATGGCACAAAGAAATGGGGGATAAAGAATTCTGTACAGATTGAGAGTGAATATCCCTAACCCAAAACCCCAGAATCCAATCACTCCGAGCACAAAAATGACACAAGCAGAAAAATCCCACACCAAGAAAATTTGTTTCTTGTGCAAAATCTATGAAAAATATTGTATAAATTTACCCTCAGGCTGTGTGTATAATGTTTATGTAAAACATGAATGAATTCCATGTTGACTGGGGTCCTGGCTTCAAGATATCTCACTATCTATGCAAATATCCCCAAATCTGAAAAATTCAAAATCCAAAACATCTGTGGTCCTTAGCTTTCAGATAAGGGATACTTGGCCTATACTATCTTCAGATCTTTTCCTGCAAACTAGAAACTATTCTAAACTCTGAAGGCAATTTTGAGGATTCTAAGCAGAAAAGCAGCAATCTACAACTGCACTTCCCTGAGGCAGATGCTGTCCTGTCTTCCCATTCCCCTGGCTCTGCTCCTGAAGTGAGCACTGCCTCTCCCCATCTGCCTGAAACATCACTACAGTTCTCTGGAAAACTTCACCCCAGGAACCAGAGGACTGGCTGCGACACTGCGACACTGCCCCCATGTGGCTGTATGCACACAGCGCGCCTCCACCAGACTGCACCCAGGGCGAGTCATGGTTTCCACCCCTACTGCCTCAGCACGTTCCAACTCCAAGCAGTAAAAACAAAGAAGACAGACACACAACAGCAGCACATGAAGATGACAGTTTGAGGAAAGCTTCACCCCAGCCTGCGGTCAGGAACACTACTGAGTCCCAGCAACTCTTAGGCTATCTTTCCTACTGAGACCCAGTACATGCTTTCTGCAATGGTACCCGCCAGGACTGGCCCCCATAGCCACCCTGCAAGGTGCGCACACCAAGCCACTGGAGGTGAAGAGTGGGGCTGAGAGTGCAGCTCAGTGGAGGAATGCTTGCCTACTACGCAGGAGGTCCTGAGTTCATTGAAGCAATGGACAGGAAGGAAGGGAAGAAATGAAGATTGACTTCCTAGAGCATACCCTCCATATCCTCCAGAGAGTCCTCCCAAGAAGTGAAAAATAACTGAGATGGAAACCCTGTGTCATGCCCAACACAGGATCCCTGTGACCGTCTCTTTCCTATGTTCCTTCAACAGCGACTCAATAAATACTAACATGCTGTGGCCAGAAGAGTGTCACAAAGATTTCCTACACCCAGGCCCACAACAGGAACTAGCGAGGGTGGGCAACTGTATCACTGGAGCAGCACTGAAGAGACACCTCATTTTGAAGACATCTGAAGACTCTAGAAGGACAATAAATCCACACCACCACAGGCACATAGAGGGGCAGGAGAACACAGAGAGACAACAGGGGAAAGAACCCTACTGCTGCATGAATCAAACCACCTGTTAGACTTCAAAATTCCCACTGTCTGGGAAAACAAAAACAAAGAACTGGTTAGGATACAACACAAAACTCCTGCAGTCACACACCCAGCCACCTCCCATTGCCCACTCCTCTAGGACAGTCACCACCTCCCCAAAGGCCACACCTCCTCCATGAACTCACACACCAAGTCACCTCCCATTGCCCACTCCTCTAGAAGAGTCACCAACTCCCCAAGTGCCACACACCTCCTCCATGTAATCACACACCCAGTCACATCCCCATTGCCCACTCCTCTAGAACAGTCCCCAACTCACCAAGTGCCACACACCTCATGCAGTCACACACCCAGTCACCTCCCCATTATCCCCTCCTCTAGGACAGTCACCACCTCCCCAAGTGCTCACACCTCCTCTACGCAGTCACAAACCCAGTCACCTCACCATTGTCCCCTCCTTTAGGACAGTCACCACCTACCCAAGTGCCACACTTCCTCCAGGCAGTCACACACCCAGTCACCTCCCCATTGCACACTCCTCTAGGACAGTCCCCACTTCCCTAGGACAGTCCCTACTTCCCTAAGTGCCACACACTTCCTCCATGCAGACAAACACCCAGTCACCTCCCCATTGCCCACTCCTCTAGGACAGTCACCACCTCCTCAAGCGCCAGTTCTCCTCCAAGCACTCACATACCCAGTCACCTCCCCATTGCCCACACCTCTAGGACAATTACCACCTCCTCAAATGCTACACACCTCCTCCCCCCAGTCACACATCCAGTCACCTCCCCTTGCCCACACCTCTAGGACAGTCACTACTCCCCAAGTGCCACACACCTCCTCCTCGAAGTCACATACCCAGTCACCTCCCACTGTCCACTCCTCTAGGACAGTCACCACCTCCCCAAGTGCCACACACCTCTTCCCCGCAGTCACACACCCAGTCACCTCCACATTGCCTTCACGTCTAGGATAGTCACCACCTCCCCAAGTGCCACACACCTCCTCCAAGCAGACAGACATCCAGGCACCTCCACATTGCCCACACCTCTAGGATAGTCACCACCTCCCCAAGTGCCACACACCTCCTCCCCGCAGTCACATACCCAGTCACCTCCCATTGCCCACTCCTCTAGGATAGTCACCACTCCCCAAGTGCCACACACCTCCTCCAAGCAGTCACATACCCAGTCACCTCCCCATTGCCCACACTTCTAGGACAGTCACCACCTCCCAAGTGCCACACACCTCCTCCAAGCAGTCACACACCCAGGCACCTCACTATTGCCCATACCTCTAGGACAGTCACTACTTCCCAAGTGCCACACACCTCCTCCCCGCAGTCACATACCCAGTCACCTCCCATTGCCCACTCCTCTAGGATAGTCACCACTCCCCAAGTGCCACACACCTCCTCCAAGCAGTCACATACCCAGTCACCTCCCCATTGCCCACACTTCTAGGACAGTCACCACCTCCCAAGTGCCACACACCTCCTCCAAGCAGTCACACACCCAGGCACCTCACTATTGCCCATACCTCTAGGACAGTCACTACTTCCCAAGTGCCACACACCTCCTCCCCGCAGTCACATACCCAGTCACCTCCCATTGCCCACCACTCTAGGACAGTCACCACCTCCCCAAGTACCACACACCTCTTCCCCGCAGTCACACACCCAGGCACCTCCCATTGCCCACTCCTCTAGGACAGTCACCACTCCCCAAGTGCCACACACCTCCTCCCCACAGTCACACACCCAGTCACCTCCCCATTGCCCCCTCCTCTAGGACAGTCACCACCTCCCCAAGT